>NC_134139.1:173611060-173914090 GCF_033958435.1 Carettochelys insculpta | reverse complement strand
GGGGTGGATAGCACAGAGGCAGGCAAGAGACAGCCCATGGGCTGGATCTGGCCCTCCAAACATTTTAATCTGGCTTGTGGCCAGCCCCTGTGGGTGGGGCTGAGCTAACTTTTGGGTGTTGCTCCTGCCCCCAGCAAAATCTCTCAGCTCCCATTGGCCAGTTTCATGTGCTGCTCTCACCTCCAGCAAAATATCCCCACTCCTGTTAGCTGGAAACAGGATAATAGGAGCCTAGAGCTTTTGCTGGGAGTGGAGCAGTGCAGCACAATTTCTTTGCTCCCATTGGCTGTCTTCTGGCTAATAGGAGCTGAGATACTTTTCTGGGGCTGTGGACATCCTGTGAAAACAGCCAGTGGGAGCTGAGAGATTTAGATAGAGGTAGTACAGCACAGTTTCTCAGTGCCCATTGTCCACTTTCTAGCCAATAGGAGCTGAGAGATTTTGCTGGGGGTAGGGCCAGCATGACCCTCCCCCCCAGTTCACAGAGAAACGTGGAACAGCCAGTGGGCTGAAGCTTCTGGCAGGCAAGGAAGTCTGTCTGAGAGTGCTGCTGGCCAGGAGCATCTTAGATAAGCAACTCCCAGTCAGAGCCTGATTCTGCTGGCAGACTCCAACTCCCTACCTGACCCTGCACCCACTCCTACACCCGTCTCCAGGGCAGGATCCTCTCCTGAACCCATTCTCCAGGACTCTGCACCCCAGTACCCTGCCACAGGTCACAAACCCCTGTTTCACCCAAACTCCCTCTCAGACCAACACCCTATCCTGCTCCCAGCCCCCTTTCCAAAGCTTCCTTCTCACCCAACCTCCATCCCAGATCTAACACCCTCCCCCTAGAGAAGTCTGGTCCTTGACCACTAACCAAAATCTTGGAGTGGACCTTATCAAAAATGGCTGCCCAGCCCTGGGCTAGCGGATACCTTCATTCACTTCCACGGTCACATCTGTTTTAAAAAATCCTCCTGAATAAAGTGAGGGGAGGGAATGAGGAGAGGGGCTGTTTATGTACCTGCTTCTTTGGCACTGTACCCCTGAGTGAGAAGCCGAGGGAATGCCAAGACTGTTCCAGCATTGCTTCTTAGCGCTCATTTTAAGGAATTTCCTTTTCTCCTAAGTGCACAGACAGCACTAACGACTCTGCTAGTGTTTTGACTTGATGTCAAGCACTATCTGTTTGGGAATGAAAGTGAATTTTTCTCACCTTACAAGGAACTCATCATTCCGCTCTTTCATCGTAGCACTAACAGTAAAGAATGCGAAGGGGATGGTTGTTCAGTGCAACAGCAGTGGCAGGGTAAGGATGATCAATCTATGGAGATCCTGTGATAGCACAATTATAGAACCATCACAGGCTGAAATTTCAGGGGCATAAAGTGCAAGTCTTTGGGGGCCCTATTAATATGCAGTCATTAGGACATGAGATTTAAATGGCAAGAGTTTCAGGGGACTGGCACAAATGTAGCCTGTGTGTGTGATAGGAGAGAATAGACAATTTCATTAGATCAGTTTGAAAGAAATTACGTATGTGCAGCCATTAACAAAACTGAATACAACATGGAGGGCTGTGGATCTGGTCAGATGACTACAGGGAGCCTTGTGGAGTACAGACTGCAGGTCTTACCTGGTGAGCTGCTGAGGGAGTCAATGTCCAGCCATACTGATGGAATCTGAAGTCATACGGCGCTTTTCAGGGTTTGGCTGTCAGCTAACCAGAACTGGGAGATAATAGGCTCCAGTGCAGCAAATCATGGGCTGAAGTCCATCTGAAGTCAGCAAAGAATGTGACAACATGCTTAAGTTTCACTGAAGTCAATGGCTGTGTCTACACGTGCCCCAAACTTCGAAATGGCCACGCAAATGGCCATTTCGAAGTTTACTAATGAAGCGCTGAAATGCATATTCAGCGCTTCATTAGCATGCGGGCGGCAGCCGCGCTTCGAAATTGACGCTCCTTGCCGCCGCACGGCGGCGTCCAGAGGGGGCTCCTTTTCGAAAGGATGCTGCCTACTTTGAAGTCCCCTTATTCCCATGAGCTCATGGGAATAAGGGGACTTCGAAGTAGGCGGGGTCCTTTCGAAAAGAAGCCCCGTCTGGACGTGCTGCGCGGCGGCAAGGCTCGTCAATTTTGAAGCGCGGCTGCCGCCCGCATGCTAATGAAGCGCTGAATATGCATTTCAGCGCTTCATTAGTAAACTTCGAAATGGCCATTTGCATGGCCATTTCGAAGTTTGGGGCACGTGTAGACGTAGCCAATGTGAGATAAGCACTGCTTTACAGTTAAGTGTGCCCTTAGAGTGTACTGAGAAACAGAAATAAACTTAAACATAAATGATTTGTGAATCAGGTCCGAGAAGGGGCAACGGGGCCCCTTTTTCTTTTTTGTTCTCTATTTCTGTGGCTTATAGACACATGGTTTATTTTCATTACAAAAGGAGGGAATGTAGTTCAGAAGGCCCTACTGCAGAGCCTCAGCCCCCTGAATCTAATGCTGAACTGAAATAAATAAGGGTATAGCTTGTTCTTTCCTAATCTCTTAACTACATCCTTAGGTCGATATTGTTATTTAAGGCTAATGTATGGTGAGGAAATGGTTTCATTCTCAGCCAGTAGAGACTCTATAACAATGCCACAGTGACTGAGGCTGTAATGATGTACAGTAAGATTAGGGTGGCAAAAGGAATTCAGTGCTAGTCTATGACCCCATGATCATACCATTACAATACAGTTAGAGATGTGAAGTTGTTATGGGAAAACTATTTCCTAGCTAGTCTATAAGGACCTTTTGATGATGCCATTATGAAGCCTTGACAATATAAGCTGAGGATGGCAAAATGGCTTCAATGAGACTGCACTGTGATTTAAAAATGGAATTAAATGATGCCAGTGGATGTTATTCCTCTTTTGGAAATCAAAGAATGTCAGAACCCACTCTCTGTACGCCAAAACAAGCAAACGTTAAAACTACCCATGACTGACACCAGATCTGGGTGAGGAAGGCAGGATCTTGATCACTTGTCAATGAGCTGTTAAGGTTTCCACTCTGGTTATTCAATAGGAAAATGTGGCTGCACTAATTTTCAGGGTCTTATCACATTCTTACGTTAATCATAATGAAATGTTGCCGCTGTGATAGTTTCAAATTAAATTGCATCCTTCTACCTTCTCCTTGCTGTGTAACAGAGTATTATGTCATTCTTGCTTTTCTCCTGTTCGTAGTATATCTTTCACTCCCTCTCTTAAGTGTAGCTTTGTCTTCCTTCTAATAAAAATTAAAATTCTATTGCCACTGCCAGACTGTGATTGTGAGTGACAACTGAGACTGGCTGCCTTGGTAAATAACATATTTCAAAATCAAGTGAAAATTCCAACAGCTGTGATTGACATCTCACCAGTAATATGGTTATTGTTTCCAGGTTACTGTTCATCTGCTTTGAAATCTAGACCTGATCTAATCACATAGATTAGCAGTAAGAAGTGTGATTGGTAGAGGAAACTATAGAGAATGGAGTGGAGACTAGAGCACACTACCCTACAACAGAACAATAGGAATAGCAACCACAGCTATGTGGCAGGACAGCTGCACTTTGCAAAGCCCCGTTAAAATAATGGATCTATATATCTGTTTTCAGCATTGAAGCAGAGGATCTGGACCAATATCTACAAAATATCTTTTTTTTTCCTTTTTCAGGTGCATGAAGTCATGTATTCCCTAAAGAAATAAATCGTCAGTGATCAACGACATTATTTTTAAAATTATTTATCAAACATTAGACTGCAGCCTGCAAGTGTCATATACATTTCTTTCTCTTGTTCAGAGTTTGCAATTAATCTATTAAAAGGCTAAAAAAGAATACAATTGGTAGGTTAAAATTAGCTAATTAGAACTATTACCCATTCCTTTTTGTTCAGAAAATAAATTAGGTGAACCATCCATGGCAGATTTTGAAAAGCGATGTGTGATGGTCAGAAGTCTGTGGTTGAATATTTAGAGGGAGTTCAGAGATGAATGATGAACATGATTAGGGGTAAAGAGAAGTTCTCATACTAGGAGAGATTGAAAAGATTGGCATTAACTACTTTAGGGAAGAGATGAGACGAATCAGGATATACAGAATAATGAAAAGTTGGATTGAGAATGTCTGTTCTTCCTGCCTCATAATACAAGGGGAACAGGGCATTCAATGCAACAGGAAGGCAGTATATTAAAAATGTACACCAGCAATTTTTTTAACACAATGCAAAATTACACTGTGGAATTCACTGCCACAGGATAGCCAAAAACTTCATAAGATTCAGAGGTATTGGTCTTTTATATGGCCAACAAGTCTGAAATGGAAATGCTATAGAGCTGAAGAAGTGGGTCTGTCCCATGAAATCTCATCACCTAATAAATCTATAGTTGTTAGTCTTTAAATTCTACATGACTGGTTTTTTTTTTGTTTGTTTGTTTTGTAAGGATATACACAGCAGTAATAGTAAATACTTAAAGAACAGTGAAAAAAGTTTGAGAAGTAATATAACACCTAGGCTACGTCTACACGTGAAGCCAACATCGAAATAGTTTATTTCGATGTAGCAACATCGAAATAGGCTATTTCGATGAATAACATCTACACGTCCTCCAGGGCTGGCAACGTCGATGTTCAACTTCGACGTTGCGCGGCACCACATCGAAATAGGCGCTGCGAGGGTACGTCTACACGCCAAAGTAGCACACATCGAAATAAGGGTGCCAGGCACAGCTGCAGACAGGGTCACAGGGCGGACTCAACAGCAAACCGCTCCCTTAAAGGGCCCCTCCCAGATACAGTTGCACTAAACAACACAAGATACACAGAGCCGACAACTGGTTGCAGACCCTGTGCCTGCAGCATGGATCCCCAGCTGCCGCAGCAGCAGCCAGAAGCCCTGGGCTAAGGGCTGCTGCCCACGGTGACCATAGAGCCCCGCAGGGGCTGGAGAGAGAGCATCTCTCAACCCCCCAGCTGATGGCCGCCATGGAGGACCCGCCAATTTTGACGTTGCGGGACGCGGATCGTCTACACGGTCCCTACTTCGACGTTGAACGTCGAAGTAGGGCGCTATTCCGATCCCCTCATGAGGTTAGCGACTTCGACGTCTCGCCGCCTAACGTCGAAGTTAACTTCGAAATAGCGCCCGACGCGTGTAGCCGCGACGGGCGCTATTTCAAAGTTAGTGCCGCTACTTCGAAGTAGCGTGCACGTGTAGACACAGCTCTAGTGCTTCAGGGCTTTAGCCAATCTGTAAATATTAGGGTTGGGGACTGGCTCCCTGTGGAGTCAGATTATTTCACATTTAACTATTGCAAGATCTGGTGCTGGCCAATGCTAGAGACAAAATACTGGATATGAATCTGATCAAGCATGATAAGTGCCACATTCCTACTATCTTCTTAAGTGTGTGTGTGTGTCACATGGGGTGTTCGAAGTTGCTTATATTTTTGCATCAATGTAAATGAAGGTAGGATTGTTCTAAAGTGTCTTACCCTTATTTCTTTCTGTGTATTGTTTAGCTCTGACAGTGCACTGTACTATCCAATATACACTGTACAATATACTGTACAAGATACACACAGTAAAGACAAATCCTATCCCAAATAAATTATAGAGATTCAATAGAGAGCTAAAATAATTTAGGAAAGATATAAAGTTATTTCTTTCAGTCACCATAGGTTTTCAGGAGAGTTCTGAAAGAAGGAGATAGTGGTAGCATGGATACTCAAGATAGTTAAGTCCAAGAAAGTCTGTGAAGAGCTAAATAAAGATCTCTCAAATCTAGGTGACTGGACAGTAAAGTGACTGGTGGAATTCAGTGTTGATAAATGCAAAATAGTCTATGATGGAAAATAAAATCCCAGCTGCACATATGAACTGATAGGGTCTAAACTGGCTGTTTCCTCTCAAGAAAGAGATCTTGGAATTGTGTATAGTTCTCTGAAAATTCCCCTTCAATGTGCAGCAGCAGTGGGAAAGCTAAAAGAAGGTTGGGAATTAATGCAAAAGAGAAAGGTAAATATATAAATCCACGGTATGCCCTCATATTAAATACTACTCACAGATTTGGTTGCCCATCTCAAAAGAGATATATTATAATTGCAGTGGGGCCAACAGACTTACTGGGCCCCTGGAGAAGGATGGGGGAAGCAGCTCCATGCCACAGACGGGGTGAGGCCTTGGACAGAAGAGGTCAGGCTAGGGCTAGCTTCCCTTAGGCAGCCTCAGTGCTTCATGGGGTGCACTGTGTGAGGCTTCAGTGGTTTTTAAAGGGCCTGTGGCACTGGCTGCCACCACTGCTGCACTAGCAGCGGCAGCAGCCAGGAGCCCTAAGCCCTTTTGAGTCACTGGGCTCCAGAGTAGATGCATCCTTTTTCCCCCCCATGTTGGCAGATCTGCTTGTATATGAGAGCTGGACTAGTTGAGATCATGAGCCTGTGTGGCGAGGAGTAGGGGGGTGGTATCAGCAAGAAAGATGGATGATAGTGAAAAAATAAAAGATTTGGCTTTAGCTATGTTAGGTTACAGTTGTCAGCAAGCTGTCATAATGAAATGTGAAGAGCCAAGCTGATATATGCAACTGCACGTAGAGAATAGAGTTCAGATGTGGGAGGAGCAGATTTGCAAGGCATCAGCATAAAGCAAATACCTGAGTCTGTGGAAGTGGGGGAAGGAGACCATGGAAACAAGCAGGTCAAGGAAATAACCTTGTCAATAAAATGGGATCAGCACCACGTAGCTACTAAACAGTTTTTGTAAAGTGTTAGAGCACCTAATGTGCGCGTCATTACAGTGATTTGGTGAGGTGAAAAAAGTGGAACTAGGAACCTCCTGACTCCCAGCCTTGTGTTAGACTTCCTTTTTAGAATCATAGAGTACTAGATGTGGAAGGAACCTCAAGAGGTCATTGAGTCCAGTCCCCTGCACTCATGCTAGGATCAAACACCATCTAGATCACCCCTGACTGATGTTTGTCTAACCTGCTCTTAAAAATCTCCCATGATGGGGATTTCACAACCTCCCTAGGAATATATTTTGTTGGAAGATATCTTCTGACAAAACTTCTGTCGACAGATTGTGGCCAAACTGCCAAGTGGATCACAAAAGTGATCTGCTCCATTGACATAGAGAGGCCAGACTGCCCAGCCTCTTTATCAGCAAAATGGTCAACTGGAAGCACAGCAGACAGGGCTACCCGGTGTCCTTGAAGACCTGTCCATCAAAAGAGAGCCCCCTGAACTGTTCAGACCAGCTTTCTGTTGACAGATCTCTGTCAACAGAGGTGTTGTGCCTTTTGGGCAGCAGAATATGGCTGTCAACAAAAGTGTTGTGTTCTGTCAATTTACTGTCAACAAAACAGCTTGAGAATCTAGATACCTCCTGGGTTTTGTTGACAAAGACATCTAGTGTAGACATAGCCTTAGTCTTGCTTCCCATAGGCCATTAGTTAACAGATCCCTTTGGTTGCTATAGTCTGCCTTCTTGACACACATTGGCTTTATTTTGCTATTCCCATTCCTTAGAATCATGAACTCTATCATTTCATGATCATTTTTACCCATTGCCTTTCGCTTTCAAATTCTCAAGCAGTTCCTCCCTATTTGTTAAAATCAAATGTAGAAAAAGTAGCTTGCTCCACCTTTTGAAAGAAACAAAAAAAAAACTTTTTGAATACATTTCAAGAACTGGTCAGATAATCTGTGTCCTGGTGTATTATTTTCCCAGCAGATGTCTGGATAGTTGAAATCCCCCATCACTACCAAGTTTTGGGCTGTGGATGATTTTGTTAGTTGTTTAAAAAAAGCGGTATCCACTGCTTCTTCCTGGCTAGGTGATCTGTAATAGATCCCTATCATCACCCTTGTTTTCTACCCCTTTTAAACTTACTCAGAGACTCTTAACAAGTTTGTATCCTATTTCCTTCTCAACATCTGTTCAAGAGCATATATTTTTAATATATTAGTCAATTTTCCTCCCTTTATTCCCTGCCTATTCTTCCTGAAGAAGCTGCACTTTTCTATACCAGTATTTCAATCATGTGTATTATCTCACCAAGTCTCTGATACCAACTGTCCTATCTGTATTTGTTTACTAGCATTTCAAGTTCTTCCTGCTTATTTCCCATACTTCTTTCATTAATTTACAGACAACTAAGACACTGATGTGATTTTGCCTCCCCCCAGTTTTGCTTTGGCTCTCCTTTATCCCTGCTTTTGCAGCCCATGCTCCCCCAAGTTTCTGACCAATCTTCCATGTCTCCATGTTTTTCCCTTACCGTGGGTTTTTGTCACTTGCCCCAGTCAAACCTAGTTTAAAGCCCTCCTCACTAGGCTTGCCAGTCTGTATCCAGTTTATCCAGAGACTCTCTTCCCTTTCCTCAATAGGTCAACTCCATCACTGCTTCAAGGAAGCCAAAGCCCTCCTGGCAACATCATCTTTGCAGCCAGGCCTTAACCTACAGGATGCATCTGTCTCTTCCTGGATCTCTGCCTTTGATTGAAAGGATTGACAAAAACCTCACCTGTGCCCCAGACTCCTTCAACCATACACCCAGATCCTTGTAGTCATTTTTGATCTGTTCAGGATGATACCTCACAGTATTATTAGTGGCCACATGGATGACTAGCTTGGGGTAATAGTGAGAGGGCTGGGTGCTCCTCAACAATCCCTCTGTCACTTCTGAGATATGAGGCCCCGGGAGGTAGCATAGCTCTCGGGATGCCATGTCATGTCAGCGTGGTATAGTGGTGCCTCTTGGTAGTGATAGCTGCAGATCTTCCAGCCTTGGGAGTACATGGCTTCTCCTCCTCAGGGAGTGATTCCTCATTTCTCATATTGAGGGTAGCATAATGGTTCTGTGGTGTGTGGGTAGGTCGGGAGCAGGACTGCCTGCTCCAGAAGTAACCAGCTGCTAGTGTCCTCTTGAGACAGAGCCATTTCCTCCTCCACTAGTGGTGTGTCAGCTGACCTTGATTGCTGGATAGCTACCTCAGTTTTAGATTAATCCTCTCAAGAGATTCCTCATGGACAAGGATGCTCCTCGACCTGGTCTCCTCCTCTGTAGCTCTCCCACCTGCTTCCTGAGAGATTCCACCATCAGTCACTCTTCACATTGGATGGTCTCCTCAGCCTGGTTTTCTGTGTGTGGGAAATGTGAGCCACAGTTTCTGCAAAGCTATACCAGGATCTAGGTAGACGTATCCATGGTCAGATAGTCTATCTGGCTACAGGCACAGGCAGAGAAGACAGGAGCAGTGTTGGTACAGGTGATACTGCCCTTTGTAACCATACTGGTTGTACTAGGACTCCCTCTTACTAACTTCCTCTCAAATTCCCCTCTTTGCAGTCTCCTGGTCATTTAGCCCTGGTTTTAAGTCCTTCTTTCCTATGTCAGCCTACTGGCTGTATTAACCACACAGTGGGTGGGTAATCACAAGGCTGATTGAGGCTGATCAAGGGAACAAAGGCTTAAACAGTCCCAAACACATGAATCCCAACTGAAACAGTAATTGAAAAAACTGCAACCACCTGAAACAGAAGCAAATGCAAACAGTCAAGCAAACTCACTCAAAAGTTAGTATTCTCATCTCCTTCTCTACATCTCAAACTCACTTGTTTAGCTAAACAAAAAAGCAGTCATGTAACACTTTAAAGACTAGCAAAATAATTTATTAGGTGATGAACTTTTGTGGCACAGATCCACTTCTTCAGATCATAGCCTTACCAGAGCAGACCCAATATATAAAGCACAGAGGTCCAAAAACTGTTATCAAGGTTGACAAATCAGAAAAATTGTTATCAAGGTTGGCAAATCAGACAGAGGAGCAGAAAGAGGGGGGTGAGAAGTGGGGGAAGTTAAGTATTGGTCAAATATCAAAGTATGTGAAAGAGTCCTTACAATGTGTCAGGTAATTGCTGTCCCTGTTCAAACCAAGTGATAATGTGTTGAATTTGAATATTAATGTTAGTTTTGAACATTCGCTCAGTAGACAGTTGTTAAAATCTCCATTCTCCAGAACACAAAGGCTGTGGCCACATTTGACCAAAACTTCGAAATTGCCACGCAAATGGCCATTTTGAAGATTACTAATGAGGTGCTGAACTGAATATTCAGCGCCTCATTAGCATTAGGACGCTTCCGGCTGCTGCGCTTTGAAAGTGCCTCTTTCAAATGCACAAGGCTCGCCGTGGCTACACAGAGATCCTTTTCAAAACGACCTTGCACCTTTCGAAATCCCCTTATTCCTCTCAGTGGAGGAGAATAAGGGGATTTTGAAATGTGTGGGGTCCTTTTGAAAAGGACCCTCCTGTTGCCACGCCAAGCTGTGCATGTTCGAAAGTGGTGCTTTTCAAGCGCCACAGCCAGAAGCATCCTAATGCTAATGAGGTGCTGAATATTCAGTTCAGTGCCTCGTTAGTAATCTTCAAAATGCCCATTTGTATAGCCATTTCAAAGTTTTGGCCATAGCCAAACTCTCAGGTCTTTAACAGAATGGCCCACTCTATTAAAGTGCTGGCTGACAGATTTATGTATTTGAAGATTTTTGATGTCTGCTCTGTGTCCATTCATTCTTTGGTGAAGAGTGTTTGCAGTTTGCCCAATATACATAGGGAGTGGGCATTGGTGGCACATGATGGCATATATAATGTTAGTTGGGGAATAGGAAAATGTGCCCCTGATTCTGTAATTAACACAGTTAGGTCCAGGGATGGTATCTCCAGAATAGATATGTGGACAAAGCTGGCAATTTTTGGACCTCTGTGTCTGTTTTGGTAAGGCTATAGATCTGAAGATGTGGGTCTGTCCCACGAAAACTCATCACCTAATAAGTTATTTTGTTAAAGTGCTACATAATTTCTTTTTTGTTTGATAGAATACAGACTAACATGGTTCTCTCTTTGTTACTTGCTTAGCTAGTATAGTTGGAAGTTTTTCCATTCAAGCTGGCAGAAATATCAGTTACCTTTTTCTTCATTAACATTTACAGGCTTTTTGAAAATACAACATTATTTTGCAAAAATGTTGATGCTTATAAAATTTTAAATTATCAGTCATTTTTGAGGAAACCATGTGAAAAGTGTCAGTGAAAATGTAACCTGTTGATTGCTGTCACAGCTTCCCCCACCCTCATTTGTTATACTTTAGCATCAGTGTATACTTTTCACTGATAGTATGTGTTGTACTTTATCCTTAGTGTATACCATTCACTGATATTACCTCTTCTGTACCAAATCAGCACTTCTGTAATCCAAAAATGAATTTCAGATTATTCATATAGTTCCTTTATTCGTGAACATTCAGACAAACAAAAAGCTGTTTGCACAAAATGTTCGTGCAAGCAACAAATACCGTGATTGTAAAGTGGGAAAACAAAATTTGAGACTGAATTCAATGCATAGCTTTGCTTTAGTCGTCTTGCTCTTTTGACATGCAGTGACTCTTTGGGAATGATGCTCATGCTGAAGCAATGATAAATGTATGAGCTTCCCTACTGTGCGACAGCTGGGATTTGTCTAGTTCGGTTCATGCTAAAAATCCAAATGTAATACCCAGATATAATCACGACATCTTGCATTTCAAGGGAAAGAAGTATTTTTTTTCTCCAGTGAAAGTACTTCAGTTGGCTGCTGTGGAATAGAAAACCAAACAGGAAAAGACACAGGCAATTTTGCATATGTTGCTAAATGAGAAGCATAATTAGTAATGATGCTGTGTAGGACAGAAGCTTTCAAATCATGAGGCACATCCTCCTGGTGAGGCATGGCGATTTGGTAAATGAACCATGATGCAAAGGTAAAATATCTCTGAAATACATATTCATAGCTTCCTTTCTCTCTTTTCAGACCCTGTAGAAGTGGCAACAGCTGCCTGTAGGAGTTCCCTCCTAGATCCCCAGGTCCTGGACGAAGATCAGAAGTGGCAGAAGCAGCCATTTCCAGTCAAGCCCTCCTCTTTTACTGCTCTGCAGTAAGTGAAGGCCTGTAGTACTAATCACCACGGGAGGGCAGCTGTGAGAAGTATGAACATGAAGGCAACAGTAGAGGTACTGCCAAGTCTGACAGCCACACAAATAAAATAGAAAAGTAAATGCTGAACAGGCAAAATAGCTAGACGCACGGATTTCCATGTTCTGAATATTAGTCTAACAATCCCGGTGTGTCTTGTGTTTCCATGGTTATAGGCAAACAGTGGCTAGAGACCATGGTGCCTGGCGAGGCATCTCTCCTAAGCAGCTAGGATTTGAGGGGAGAGACTGATTTGGTGGAAATAAGAAATGAAAAGATAGGAAAGTGATTGCCAAAAAAGCCATAGCAACTAAGGCTGTGTCTATGCTAGCCCCCTTCTTTGAAGGAGGCGTGGTAATCAGCCTGAGTGGAGAATACTAAGGAAGCAATGCGATGAATATGCAGCACCTCATTAGGCTAATTCTCCCCACAGCAAGTTCTTCAAAGTTGCAGATTTCGAAGCGCCAGCATACCGTGTAGCTGCGGGCATTTAAAATTTTTGGGAGAGAGGGCACTTCAAAGTTGCTCATGTACTTCAAAGTGCCTGTGGCTACATGGCATGCTGGCGCTTTAAAGTTTGCAACTTCGACGTTGCCACAGGGAGAATTAGCCTAATGAGGTGCTGCATATTCATCATAGCACTTCATTAGTATTCTCAGCTCAGATTGATTACCATGCCCCCTCCATAGAAGGTGGTTAGTGTAGACACAGCCTTAGGGTGTCCTGTGACTTTTAGTTACGGATCACTGAAAGCAAAAGTGCTCAGATACTGGTGAGCCCCTAATTGCTTCCTGCAGCTGTGACAAATGTATGAACTAATGATGGGGAAGTATTTTCAACTTGTTGAATCCAAAATCCCATTTTCAAAGGACAGTGGACTTCACAGAACTGATGATCTTGCAGACCAGGTAGGGAAATATTTGGTGAATATTAAAGAAAATCTCTTATTTTCATTTTTTTCACTTAGGCCATGTCTACACTAGCCCCAAACTTCGAAATGGCCATGCAAATGGCCATTTCGAAGTTTACTAATGAAACGCTGAAATGCATATTCAACGCTTCATTAGCATGCGGGCGGCTGCGGCACTTCAAAATTGACGCATGTCGCCGCTGTGCGTCTCGTCCCGATGGGGCTCCTTTTCGAAAGGACCCTGCCTACTTCGAAGTCCCCTTATTCCCATCAGCTCATGGGAATAAGGGAACTTCAAGGTAGGTGGGGTCCTTTCAAAAAGGAGCCCCATCGGGACGAGACACGTGGCTGTGAGGTGCGTCAATTTCGAAGTGGTGCGGCTGCCCACTTGCTAATGAAGCGCTGAATATGCATTTCAGCGCTTCATTAGTAAACTTCGAAATGGCCATTTGCGTGGCCATTTCGAAGTTTGGGGCTAGTGTAGATGTAGCCTTATTTCAACAGCTGGAAGTTGTTCTTAGATGCATTAACTGCAGAATCTCAAATAGAAGTAAAAAGGTTACTTTGCTTCTACATCTGGCACTGGTATGACTACTGCTGGAGTACTGTGCCCAGGTTTGGTGTCCACAATTCAAGAAGGATGGAGAGGGTTTGAAAAATCATGAGAATGATTGAAGAGTTAAAAAACATGCCTTAGAGTGATAGACTCAAGTAAGTCAACTTACTTTGCTTAACGAAGAGAAGATTAAGGGGTGATTAGATCACAGTTGATAAGTACCCACATGGGGAACAAATATTTAAAATATACATCAAACTCACAGTCTAATATATAGCATGATTCAATGGCTGGAAATTGAAGCTACACAAGACAGGGTATTTGACCAATCGACCTGTCTACCGAGATTCATGGTGTATTTCTATCACTGGCAATTTTAAAAATCAGGATTGGATACTTTTCTGAGATATGCTCTAGGAATTATTTTGGAGAAGTTCTGTGGCCTGTGTTATATAGGAGTTATGATCTTAGTGGTCTCTTCTGGCCTTGAAATCTAGGAATCTACTTAGTTATCTAACCTGTCATAGCTGTCTTTTTATGTGCCTTAGATAAAATGAGGGATGATGGATGAAGAGCATTGCTTCCATTGTTTTTTTCATGTATGTTCAAAATTAATTTTGTTATGTTCACCAATATGGAGGTGATGTGGGCTATGAATGGGCTGGGGGGAGGTTCAGAATGTGGGAGGGGGTTCAGACCTGGGACAAAGTGTTGGAGTTTGGATGTGGGGGTAAGGGCTCTGTCTGAGGATGTGTGCTTTGGGGGGGGGCAGGGATGAGGGGTTCAGGGTGAAGGCTGCCCTGAAGCTGTGGCTGGGACTGAAGATATCTCCTACTTCTCTCCCACCAGCAGCTCCAGAACTGGGGCCTTGGAGAGGTGCCTCTCCTTGCCTGCAGCCACTCTGGAAGTTGGGGGTAAACTACAGTAGCTGCAAGGCTACATGGCCCACATACTGCAGCAGCAGAAGGCTTGGGGAGAAGCACTTGTCTCTGCAGTGGCAGGATTGGGTCTGGGGAAGAGGTACCTCTCACTGTCTGCAGCAGGGATAAGTATCAAATCTCAGTGTGCTCCTTCAGTGTTCCTGAGGAGGCATTCTGCTTCCCTCTATACTCCGCAGGCTGAATAGCCCTGGCTGTGGCCAGTGATAAAATGCACCTCCTTACTATAGGGCAGTGGCAAATTTTAGACCCTTGGGGCATAGAACATCTTTGCACCACCATTCTTTCTTTGGGATGCCCCTAGCATGGAGCACCTTCAAACTGCCCTTTACTAGACTGTGAACTTACTGGAACAGCCTCCCTGAGTATTTGCCAAGTGCCCATAGCAGGCATCACTATTAAATAAATAAACCCCTTTGCCTGTGGCCTTTTGATACATCCTAGCCCATATGCATTTGTTTGTCCAGCAGATACAAACACTGACTCCTTCTCTTTCATTAAATTATAATTTACATCCAGGCTGCTTTTTTCAAAGAAAAAAAAACCAACAGAGAACACTTTTAGCATTCTGTAGCTGAGCTCTCTGATGTAATGTGTCAGAGGGTGTAGATGCCAGTAGCGAGCAAAGAGCTTGAAAAACGACCAGACAGTGCCATGACCACAGTGCATGTTGTCAGGAGGGCTAACAGCATAATAAATCAACCTGTCTGGTGTCAAGGGTCAGTTGGTTTGATGTTTAAAGGCATTTGGCCAATCTAATGTGCCCAGGCACGTTGTATTCATTTCTAAACTGTTAGCATTATTATGAAGCTACAATGACTTTAAAGATGTGCTGCCTAACTCTCTGGCTTTTTGGCATTTAAGACAAGGAATCGAGAAGTAAAATAGGTTTAGAGCAGGGCAGGGGTTTGTATCTGCTCTTTGTGAAGTTTTCAGTATTTTAATAAAACCAGATCAGTTTTGGAAAGAGATGAAAAGTGTGAGTGATCAGAGGGAGTCTTTACTATGTGTAGAGAACTGAGAAATCATCTTGGCCTGCTTCTACACAGGCCACCTCCTATCAGAGGTGGCATGATAATGAGCTAATTTGAAGCAGACTTATGAGGTGTTAACATGCATATTCAGTGGCTCATTAGGATAATGGCAGCCATGTGAATTTGAAAGTGCAGACTTCGAATTGCAGATTGACAGTGAAGATGGGGGGGGCAGCTTTGAAATAAGCGTCCCACTTTGACATACCCTTACTTCCACAAAACTAGATGGGATTAAGGGAATGTTGAAGTAGGGTGCTTATTTTGAAACTGCCCCCACCTACACTGTCAATCTGTAATTAGAAGTCTGCACTTCGAAATTCATGCGGCCGCCATTATGCTAATGAGGCACTGAATATGCACTTTAGTGCCTCATTAGCCTTCCTCAAATTGCCTCATTAGCATGGCACCTCTGACAGGAGGTGGCATATGTAGAAGCAGTCTTACACACTGCTTGTCTTTTGTTTTGGGGTAGATAAGTAATTTCAGCTATGATCCACTCCAAACACACATTCTTCTACTTATTTCACCTCTGCACCAAATATCTATTCATGGTGTCTGTTTGTTTCTGTAATATATAGGTGTAATCCCTTTAGTATTTCGGGGGCATGGCCCCTTTCCGTCAGAGGAAATGCTGATTATTCTGACGGGGGGGGGTGGCGGGGGTGGATCTACGTCTACATTACATTCCCCTTTTGGAGGAGGAATGCAAATAAGGGAGATCAAAAATGCAAACAAAGCACTGATTTGCAAATCTTGTGCTTCATTTGTATAATCTTGCCTGATCACATTTCCAGAAGAGACTTTTCTGGAAGGAAAAATATCCGTGTAGACGGGGTTCACGTAGAAGAAAAAAGGTTTCCAAAAGATCCCTTCTTTCTGAAGCAAAATAGGAAGAAGGGTTCTTTTGAAAATGGATTTTCTTTTTCCTGAAGGAACTTCATCTACACTGCTGGTTTTGCTTTTGGAAAAGTTTCTTTTAGAAGAGAGTATGTGAATAAGACACAAGACTTGTAAATCAGTGCTTCGTTTGCATTTTTGGTCTCCCTTGTTTGCACTCCTTCTCTAAAAGAGGAATGTAGTGTAGATACAGCGTGTGTTTGTTTGTGTGTGGAGAGAGAGAGAGAGATTGTCTACTGTGAGCAAGCCATCTTTCTCTCTCTCTCTCCATAGCGCTGACTTTCCCCTCCCCCCCCAGTCTTCCTCCCATTACAAAATAGCAGAGAAAGTAGGCTGAACTTCCCAGGGAGTACAGCATGGATCTAGGAGGGAGAGATTTCCTTTCTTACCCTTGTCCATGCCCTCATCCTCTCCCTACTCCTGTAAAATCAATCCTTATCTCTCATGTACCACACATTAAATCTTTTACACAAGTAGTAATTCTGTCAACCTATCCAATGCACAGCACCTCAGCTTCATGCTCCATGCAGTCCTGATTAACTCTCTTATCCTACACAGAGCCCCCCTCGATAATTATATATGCTCCAAATGTTCCTTCAAATAACCTGACAGAGCCCCAGTAAATTCTATACCCTGTATGGGCAGCAAGATGTTTCTGACTCCCAATTAATTCTGTAATCCACATAGCCCATCACTTATCCCGTCCCCATCTGAATACCTCTTTGCAGGGAGGGTGGGATACCAGTCCTGCTCCATTCCTGGCTCATGTCTCTCAGCTTTGCCAGCTGCTTTGCCTGTCACTGTCCCCCCTCTGCTGCAAGAGCAGGTCCAGCTGCTCTCCCCCAGTTGTGAATGGGAAGCAGTGGCAATATCTTTGTCCCCGCACCCATCCTGGGGGAAGGTTGAATTAGCCCCCCTCCCTTACCCCTCCACCCCCTGGAGCTCTGGACAGGGTGGATGGAACTAGCAGTGGGACTGGCTCTGTCTTTGGGGAGGGAGGTGGAAGCAAAGGAGCATTGGCTACAGCACATGTGAAGTGCCAAATGCTCACGTTCCACATGCAACTCCTAAAACTAACCAGGCAGTGGGATAATGGGGAAGTCAGCAATTCAGAAGGTAATTCCAGGTAGGCTGGGGCAGGCTGTCCCAAAGAAGAGTCAGAAACCCCATAACGTATAAGAAAATCCCATACTCATGGCAGGTCTGCATGTGGAAGTTTAAAATAATTCCTTACGTTCCACAAGCCTCATATTCGGGAGCTTTATTAACACTCGCCTTCCCCACTGACCCTGGGGGGAACTCTCGGCAAGGCTGCAGTGCTGCCAGATTCTGTGCATCACACATGACAATCATACATTTGGCAGCTCTGCCCTGCCTGCTCACAGCTCAGCCTGAATGTCACAGAGCCCAGCTGGCCTGAGAGCAGAAGCTGAAGTTCCTCCTGAGGCCTCTCACTGCTGCTCATTGAAGCTTGTACTTCAGGGCAGCACTCTGCCTTCCGTCCAGATGCTCCCGGTACTGGAGTCAGCTGGGAAAGGAGCGGCAGCATAAGGACTTGGCTGCAGCAGGTGGCAGGTTGGCTGGGAAAAAGGATGATTACGTAACCTAAAAAACAGCATCAGGCTCTCCCAGCCAGACCCCAGCAAAACTTCAGACTGCTGCTTCCCAAGCCAGCCCTCTGGCCCTGCACAAAGAAACTAACTTGCCCCTAGATACCTGTCCTCTTGTTGGACTAGAGTCCATCTCCCATTCAGCTTGACTATTGTAACAGGCTCAGGCCAGCAGATTCCAGCTGTAAGGATGAACAGCAGCTCAGGAGGCAGCCTGGGCTAGGAGAAGAAGACAAAGAGCTGGTTAAGCACCCAGGTGGAGGCTACAATTAAGCAACGAGGGCCAACTGCTCTCGCTGCCCATCTGCTGGCCAGGCTTTTAAAAAGCCACCCCAGTTAGGAGACAGAGAAGGTGGACAAGGTAGGGAAGCGGAGAGAAGGCAGGTAAGGAGAGCAGGCAGCATTTACAAAAGAGCAAGGGGAGAGGAGGGAGCTCAGTGGGAGAAAGGACTGATCAGCTGGCCCAGACTGATAGAGGTGGGTACAGCCTAATCCTTCCTGCAAGAAGGGAGAGGTGTGGGACCATGGCAAAACCCAGGGGTACACTACCACACCATCTTGACTATTCAGCTTGACTTCTCCCAGACATCTGATCAGGCAGCACTTGGACCACTTACTCCGGCATCTGGCTGCAACAATCTCTGCTGCTACTCAAAACTCTGAGTGACCTAGATTCGCTAGTATGCATGCACAGACCCAGCAACCTCAGATAACCTCCAGCAGCCTTTCCCTAATCACCCACCCAGCTACCTACTCCTTCTCTGGCCAAGTCTGAGGCAGGCCTGTCCTGCTTGCACCATTGCTTGGGAGGAGTGTTTAGACAATGGCTGCAAACTGAAGTTGTTGTTATGTAAATTACTTCATTAATAACTTGTGTAAAATTTCTCCCACATAGAGCTGTACAAAACTGGCAGCTGTGAGTGATGTTTCTGAAATACTTGCTGTTAGTAGGGAACACAATCCCATGCTCACGAATTTCTGGGAAGGTTTTTTGTTTTTTTTTGTTTTTTTTGGTAACTATGGACCTCCCTGCCCCTTCCCCATCCTCTGCTCTCCAGCTGGTCTTACCCCCTGCCCCCCTCACTCACCCCCAGTTTGCCCTCTACCCCCAAACAGCTGCCTCTCCCCACCTCTGCTTGGCCTAAGGACCCACCCAGACTGAACCCCTCCCCACCTGAACTCAGTCGCCCCAGCCCATACTCCCCACATCCTCAGCTCAGACTGAACACCCCCCACCGCTGCTCAGACTGACCCTTCTTCAAGGCCCCAACATCTCTCCCAAACTCCACCCCCTCCCCCCTGCTTGGTGCAAAACCTCCTATCCACCCCCTGCTTGGCTCAAGGACCACCTCCACCCCAGCTCGACCAGCGCAGGAGTGGGAGGATTACCTGGGGCAGAGGGCAGGCTGCAGTGGTAGCT
The DNA here is from genome assembly GCF_033958435.1 of Carettochelys insculpta. Lineage (NCBI taxonomy): Eukaryota > Metazoa > Chordata > Testudines > Carettochelyidae > Carettochelys > Carettochelys insculpta. The sequence goes on along the minus strand of NC_134139.1, from coordinate 173,894,705 downwards.
GCAGCCACAAGGGATCGCCTCCCTTGGTGCTACCTTACTCACCATGGGGTGCTCTGCTGCTGCTGCCTCCCGGCTTTGCTGAACGCTGCTTCTCCTCTGGTAATCCCCAGCCAGGCTTGTCCTGGTGTGGGTGGAATGGGGAAAAGGTGGGGTGGCCCACTGGGGCGGGGTGTGAACACACCCCTCACTTCCCCAACATGAGGAGGACCCTATAGAGAAACACTAAATATAGGAAAGCGACTGAATGAGGTGAGGAAATGAGTGCAGGAAGGCTGTCAGTGTCAGTGGGTAACTGGTTTGGGTCAGAAAACAGCGAAGAACTACATAAGAACAAAGCTAGAAAACAATTCGATGCAATCAGGATCAACGCGAGTTAGGTCTGACTCATTAGTACTGCGAGAATTTGATTATTGGGTTCTTGTGTTTTGCTTGCAGAATTGCAAGCATCTGTTTGAGTGCGTCACAAAGGAAGAGATATGTCGGAAGGAAATCACTTGGTATTGTTTTTTGTTTAATTTTTTTTCCTTTTCTTCATTTGGAATGTCAATGGTTTGTTTTCACATGCACACATGCGCAGGTGGAATGGAGTTTTCTTGTTGGGCAGTGAGATAGGAAAGCATTCTCTGGGGAATTGGGTTTGAGGCAGTTCAGAGTCAGTTCCAGTAACTGTCAGTGACACTTTGTGTAACCAGATCAACTGCCATCATTTCAGTTTCCAGATCTGCTGAGGATGATCATGTTTACTTTATGAACTGCTCTGAGACCTGCAAAAGAAGACATCAGGATATGCAAATTATTATTACTACGATGGTAAATGGAGTCAAAAATGAAAACTGGAAGGAACCACAGTCAAAGCTTTTCACACAGATGTGCCCACATGTGTAGGTTTAGAGAGAGATTTTCAGAAGTACTCAGCATTAACACCATGATGACAGCAGGGCTGTGAGTGCTTTAAAAAAAAAAACCCACACATCCTGGCCAATAAGAAATTATTTAAGTAGCAGACCACTGGGAGAGGGAGCACTGATGGCTGTGCCTTGTGCTGTTTGCCTGAGGCTTCACCCCTTCTGTGAGAGTGCAGTCTTGCCCTGCCCAGAGGCTAAAATGTAGAGTCCCAGAGAAGCTTAGCTTTGAAAACATGAGTTTATGTTCTGTGACAAAGGCCTCTCTCGGCCAGTCCACTGTTCAGTTCAGTCTGTCTCCCCTTCCCCCCCAAGGGCTGGGGCTTGCAACAGGTCTCCATGGCAGGGAGCCAGCCACTGCTCCAAGGACTCCTCTGTGATCCTGACCCAAAGCTGGTCTGCCTTGTTCCCAGTTTTTGCTCTCTCAGGCCGTTTCTACATGTGGCGCTTTTTCCAGAAGAAGATCTTCCGGAAGAGTGCTTCTACACATCAAATAGGACCTTGAAAGAGCCACCCGTTCTTCCAGAACAGTGCATCTACATATGCAATGGCACTCTTCCGGAAGAACAGGGCAGGAAACAGCACGGATGGGGTCGCACAGCCAGGGAGCCCTTCCAGGGCTGCCGGCCACATGTCCCCTTAGAGGGCCCCACCCAAACAGCCCCTCCCTGTAAACACTGCTGAGGCCAGCCAACTCTGTGCCCAGCCAGCCAGACCCGGGTCCCTGTCCAGCACCCGCAGACCAGCAGACATAGACCCCCAGCATCTGCAGGACAGCAGGCTTGCCCTCACCCACACGCTAGCCATCCTCTTGGCCACCCTCCTCAGCCTCCTATGGAGGCAGAGGTCCAGGCCTGTGGGTCCTGCACCCCCACCACACCTGCCAGGCCCCCTGTGACCGGTCCAGTGTGTCTGGACCCATGCCACCAGCACGGACTGGTGGGATAGGGTCATCATGGGGGAGTGGGACAATGACCGCTGGCTGCAGAACCTGTGGATGAAGAAAGAGACCTTCCTTGAGATCTGCAGCTGGCTCGCCCCATGCTATGATGCCAGCACACCTGGATGAGGCCAGCCCTCTCCCCGGAGAAGCACATGGCCATCGCCATCTGGAAACTGGCCACCCCGGACAGCTACAGATCCATCAGGTGGCAGTTCAAGGTGGGCACATCCACCATGAGGGCCATCGTCCTCTAGGTAAGCCCTGCCCCAGATCCTGCCCCACTGGCAGGAGTGAGGGGGCTGGTGGGCTCAGGAGATCCCAGGCACCAATTGGGAGCGAGCAGGGCTGGGGGGCAGGCAGGCCTAGCCCAGAAGGGATACCACATGGCTGCTGCCGGAGGGGTCCCTCAGCAGAGGGGGCCCGCGAGGGAGGGAGGGAGGGAGGGGGAGGGTGGCAGGACCCCTCTGCTTACGCCCACAAGTGCGCCAATTCCCCTGCACTCTTTCCTCCCACTCTTTCCTCTCCCTACATGGCAACTGTGGAGGGTTTTTAAAGGCCTTCATTAAGCCAGCAGTGGAGTCAGTAAGCCCCAATCTGCCTGAGCCAGCTCCCTTCCAGCTGCTGATTACTCTGCTGCCTTCTGCTTCTGTGTAACAGTCCTTTTCTCCCTCTTTGGGCTGTCTTTCTCCCCCTGGAGGAGCCCTCTGGCCAGGCCCTGCCACAGTACTGTCAGGCTGATTGTTGTGGTTCAGAGCCTAAAACTGGGACTTACACCCTTAAGTTTGTGGTTTATGCTCTTAAATACCTTTGTGGATCTGGGCCCTAGTCTCTGTGTTATAGTTCCCCATCTGTACAATGGTGCTAATAGCTGGAGATGCCGTAAAGATAAATACTTTAAAGGTTGGGAAGTGCTCAGATGGAATGGTGATGGGGGTGCCATGCAACTGCAATGATACAAGGAAGAGCCACCCTCCAAAAACAATAGAATATTGTTTCAGACAGCACTTTGGTGTCTGTACTCTTTCCAATGTACGACATGTTTTGTTATGAAATGTAAGAATTTACAACCTTCCAACTACTTAGTTCCACCTAGGAAGTCCATATTTACAGCTTTTGGGGTCTAATATTTTGCCCATTGATGTCAAAGGAAGGATTCCCATTATCTAAAGCAAACGTTGGGTGAGGCCTTGGATTTGTAGCCAACGAACACATTGTCACTAAACCAGCATTTTTTTGTCCTCTGAAGAACATGCTTTTCTGCCAACTAGATAATCTCCTTGCATTCAGTGTTGCAACTATGACTAGATCAATTTTAGCCACAGTTGTGTCAAATATCAAATATTCACCGTTCAGTTCTGCACACCAATATGACACACATCCCATAGACATATCTTATTCCTCCAATTTATTGTTGGATCTTTTGTTTTATTACCATGGGTAATGTATATTCCACCGGACATAGAACCTATTACAGTACGATATTGACATGTGCGAGTGCCACATTCCAGAATTCAATTATTTGTCAGTGGCCTCACTTCTCCGGGGCTCCGGGGCCGGGAGCACTGGTGGCTATCAAGGTGTCCCCAGGGCTTTCAGGACAGGAGCGCCGATGGCTGCCACGGCTTCCCTAGGGCTCTGGGGCCGGGAGTGCTGGCGGCTGCTGAGGCTTCCCCAGGCAGAAGCACTGGCAGCCGCCTCTTCCCCAGGGCTCCTGGGCCAGAGTGCCAGCAGCCGCCGCTTCCCCAGGGCTCCTAGGCCACAGCGTCAACAGCCGACACTTCCCCAGGGCCTCCCAGCCCCATTTGTGAAAATTAGCATTCACGAGGGTTCTTAATACATAACCCTTGTGATTGTTGACAGTCTGCTGTACTTTCATGCTGGCTGAGGGGGAAGTTAAAATGTCTGTTTGGATGAACCGGGTGTGATATTTCAACTAAACCTGAACTTTCTGTGAATCAATTTATTGCTTTTGTTTGTTATTCATTTAAATGTTAATTGTAAGAGTGACGGTGATGATATTGATTGTGTTTGGGATTCTCTTTTATTACTGCTGATTAGGTAATACATGATGTTTTATAGCCGGAAAAGCTAACCAGTTACAGACATAGAACCAAAATAGCTGTGGATGAGTATACAGAACCATGTATTATATATTTATTTTTATATATCTATATATCTCTCTATGGCTACGTCTACACGTGCACGCTACATCGAAATAGCTAATTTCGAAGTAGCGACATGGAAATAGCCTATTTCGATGAATAACGTCTACACGTCCTCCAGGGCCGGCAACGTCGATGTTCAACTTCGACGTTGCTCAGCCCAACATCGAAATAGGCGCTGCGAGGGAACGTCTACACGCCAAAGTAGCACACATCGAAATAAGGGAGCCAGGCACAGCTGCAGACAGGGTCACGGGGCGGACTCAACAGCAAGTCGCTCCCTTAAAGGGCCCCTCCCAGACACACTTTCATTAAACAGTGCAAGATACACAGAGCCAACAACTAGTTGCAGACCCTGTATATGCAGCACGGACCCCCAGCTGCAGCAGAAGCAGCCAGAAGCCCTGGGCTAAGGGCTGCTGCACACGGTGACCACAGAGCCCCGCAAGGGCTGGAGAGAGAGTATCTCTCAACCCCCCAGCTGATGGCCGCCATGGAGGACCCCGCTATTTCGATGTTGCGGGACGCGGATCGTCTACACGTCCCTACTTCGATGTTGAACATCGAAGTAGGGCGCTATTCCCATCCCCTCATGGGGTTAGCGACTTCGACGTCTCGCCGCCTAACGTCGATTTCAACTTCGAAATAGCGCCCAACACGTGTAGCCGCGACGGGCGCTATTTCGAAGTTACTGCCGCTACTTCGAAGTAGCGTGCACGTGTAGACACAGCTTACATATAATATAGATCTATATATTTATTGATATTAAGATATTAAAATAATAAAATAAAATAATAAATGGCTCAATGCCCTCTCCCTTCCCCAGAGCCATGCACCCCCAGTCCCACCCAATCCCCCTCCCCTCCCGCAGAGCCAGGCACCCCCACCCCCTGCTCTAACCCTAACCCTCCCCTTCCCCCCATATCCAGGCAACCCCAGCCATCTCCCCCTCCCCCTAACCCAATGCCGGTGACTCAGTGGAGCTGTCGCTACTGCTGCCGCTGCCTTGTTCTTGTCTCTCCTGGTTGGGGGCGCATGTGCACAGCAGCAGTAAGTACTCCCAGCCTGCAGCTCCGAGCAGGATCTGCATTTCTTTGCTCAAAGAGCCACATGCTGCTCACAAGCTGTGGGTTGGCCACCCCTGCTTTATAGCTGTATGGGAAGCCAGGTTCCTCACAAAAAACGTTAAAATTTAAGCCCTGGTTCTATAACATCTTGCATGTTTGCAGGCTGACCTCAGTGAGGCTATGTGTGGCAGGCTGCCCCTAGGCAAGAAGCTGCAGGATTGGACCACAATAAAGATGACACAATGAATAAAATAATGGCAAAATTTGGTTTAAAATGCATTGAAAAGAGCTGCTTTTTCCCACAACCATTTCAGCTATCTTGCTGTGTTCATATATTGCTTTATTTAAGTGTTTTAGTTTAGTTTCTGTCTTTAGTTTGTGTTTTATTTTCCTAATGCTCTCATGATCAGGTGCGGAGCAGTGGGGAGCATTTGGAGATTATTTGTGGGCTGCTAGCCTAGAGGGGTGAGTTTTAACAAGGCATCTGTTATGTTTCTCCAGTACGTTAATAGCAGGGGGACTCTGTGCTTGTATATGGAAGGGTGGAGTAACTCAGAATTGTCCATTAAATGTCCATAGTCAGCTATGTGAGTGGGACATTTATATTAGCCGATCTAAAGGAAAAGCTGTTTTATTTTCGTCTCCAATCCTTGTTTTTCTTTACCAAATTGTTCAGGAATCCTTCTGTTCAAATGTCCTGTCTCCTTGTATTATGTGAGGCATACCAAGCGGTTGCATTATATAATTATTTATGTTATGTAACAGCAGAGGCTGCTTCTGACCATGATACGTTAGATGTGGAAATGCGAAGAGAAACTTTGCAAGTCTAAGAAAAAAACATGTTTATAGAAATCTAAAAATAAAAATGCTTTTAACTGTCTCTTACCCTGCAACCCCCGCCCCCTGTGAGCAAAGGCCATTCTAATCTGAAAAGAAATTGTCTATTTGCAAGTATATATTGTAAATAATATAAGTTGGGTGAGTGGCAGATGCCCATGGCACCCAAGTGGTTGACAAACAGCTTGTCTTTTTAAAGGATCTTGGTTAAGGGGAAATATTAATAAGAATTTTTTTAATCAAAGTATTTAATACAAATCTGACCATGACTGCTTCCTGGAGCGTCTAGCCTTAGAAATCCACAAGGGGAGAGGCAATTCTTGATTTAGTCCTAAGTGGAATACAGGACCTGGTCCAAGAGGCAAATTTAGCTGGAGCATTTGCTAATATGACCATAATATAACTAAATTTAACATTCCTGTGGTAGGGAAACACCATGGTAGTCCAGTACAGTAGTATTTAATTTCCCATAGGAGGATAACGCAAACATGAGGAATTTAGTTAAACAAAAAATAAGACATGCATCTGACAAAGTGTGTCTTTGCCCACAAAAACTTATGCTCCCATAAATCTGTTAGTCTGTGAGGTGCCACCAAACTTCTAATTGTTTTTGTGGATACGGAATAACACGGCGGCTACTCTGATAGAAATTAAAAGGGACATTGCCAAAAGTGAAATCCCAGCACGCTGAATGGAGACTTTCAAATGATGCAATAAGAGAGGCTCAATCTAAATGTATACCCCAAATTAAAAAAGACAACATAGTAACAGAACCAAAGAAGTGCCACCATGGTTAACAAGCAAAATAAAAGAAGCAATGAGAGCCTAAAAAGGTATCCTTTGAAACCTGGAAGTTAAATCCTAGTGAGGAAAATAGAAAGGTGCATAAACTCTAGTAAAAGGTAAAGTGATTGGGCAACAAAATGGCAAATTAATTTTAATGCTGATAAATGTAAAGTAATGCACATTGGAAAAAATAGTCCCCACTAAACATACAAAATGATGGGGACTAATTTAACTATAACAACTCAAGAGAGAGATCTTGGCTTCATTGTGGATAATTCTCTGAAAACATCCACTCAGTGTGCTGCAGCAGTCAAAAAGACAAACAGAGTGCTAGGACTCATTAAAAAAGGGATAAAGAATAAGACAGAGAATCTCTGTGTAAATTTGTGGTATGCCCACATCTTGAATATTGTGTACAGATGTGGTTGCCTCATCTCAAGAGAAGCTATATTGGCTTTGAAAAAGGTTCAGACAAGGTCAACAAAAATGATTAGGGGTTTTGGAATGGTGCCATATGACAAAAGATTAAAAAGAATGGGACTTCTCAGCATAGAAAAAGGGAGACGAAGTGGACATATGATGGAGGCAGTGGTTTTCTTTGTACCGGGCAGCAGGGAGCCCACTGAATACCACCTCCCCTTTTTTTTATTTCTTTAAAAAAGGCACTGAATGGAGGTATAGAATATCATGAATGGTGTGAAAAAAGTGAATAAGGAGAAGTTACTTATGTGTTCCCATAACATAAGAACTAGGGGTTACTAAATGAAATTAACGGGTAACAGGTTTACAATTAACAAAAGGAAGTTTTTATTCATGCAGCACATATTAGGCCTGTGGAATTCCTTGCCAGAGGAGGTTGTGAAGACCAAGACTTTAACATGGTTCAAAAAAAGTACTAGATAAATTCATGGAGGTTAGGTCAATGGATGGGTATCAGCCAGGATAGGTAGGAAGGGTGTCTCTAGCCTTTGTTTGTCAGCAGTTAGAAATGGACGTCAGGAGAGGGATCACTTTGGTGATTACCTCTTCTGTTCACTCTCTCTGGTGTATCAGGCATTGGCCTCTGTTGGAAGACAGGATACTGGACTAGATGGACCTTTTGTCTGACCCCCGTTCTTATGTTATGTTCTTAATGAAGTATACAAATGAAATTAGGAAGGCCAAAAGAGAACTTGAAGAACAGCTAGCCAAAGACTTAAAAAATAATAGTAAAAAATATTCAAGTACATCAGAATCAGGAAGGCTGCTAAATAACCAGGGGACCAATGAACCATCAGGATGCTAAAGGAGGGATTTAAGGATGATAGGGCCATTGGGGAGAAACTAAATGAATGTTTTGCGCTCATCTTCCTGGATGAGGATATGAGGAAGATTTTTAAACCTGAGCCATTCTTTTTAGGTGAACAGTCTGAGGAACTGTCCCACACTGAGGTGTCATTGGAGAAGATTTTGGAAGAAATGGAGAAATTAAACAGTAATAAGTCAGCAGGACCAGATGGCATTCACTCAAGAGTTCTGAAGGAACTCAAATGTGAAATTGAAGAACTACAAACTATCGTCTGCAATCTACATTTAAATCACCTTCTGTACTGAATGACTGCAGGATAACTAATGTGACATCAGTTTGAAAAAAGGGCCCTAGAGTTGTTCCCAGAGATTACAGGCTGGTAAGCCTAACTTCAGTACTAGGCAAACTGGTTGAAACTACAGTGAAAAACAGAATTGTCAGACATGTAGATGAACATAATTTGTTAGGGAAGAATCAAAATGGGGGTCAATGAGCACATGGACAAAGGGGATCCAGTTGGTGTAGTGTACTTAGATTTCTAGTAACCTTTCACAAGGTCCCCTAACGAAAGGCTTTTAAGCACAAAACGCTGCCATGGGATAAGAGGGAAGGTTAGTAACTGGTTAAAAATAGGAAACAAAAGGTATGAATAAATGTCCAGTTTTCAGAATAGAGAACAGTAAGCTGTGGGGTTCCCTAGGAGTCTGTTCTTTTCAACATATTTGTAAGTGATCTGGGAAAAGGGATAAACAGTGAGGCAGCAAAATTTGCACGATACAAAACTACAATGCCACCTGCGCCAGAGTGAATTAACAAATCAGGAAATCATCAAATGATTACCCCTGTTACCCATTTCCAGATTCTGGGAAAGAGAGGCTAGGGACACTCTCCCTCCGCATCCCACCTAATAGCCATTGATGGACCTTTAAACCTGCTGCCTTTTAATTTTATTTGCTGTCCCCTAGTTTGTGTGTTATCAGAAGGAGTAAGTAACATTTACTTATTTATTTACAATACACCCATTATGATTTTTATAGAGTTCTCTCAGCTCCACTCTTAGCTGCCTCTGTTCCAAGCTGAAAATTCCGAATCATATTTATTTCCCCTCAGATGGAAGTTGTTCCATACGTCTATTATTTTTGTTGCCCAAAACTTAAAACAAATGCATATTATTTGTGTTATAATTAAAATAAATATTATGTTGCTAGAGAATTTTGTCACATGTGTAGCAAACAAAAAAGAGAGAATTATAGGCTGTTATATTCTGGAGAAACTGAAGTTAATGAAGGTCCAAAATTGACCAGTTACAAACTAATAACGTCCTATGAATTGTGAAAAATACCATATCAAGCAATTCTTCCTAATCCAAGCATTTCCTTCAATTGACTCAGTGATATTCCAACAGCTACTGTAGTGAAAGCCACATAAAGATCTTTCAGAAGGAATAGAGTACTTTACCGTAAATAATCAGTAATAAATCATTTGTGCTGCTACGTAAAACAATTCCATTATTGAAGCCAAACTGAAACCTCTGATATAATTCACTTCCAGCCAAAATTGCCTGTAGTTAAAGGACAACCACTTTCTCCAATCTCTCCCTTCCCAGGGTCCCAAAAGGAGTTTGGTAAGGGATCAGTCTCAGGATAGCAATTTGCATGATAGAAAAGGGAAAGCTTTGGCTGTTTCTACTAACAATGAACGGTTACAGATAATGATCACACTCAGAAAGCAAAGACTCATTAACCATATTAGTTAATGTAGCAAGGCACCAAAAGACTGTCTGGGAGCAGCCATACAGGCCAAGAGTCAAAACAAGAAGTAATGGAGCATGATTGCTTTTTCAACTATGTGAGCTCAGCATGGAACAAAGAAAAACCGTCAAGCTTGCATGGGTAGCATAATTACCAGAAACAGCACTGAACAGTAGCAGCTGATTAGACATTCACTCTCTTCTTACCGAATTCCTCACAGAAGGCAGTTGAAGGTTTCTGCAGAACAAGTGATTTGTGGTTCAAAATGTGATCAATAGTACAAAATAAGGCCGCATGTCTGCTTTTCTCATTAGCAAAGGGAGGAGAAAAAGTAGACCCAGCTGAAACAAAAACAAGGTGGTAAGACTGTCCACAAGCTCTGTGCATCAGGAGATTAATTTTAAGACAAGACACACTTTGAAGTTACTTCCAGTCATGAGCTGCCATCTTCGCCCATGTCAAGTTTATGTCTGGCAAGAGGACCAAAGAAAAAATGTTGGAAATGACTCAATAATTATACAGACAGATAAGTTTTATAAAGAGAAGGAAGTATCAACAGAAAATATCCTGGCTAAGATAGATATTAAATGGAAGGAGATTAATAAAATGAAACTTCATTTTCACATTCAACACATTTATCTTGGAAGAATTTAGTGAACTGATAGCAACAATAAATAATCTGAGTGGTAGAAAGTTGCAGGGATGTGCAACATGCTGAAAATATTGGGTCTGATCAAGCAGCTTAGCAAAATAAAGATAGCTCCAGTGCTATTTTACTGCATTGCATCCACACTATTCTAGCGTGCACATTTCTACCTCTTGTTTCTCCAGCCATTTCTTTATCTTAGCTCACAGCCAGACACAACACAGTGCTCGAGCAAGAAATGACAGTTTTCCCTGTTAAATGTTTCAGAAACAGTAAAGTCCTACAGGATCAAAGAACATAAGACAAAAACTGAAAGCAGTGATGACACATGGACTGTATCTTAAAATATAACTTTTAACTACATGTGTCCCTAACTGACTCCTGGAGAACTCTGCCCCAAATTATTTAAAATTCTGTACATGACATTTTTGATTTCTGCAAATTTCTACTTTTTTGCTGTCAAAATACCATAATATAATAAGGTTAGTTTAAATTATTTTGAGCCAGTATGTCTAGAAGAACAGACAACAAAGATTTGGGTAACATGTTTTGACAAACAGATTATCTACTAAGTATATTAATATGGAACTTTGGGTAATTCAGTTAAAATACAATACAGAAATTTATTTCCCGCTCCTTTCAGAACAAGTGCAAAGGCTTGGGGGAGTCGAATTATAGAGGAGTTGAGGGAGAGAGAAAGTGTGTGGGAATGAACCTGAAAGGTTGTTGGGTGAAGGTGAGAAATATATGGAACAGGTTGTTGGGAGGTGTGTGGAAGTGTTTGGATGGTTATAGAGTAGGGAAGGTTCCCCCATGCAAACCCTGGGTCATCCCAAACCTCTCCAGTTCTTTAGATACATCTGCCCTTGGCCCTGCATCCTTCCATCCTACGTGACCCTGCAGCACTCTCTGATTCAGCCCCATCTCAGTGCTGTCACCTCACTAACTCCAGAGCCCGCCACTTCCCAGCCTATACTCCCTGCTAGCCCTTGTAAATCCCATTATTGAACCCTCTAGCACCCACTCATGTCTGCTGTAACCTGGCTGTGTGTAGGGTGCTGAAATGAATGCATATGGCTGATGGCTGTTCTATCACCACAGCCGCTTCTGGTGAGTGAAAGGCAGAAGAGTAGCCCTTCTCTGGCAGAATATTTTCGGAGGGAAAAAAAGCCTGCTGGTGGCTTTTCAATCTCAGGAAGAAAAAGATGGGTAGTTTGTGAGGTGCTGAGTATACCAGCTTGAAAAGAAGGTGGATACCTCCTGATCTTAGGCAAACAGTTTACTGAGAAATAGTCTGGGATCTTGACGAGCTGTGGCTCTGTAACATCTTTTGCTATATGGTTATCTGCATGAATATAATCTTAATAAATATTTTGAAGAAAAAGATGGTTATTATTTAGCACTTCTTTTGAATCTCAGAAAAGCCTCCTGAGAATTGTTGGTTCATTTCCTAACACTAGGAAGAAGAGAATTAGGAATGAAATTACACCAACCATTTTGAAAAGGTTTAAGAGCTTACATTCAGCTCCCATTGAAGATAATGGAAAGACTCACATGACTAGTGTAAACTAGTGTAGCTCCATTGAAAGGCCATTGACTTCAGTGTCAGTTGGATTAAGTGTTAAATATAGACAGACCCTTTGGGATGAGATTCTGGAACCTCCCCTCCCCTCATTAATGTCCACAGGCATTAATTCAGAGTAGCTCCACTGATTGTAGCAGTTACTTCAGATTCACACCAGTGAGAGAGAGAGATCAGAAGCTGGCCCTCGAAAAGAAGAATAAAGAAAGAACCCACAACCTTTTAATATATCACACTTACATAGCGCTTTGAGATATTAATTACACTGGTGAGGAATTACTCTCACTATAAGTCCCATCGATTTCTGCAGCACTACGTGGGTGAGCAGCTTCCCAATGATGTGAATAAGAGCACCTCTCTGCCCACCGCCTAATCGTAATGAATTATTATCCCTCTAACAGGTGCTTTATCTGGGAGGACCTACCCTGGAGGCAGCTGTAGTGAACACCCATTTGCGGAAGCAGAGTTGGGACTAAGATTAGGACATAAGAAATTCTGAGAGACCATCTCTAATTTCTTCCTCAGAAATCCTTTCATGGTTTTGTTTTGTTTTTTTTTTGGTCCATGTTCAATTATTGTTAAACACAAGTAGCAATTGTCCATTGAATTGCTTTCCTTAGATCTGTATCATATTGTTAAACTCTCCCTAAGAGTTGTATCTACCCTTACACTAACAAGTAAAGGTCACACTGTTCTCATTTAATTTTTCTTTTCAAAATATGTAAAGATAATCGGATGTTTAAAATTTTCTAAGCAGTCATTTAGAAAATATAATCAAGGGTCAGATCTTGTGAGCAGCTTTTGGGAAGGACATAACTGGAGTTATGCAGCTAGAGTCCTACAAAAGGTAGAATCTAGGTCAAATTACAAATTACAAAAGATGAATATGAATAAATAATACAAGTATGTAGGGGCAAAATTAGAAAGGTCAAGGCAGCACAACAATGTGGCATTTCATTTCAGAAAGCAGAAGTACTCAGTTTAGGAAGGAACAGTTAGTTGCACACATACAAAATGGGGAATGACTGCTTAAGAAGGAGTACTGTGAAAAGGGATCTGGGGGTCATTACATGAGAGTAGGCACTGTAACACTGTTGCAAAAAAAGCTAACATTCTGGGATGTATTAGTGGGAGTTTTGTAAGTAAGAAACCAAAAACGCTAACTTCTGCTCTGTTCAACATGAGTTGGGCCTCAACTGGCATATTATGTCCAGTTCTAGGTGCCATATTTCAGGAAAGATGTGGACAAATTAGAGACAGTATGGAGAAGAGCAATAAAAATGATTAAAAGTTTAGAAAATGTGACCCATAAGGAAAGATTGAAATAACTGGGTTTGTTTAGTCTGGAAAAGAGAAGACTGAGAGAAATATAACAGCTTTCAAATATCTAAAAGCTTGTTACGAGGAAGAGGTAGAAAAATGATTCTTTTTAATCTCTGATGATAGGACAAGAAGCAGTGGGTTTAAATTGCTGCAAGAGAGGTTTAGGTTGGACTTTCAGAAAACCTTCCTTTCAGGATGTCTAAGCACTCAAATAAATTGCCACAGGAGATTGTGAAATCTCCATCCTGGAGATATTTAAGAGCAGGTTAGACAAACGCTTACCAGCAATGGTCTAGGTGGTCAAGCCATGAGTGCAGGGGACTGGACTTGATCTTTTCCAGTCCTATGACTCTACACCAAATGTACAACTCCTTTACTGCTCCTCATTCTCTGGCAAGCAGAAAGTGGACAGTGATACCAGCTCTGTAGAGTCTGGAGATTTCCCATGCAAGAAGGAAGCTTGGGAATTTGATTAAGGTGGTTTTGCAGTGGTTTGCCCCAGTGTATTGTACTGGGACAGATATTTACCTATATGTGTAACTACATGGCCATGCTCTTTATTTCAGGTAAAAAAGGCTAAAGTAGCCAAATGGGGCTCTAAAAGCTAGCGATCCAGTCAGGGGAGAATTTTCCAATGCATGAGTTGAAGAAGTTGTCTTCCAAGAACCAGCTCACAAGTTGTGCTGTAAGAAATGTGCAGGGCTGAGGATGGGAGTGGAACCACATATTGATGCAAAAATCTGGATTCTGGTTGTTACCCCTTCCCGTAAGGAACAGGGCTTAAAGCCACCTTTGCCACTCTTGCCCCCTGAGCAGCCATGCTGCACAGAAAGAGATTTTAGTCAGTCTATTTCTGAGTTTTGAGATAAACGGGATCCCCTTGAGGGGGAAAAAAAATGCTTTCATTGGCATGTTGTGTGAACTATCTAATATCACTCCTGTGAGTCCCACTGAGCTACTTTAAGAACCAGTGCATAAGAGTATAATATATCATTTTAAGCTTGTTTTTCTGGTTTTGTAGTTCTCAAAACTCATTACAGAAAGTTTTACTAGAGAGTTTTATGAATTCTATATCTGGGTTTGCAATAGCAGCTTTCCAGTTACATCACTGCAACCGTAATACATTACTGAAGTAGCTAAATATATACCTCATCTACTCTTTCAATTTTAATTCCGGTTTAAATATTTCATATCTTTTCCATAGATTCTGTACTGCTGACTAATAATTGCACCATCATAACACATAGCTGTTATGTTCATAATTTAAAGGAAAGGAACAAGTTAGGATTGCCTATCATGAACACTTCAACAGAATGAACGGGAAATGGTTTCTGCACGAGCACGGCATACTCTGCCTTTTTGTAGATTTGATTTTTTTAGTTCCATTACTAAAGAGGACTGAACAGCTAGGCTGAAGCTACACTAGCAGGTTATTTTGGAATAGCTTTCGAAAGGAGGGCCCCTTTTGAAATATCCCATAGAGCGTCCACACACAAAAAGCGCTATTTTGAAAATAATTTCTAAAGATCGCGGTGCGCCTTTTGAAATAGCTCTCCCCTTCCCATTTCAGGAAGAGTCCCTTCTTTCGAAATCCTCTTTCAAAAAAAGGCATATGTAGATGCTGCACGGGCTGCTCTTTCAAAAGAGCAGTCCTCCATTGTGCTGGCCATTTAAAGATGCAGTGACCCAGAAACCCTGTGGCAGGAAGCTGAGAGTGTGCTGGCTGCAGGAACTCTATGAATCTGCAGCAGCAGCATGTTTTCCTGGAGATGTCAGAGAGGAGCAAGGCACCCCACTGGCCCCATGGCCAGCTCTCAGAACCCCTATGCACCCCAGAAACCCCCTTCCAATCCCCCACTGACCCACCAGAGGGATCTGTGGAGACCAGCTCGGGGGTCAAAGAAGAGGACCCCTTCCTGGAGCAAGGGGGAGATCAAAGAATTTCTGGGGATGAGGAGGGACAAGGAGGTGCTCCTCCACACCAGTGTCTAGGACAAGAATTCTGCGGCCTTCGTCCGGCTGTCAGTGGGACTCAGGACCCAGAGACACCCCCGCCCCTTGGCCGATCAGGTGAGGTCTAAAGTAACAGAACTGTGACAGTCATACATCTGGGCCCAGGACGCAGGCTGCTGCTCTGGTAAAGCGCCCACCGGCTGTCCCCACTACAAGGTAGTCATCTGGCTACTGTGGCCAAAGGGCGTAGCTAAGCCAGAGCCTGTGCTGCACAAATAGCTCATGCTTGCTCTCCACAATATTGTGGAGAGCATAGCATGCACCCACCACTGTGGGCACGTTCCACAGACCGCTAGACATGCGAGAAGGCACTGAAAGCATCCCTTCAACTGGCCAAAGGCCCACTTCACTGCCCCAGGCCCAGTTCAGGAACTCTTTAAAACGTTCCTGGGTGGAGTCAGTTTGTCTCATATAGGGATGCATGAGCCACAGGTGCAGGGGGCAAGCAGCTTTGGCCACGATGCAGTGGGACACAGTAGTGGCCCCAATGGGAAGGTTCCACAGGGGGACATAGGTCCCCTCCTGCATTCTGTGGCCCATCCAGGAGTTGCGGAAAATCTGGGCATCATGGGCCCACCTGGACCATCCCACACAGATATCCAGGAAGTGAACCTGGGCATCCACAAGGCCTGGAGGACCACGGAGTGGTACCCTTTCCTATGCTGTGGTCCAGGGGCCTGGATAGGGATATGGGTCCCATCCAGGGGCCTGAAGCAGTTGGTGAAGCACAGGCCAGCAAATCTCTCCATGGCAGCGTTGAGGTTCCCAGTGTGGATGACCCTCACTGTAGAATGGCATTGATCACTCGGAAGACCTGAATCGAATGGAGGGCACTCACACTGTGAGTGTGTGTTGGGGTGCCATGAAGCCAGAAGAACAGGTCAGTGTAGTCCTAGCCTACGTTGCTGTGTAAGCCTTGTTTAAACCTAACTGAGCAAGTGAACATATTAATCAGGTATGTTTCCACGTGATACAGCCTCAAGGTTTTCTTAGTGTGATGACCCCTGTCTCAATAACAATAATGCTTAACAATTGTACAGCTGTTTACATCTTTCAAGTGCATCAGCTAGTCCTTTTCCCTTTGCAGTAGGCATAATATTAAGTATGAAATAACAGAAGAAAAAAAAACAAAATAAGTGAAAGATAAAAACCGGCTCTTACCTTTTTACATCACACAAGCTTCTTTATTTGCCTCTGACCTAAAAAGCACCCAGCCATCCTCCATCAACCCCTCTGACAACTGGACATTAGTTGGTGCCCCATAGGCAGCTAAAAGAGAGTTATCTATGTTTCCAGTTGGAAGCTGCTGGTTTCTTGACTTGTGTTATGTTCCCAGCAGCTCTAGTTAATGACATGTATTGAGGAGCAATGGACTACAGCTGTGAGTATCATTACCAAATGAAAAACCATAGAATCTTTTCCACCTGTATTGCAAACACCTTCCTTTTTTAGTCTTAGATTCATAGATTAGACAACCATAAGGGACCTTTCTGATTATCTTGTCTCTTCTCTGAACCCGCTCAATTTTTCAACCTCTTTTTGGAATTGGGTATGTCTAAAGAGGACACAGCATACAGTATGTAGGGAACACTTGTGTTTTGCATTACACTTCACAGTTCTGTATCATTCAGCTAATCTACTTTGTCCTCCATTCTCTAGAGTGAGCTTTCATCTCCCTGTCCCAGCACCCGGTCCAGTAGTTGGCCACAACTGTGTGTTCAGTTTATGGGTGGGGAAGGGAGAAGGAGAGGAAAGACAACTCAGATGCTTAGGAAACTTTAAAAATCTCAGGCCAGGATCTATGTTAATGAACTTCCACCAAGCTTTGTGCAGAAGTGCGTTTTCCATTTAATTCCATTAGCTTGTAAAGATCTCTGGTTTCCTGGCTATATACTTCTGATCCCCTTTCCTTTCCCCTTTCTTCCTTTTCTCTTCTCCAGTGTCAGCTGCAGAAGTGAAACCTGTGTGTTGAAGAGACAGAGCTTTCCCAGTGAATGGTCTACAAATCTGGAGCTTGCTTTCCGAAAGAGACTAGGATGATCATGAGTTTTGTGTCTTCAGAACAAAATGAAAAATGTACATATCCTCCTTAACCTGCCCGCATAATTCAGGAAGCAACTAAGAGAGATTTTTATGTGTCTACTTAACAACTTTTGGAAGCATTCAAATATCACAGTGATGGGCACTATACAAAGCAGATAGATAGACCGGCATCTTTTTGGAGATTTGCTAAATGTGAGACTGGGAGCTGACAGGAAATATCTATAGAAGAGGAAGTTAATTGTTCCTCATATTCTCTTTATTCCATCAATAGTCATGGCTCACAACAGCTTGCTAAGAAAGAACTCTTAGCTGGCGATAATGTAGTAGTAGGTTTACTCTCCTCAGCCATGCATTAGGCAGAAGTAAGTTCATGAGTCATTCATTGAAATTGGCCTTATTCCATACAAACTGCTTTGAAGGGTGGGGAAGGTCTAAGTTCAAAACATTGCAGCAGCACAGCTGAGTAAATGTTGAGGTGTTTCAGTGATGATCCTATACACCATCCTATTGATGCCATTAATTACCTTCACAAGAGGTAGTAACTACATTGACAGGAAAAACCCGTCCAACATAATAGGGTCTACGTTTGGGGGGATAGGTTGGTATAACTCTGTTGCTCAGGGGTGTGGATGTGTTATGCCCCTGAGAGATGTAGATACACATGTGAGTTTGTACTGTAGGTCTGGACTCACACTGGAAGGCCTGCCAGCAGAGAGAGACAGACTAGCATACAGAAACTTGATCAATTAACCCTTTGTTGCTCTCAAACAAAAGCCTTCCACCCACAGAAATCAAATGTTGCAACACAAAGGCAGTCCTGATAGGTTAGCTAATTGGCAGTACAGGTCACATAATTGTTTCAGAAATTCCCAGCAATCAGGTGGTTTTATCTGGCACTTTAAACACGTGGCACTATGGTTTGATTATGGTCAACCAGCATTATCAGCTATTGATTTCCCATTGTCGGCTTCCAGGCACTGATATGTCAGGAAGGAATGTTCATCAAGGAGTTTTTAGAGAAAGAGTGTGCACAGGTAGTGAGGGAGAGGGAAATCTCACAGAGTAGCTGGTTTGTAAGGGAGAAAAACAGTTTCAAATATCCATTATTTCAATTGTCAAATCCTGGGATTTGTTGTAAGTTTTATTTCTGGGTTGGTTGACAAATTCTTTTTTTGTTATGAAACCTAAAGTTTTAGTTTTCCCTGTTCTTTCTCTCTATGCTCTGTCTACACTTGTTCCCTTCTTTGAAGGTGGCATAGTAATCAGCCTGAGCGGGGAATAGCAATGAGATGCTGCAATGAATATGCAGTACCTCATTAGGCTAATTCTCACTGTGGCAACTTCAAAGTTGAGGGCTAGTGTAGACACAGCCTATAAGTTACTTGTTATTACATCTGTTTTCCAGCATCCAGGAATTTACACGCTCCCTCTCTGATAACTTTTCTCATTATTTCTTTCAGTTTCTTTCCCAATATTGTCTTTTTCTTTTATTTTTATTTTCTGCCCATTCTCTATGTTCCTTCTTTCTCTCTTTTATACTGTTCCCAGACTTTCTCTTTTCTTATCTTTCTCTTCTCTCCTTGCCAGAAGTTGTTTGATAGCATCGTAATCTATCTTAGTGATAGTGGAATGAGAAGGTAGGGTTCCCAAATATTTCTTAAACCCACGTTTTCCGGCTATTAGAAAAGGAGTGCTATTTCTGTTGGTACTACGCCTCTGGGTAAGCCAAAACAATATTCTGTTCAAGGGATCAAATTATGGATGAATTACAATGTGCAGATAGTGTCAGAATAAATTTCTGTAAGACAGATTGGTGCTGGGAAGAGCAACAGATTTATTATAACACACCAGAGGAACATAAACATATTAACGGGAGCCCTGTGATTAATTTGATTAATGATTTACCTAAGAATTTAAAATTTTTCTTTTTTTTTTGGGCACACTCTAATTTCTTTATTGGTTACTTGTGATATGTCATATAAATCACCTGGTGTTTTTTCTGTTTCTTGATGGGTAGAATTCACGACCATTTTCAGAGTGAATATTCAAGTATGACTCTAGAATTCTGTTCCCTGCAAATCCATCTTTGAAATTTGCTTTTATGAACATCTGGATCAGTAAAACTCAGTAATAGGAATGATTTGAAGGTGAACACAATAAAAGTATGTCTGGGGCAAATTCTTTAATTAAGGGAGACTTTATTGTTTGATTTGTGCTTCAAGAGTTAAACATAGGGCTCTACCAAATTCATGATTCATTTTGATCAATTTTCACAGCCACAGGATTTAAAAAACAATAAATTTCATGATTTCAGCTATTGAAATCTAATGTTTCATGGTATTGGAATTGTAGGGGTCCTGGCCCAAAAATGAATTGTGGTGGGATTGGTCAGAGTTGCAAGTTTATTGCAGGGGTGGCTATGGTATTTCTACCCTTACTTCTGTACTGCTGCTGGTAGTGGCACTGTCTTCAGAGCTGGCCAGCCGTTGGCTGGTAGTCCACTGCCAAAGTCAGAGCCATATCCAGCCACAGTGCAGAGGTAAAGATGTCATGGTATGGTATTTCCACCCTTACTTCTGTGCTGCTGCCTGCAAAACTTGTCTCTTAGTCTACAGATGCCATTCTCCAATCACATAGCTCTGAAGGTAGCAGGACAGTAATAAAGGTGGCTTGTTATGGTATCACCACTTCACCTCACCCTTATATTTGCTTCTTTTGGACAGGTTTTGCTTTCAGAGCTGGATACCCATCTATCAGCCACCACTTTCTGGCTGCCCAGCTCTGAAGGCATTATGGGATGCAGCGGTGCAATATTGTGACTCCCCTAAAATAACCTGGTGACCCCACCTCCCTTTTGGGTTAGTACCACCAATTAGAGAGGCACTGGTCATCTTCATGAAATCTGTTTCACAGACTTAAAGGAAGTGGTGAGATCAGATTTCGCACTCCGTGACATGTTTTTGTGGCTGTGAATTTGATAGGGTACTCATTATAGATTCTCTTTGTCATTTTCTTAAGGAAATCTGAGTGTGCTTTCTTTGCTGGAAATTATAAAGCTTGAGCAGGCTGGTAGTATTGATTGACTGATGTGCTCTTTACACATCCACAAATTATTTAGTAAGAGGTGGGTATCTGTCTAAAGTCATGACTGCTAGACTGAATCCATAAATTTATAGTGGGGATGTTATCAAGTCGTTAGCATATATAACTGGGAGCCATACTACCTAGCATCTTTATTTCTCACTGGGTCAGTGACTTGCTGGTTGACCTCTTTTTGCTTCTCTTTCAGACTAGAAAAAATAATAATTGTTTGTCTCTCACAGGGAATCTTGTGAGGCATAATTTATTAGTGTTTGTAAAGAACTCGCTGATCTTAAGAATAAATTCATTCTATATATGAAGTGTATTTTTGCTATTTATAATAGAAATGGAGACAAAATAAAACACTGCAGAATGTTTTCCTGAACAATATATTGTTTTTGCCTGAGCCAAATGACTTTAATATGGTGAGTTTGCGCTTAAAAAGAATGAGAAATAGCAACAAATAGAGGGACTTAAGAGAAGGAAGCATACCTATCTCTGTCTTCAGTGACCAAGTATGAAAAAAGAATGAATATCAAGTAACACTTTTAAAAATGATGCCATATTTTAGCAGAGGAATAAATGATTTAAAGTTAAGTAGCATACACATTATTATGGGAACCAAAATGAGTATAACTAGGTGAATACCCTATGGCCGTGTCTACGCTTAGAAAACACTTAGAAATGGCCATGCTAATGGCCAAGTTAAAGAATGCAAATGAGGTGCTGAAATGAATATTCCATGCCTCATTAGCATGCCACCAGCTCCGGCACTTCGAAAGTGCCACGTTTCACTCGTGCACGGCTCGTCCACCGCGGGTCCTTTTAGAAAGGACCCTGCAAACATTGAAATTCCCTTATTCCTATCAGCTGAAAAGGACCCCCCCCCATGTGGACGAGCTGCACGCCAGTGAAATGTGGCACTTTTGAAGTGCCACAGCCAGCAGCATTCTAATGAGACACTAAATATTCATTTTAGTGCCTCATTAGTATTCTTCAATTTGGCAATTTGCATGGCCATTTCAAAGTTTTTTTCCAAGTGTAGACATAGCCTATATGTTTTATTCTGTACTACATAGCTTTTTACACTCATCATCATAGTATCTTATTAAGTTCTTCAGGCAATGCTGCCATCTGGGCAGTTATCGATGAGATGAGAACTTTTGGGTAATAGCTGAACTTTCTATTACATTTCAGTATATGTGCATTTTATTTGCTGCATTCTTACGATCAATATGACCTCTTATTCATGTGCTGGACATTACTGTGATAATCTGTATGCAAAATATGCTGTGTGAGCTACCAATTAAAAGCTCATAACACACTGGTCTTCAGTATTCCGCTGTCATGTAGTACAAAATTCATATTAGCTTATGAAAATAAGCTGAAATTATGACTACAATGTGTTTAGTGGACAAGTCTGAAGAGGGTAAATTCTCTGTCTTTCTCAAAGAGAAAGGAAAAGCTGACACTATCAGCCAGGTTTCATTAGAGCTGATTTGCAATCACATGACCATTCTTTAGTAACAAAAGGAGACAGGAATAGTTTGACCTACCTTCTATCAAACAGTAACATGGAAACTGTTTCACCATGTCTCCCTTATCACAGATTGAATGAACCTTTTCTAGGGTTACCCTCAGGAAAATACATTTTGAAAGGCTCCTTCTTTTGCTCTTTTTTCCCCACTCAGAAGACAAATGAATGAGCCCTTTTTCTTTGGAAGCAGATCCTGACCTGAGAATTTGGACATCTCTGTTTAGGCAACGTCTGTTAATGATTTTACATTGAACCATATCTACTTTATTAAGTTTGATCTCTAGCAACATTCTAATCTATATTTTCCTTGTAACCATTTCTGATTTTAATACCTTAGACTTCCACTCAATGTAAAACCTATTTCTTTATATTTAAATAAACTTGTTTTATTTTAATCTAAATTAATCTAATCTTGTATTTAAACTGAACAGTTTGGCAACTATAGGTAAAGTAGCCGACTGTTGAATAGTGACCCTTAGGAGAGTGGCAAGGGATGTCCACTATCTGAGTTGCCAAGAAAGAGCTGGATGTTGTAGAGCATGTTTATTTATTTATTTATTTTGAAAACACTCAGGACTGGGAATGTGTTATAGTCACCAGATTTTCCAATGCATAAAACATATCCATCAAGACAAAATACATAAAAAGACCAACACAAAACAATGACTGTAAGCAAGGCTACATAAATAAAAAGAAAAACCCCATGAACTTTGTACACTGGGACCTGCAGGGTTTTAGATGCATGTGAAGGTATAATCGACAATTTGGCAGAGGATGGAGTGGTAGGGAGGTGGAAATGTTTATTTATGGCCCACTTTTCCCAGTATAGTGCAGCATCTGATCTTTTCTCAAACATATCATAGCAATTAAAGTATTGACATGACTATGCAGAGGCATGACATCCTCTTATGGTTGGTCACCATGATTTGGGTGACCAATGAGTAGGAAGTGCTCAGTCCAGTACAATGCATATGTCAGTTCTGTACATTTCAGTCATTGCTGGTTTTAAGTCCATTAACTTTCTGAAAGCTTTGTAACAGTAGCTTTGTTTTCTAGATGTAGGTTTGTTCTATATGGTTGTGTTTTGTTCATGAGTTTTGTAGTATATGCTGGGTCTATATTAAGCATTGTGAGTTAGTAGGAAATTGTTTCTAGATACCATAATTCTTGCAGAAGATCCTGGCTGTTCCTTTTGTAAATGACATTTCTCTCTTTGCAGATTTCTATGCAGATTTCTCTTTTTCTAAAGTGAGCTTTCCTCTGTATGCATGAGGAAAGTATGAATCTGTGTGTGCGTGTGTGTGCGCAATGGAATCAGTCCCTGAAGCCAGTCTGTCTTGACTACCAACTGCCAGCAGCACCATGATGGACAGAGAATAATAGGAGGTGAACCCTGAAAAAGAATCTGCCGAAGAAAGTGAAAGAAGCCCCATCTAGAGAAGATCAAAGTCCCATCTGCTGTTAGCTCATGATTCATGGTCATACAGAATCCTGGGGCAGTGGAACAGGACAATTACTGTTGGACTGAAACACATAAAAGATGAGTGCAAAACTATAGGATCTCTCTTTTTTCCTTCTTTCTTCTTACCATCACCACACTGCAGGAGTGAGTCTTAGATGGTGTTGGGGCGGCGGGTAGGCGTCCTTCCCCTCTCCCCAGGATGGATGGCACTGACTGCTCCAGAGTGCTCAAGCTGATAAAAAGAGCAAGCTGACAAGGGGGCCGTGCAATCAGCTTAGCTCCCTGGATTCATGATTGCAGCCAGACACACTGGACACACTATGCCTTGGCTTCCTCTACTATTCCTCTGCTGTCTTCACCGGCATGAGTTCACCTGTGCAAGTGTATAAGTGCAGGAGGGTATGTGTGGCTGTGTGCTTGAAAGCTAGTTCCGTCTTTTCCTGTAATGCAATAGTGGCATTTCAGCTGCATCTAGATTCAGTCCGGCTGCTGGCAGCATGATGCAAATCAGGGTTCACGAAATTGCAAATAGCCACTTATTTGCATATTCACAGAAGAAAACAAGCAGTGTAGATGTGGTTCTGCCAGCAAAAGACCCCTCTGTCACCAGCCACTTATCCCTGAAAAAAATCAGAGGGAACACAGTACCTCTCAGAAGGAATAGAGCCCTTATTTTATACTAGACGGAAGTGTTCAACTTTGTAAACTTGATTTAAATTTTCTTGCTGTAAAACACATAGGTCCATGTTCATCCATTAGCAAAAACCATCTGTCTGCCAAGTAGCATCAGTATCCAATCTGATCCTGTCATTTTAATGCTAGTAGAAGAAGTTTGTGAAGTCAGAATAAAGATGAGACCTTTGTAAACATGCTGCCTTGGTGTCTGTTGATCTCGAGTCTGAGTTTATCCTGTTGCATTTATCTTCATGTGTCTGCTATACTGCTAATGAGTTTTCTTACATAAATTGACCCTGACCGCTTCTGTAAAATATAGCTTAAATGAAGTGTAGCTTTCAAACTGGGCATACTATTAAAATGTTAAAATATATACCGAATCATATAAAGCTGAATCTCTCTGGTCTTTCATAGCTACATTTTTATAAGACTGCTGTTTAAAAATACACTTATAATCCTTTCTCATATAAAATTCCCATTGGATATTATTCTCCCCTTGTTAGCAACTTCTAGTGGTGGGTGGATGTGCAAAGTAGTTGTAAAATGGTTCCATTCTAATCTGGACACATCTGATGCTCGGTTTGCACAGGTGTAAAGGACTACTCAAGATGCAAGACAGACAAGGTGGTTCAAGTGCTATCTATTATTTGACAAACTTCTGTTGCTGAAAGAAACAAGCTTTTGAGGTACACAGAGCTCTGCTGCTGCTGTGGATACTTTTAAATCAGTAAAGAATTAGGCCTATTGACTGCCTTGGGATTTATAAACAGAGAAGAAGCGCAGAAATAAATCACCATTCCATCTATGCTTGTATGTGCAAATTATTTGCAACAATTGTGTAAGAGGAAAGCAGGCTGCTGACCCAACTGAAAGTAGGACATAGTTTTACATGCATTTACATACAAACATATGCAAATAGTATTGGGTTGTCACGCAAAAGCCTTTGTGTGTCCAAATGTTGCTGATCAATGCTTTCCGTATGATCACATACATGTCATTGTATTTGCATCCTGATTTTCAGCCCTGTTGGAAATCTGTCTTTGAGTACAGTTATCCTATGGGTTAACACACCACAGTATTTAAATTGTATACTGATAGATGCTTTTAATCTATTTAAACACTTGTTTGTGTAATAAATGTAAATCAGCATAGCTGAAAGACTTTTTACTGAGGTAGAGAGGACATAGTTCATCATATTTAAATATGTACATTTAGTTTCTAAAAACTACTCAAAGATACTAAGTACCGTACAAGCTGTTTGAGGACTGTGACCAGATGGCTCAGAGGAACAGTAATGGACAATGGAGCTTTCCACCTCCAGTTTGCCAATTTAAATTCAGGCTATTTGATGGCTATGTAGAGGCTTATGAAAAATAAATTGGATTTCTTATCATAGTTCCTTGAGAACTGGTTAATATAACAAATTTATCACTAGCTAGTTGTCTGTTTCAACAGAGTAGTCAATTCAAGCTTTACTGCAATCAATTGAAAAACTGCCTTTGAATTCAATGTCCATTCGACTGGGTCTTAATAATTATGACCAATGAACCCTTCTCACTCTGAAGTGAATTTTCTTCAGTGCAAGGATGAAGCATGTTGCTGAGCTGCACCAGGGAAACTTATACTGTCACTATCTGTAATGAACTTGATGGCACAAGTACGCACGATGCAGCCATACTTAACCTTTGTTATGTTACTATACCACTATCTACCAAATGGCCCAGCATTTGGACAAAATCTGTGCATGGATGAACAGCAGCTGTATAAAGCTTTAACTCAGGAAATACTTTGAAGAGTTTGCAGATTTGGCGCGGTCTCCTTTGGCTGAAGATGCACACCAACAATTGGTCAGATCAGTCTGTAGCTCTGGAGGCCCCTTGGATTCATCACTAACATTAAGCTCTCACTAGCGGTGTGTGAGTAATACTCTGTTTAGGTTTAAAAATTTTTTGAAGCTAATATTTAAAAAATGTACATAGCATACAGGTTGGAATGGAGGAGTTCATGGTGACCTTCCCCAGCAATGGCAGAATAGCTTTCTTCAGGTGATCACAGAGGATATTGTGTCACAGCTGACAGGCTTTGGAGTGGGACCTACAGCAACACAGCATGTAAGGTCATCTTTACTGTGTTTAGATAAGCACACACCATCCTGTCCTGGGAGATGGTGACCTGGCTTCAGTAATATATACTTTGTCACCTTTCAGCTGGACTATAGTGATGCAGAGGAGATTGAGAGCTGGCTTGGTTAAAATATAGAAGTACCTCCATGGTGGAAAATACCAGGTATTATTGGGTTCTTTAATTTAGTGCAAAAGGCATAACAAGAACCAATGGTTGAAGTCAGACAAATTCAAGTTAGAAATAAGGGGCACAATTTTGAGAGTGAGGGTGATATAAAAATTAGAAAAAAACTGCCAAGGAAAGTGGATGATTTTCCATCTTGATGTCTTCAGACTAAGACTGGATGCTTGTCTGGAAAGTGTGCTTAGTAAAACACAAGTTATTGGGCTCAATTCAGAGGTAACTGCATGAGATTCTATGGACTGTTCCTAGATGACGTGATGATCCTCTCTGGCCACAAAATCTATGATTCTATGGATGCAAGACGGCTGGATTGTGAAGCAGCTGGCCCTCAAGAAATTCCATCTAGTACAGAATACAGCTGCATGTCTCCTCAGCAACACAGACTACTGTGTATGGAAGAAATCTGCACTCTGCTCTCTACAAGATTTATTACAGAAGGGTCTTGATCTTTCTTTTCAAGGCACTCCGTAAAATAGACCAGAAGACCCAAAAGATCACTTGATGAACCATTTTGAGGATCATGTTTGACAACTCATCTCCTCACTCAAAATAGGTAAATCCACTACATGGGTAAATCCTGTCTATGCAGGAGGTGGAGCCTTCCCCAAGACCAATCCAAGACTCTGAAACAAAGTAATCCAGAATCAGCCCATTCTTCACTGTCTTTTTCTCCATATGCATGGTGCATTTCTTTGACTTGCCTTCTCCAATATAACCACATAGCATAGCTTACATAATATTTATAAAAAACAGAATCAAATGAAAGGACAAGAAACACTACATTGCACATACAGTTTCCCCAATGGAAGAGATGGAATGAGCGACACATGAGAGATCTTAGTTTTGTAAGTTAATGTGCTACTGGAAAGCATTTGGATACAATGATGGTGTGGGCAGTATAAGAAACCGAACAGAATAGATATTTGGTCTTCAAGGCTGTCAATATCAATATCCGCATTATTTCAATCCCACAATTCTATACATCTGTATCTTAATCAGAAAGAGTTCAAATGGGCTCTTTGGGGACAGATTTTCAAAAGCACGTAAGTGTTCATAGATGACTTGCATGCCTCTGATTGGCATATGCAAAAACACTGATGTGGAGCCTTAAACTTTGATTGGCATATGGACATACGGTACGTCTGACAAAGTAGGGATTTCCAACTGCAGCAACTTAGGGTTTGCAAGTGCATGTACCACGTATTTGAGAATCTAGCCTTTGGCAGTGAATCCAGTAACTGATAAAAACATGTGTTTTTTCTCTCTCTCTCTTTTTTTGCCCTGTCACCAAAATGAAAGGTGGCCACTTTTCTACTTAGCTGAAATGCTTAGTTCTTTAATTTACTGTATTATGAAAATACAGACCAAATATGCACTAAACTAAGTTTGAACATTAACTTCTGAATTGTAAACTTAATACCACAAATTTCAACATCACATCAACAAATGATACCCCAAGAGCACTGAATCACTTTGCTACAATCACAAGTCCTGATTATTTCATTGGAATATATTCCCTTTCATGAGCTAACATATTTGTTAATAACAAGAAGTCCTATGGCACCTTATAGCTAACAGATATTTTGGAGCATAAGCTTCTGTGGGCAAAGACCTGCTTCATCAGATGCATGAAAGCTTGTTGTTCTCAAAGCTACAGACTAACATGGCTACCTCTCTGTTATTTATTAATGTTTGTATACTTAAAAGTGACCACAATTTCTAAAATATCTACAAGATAAATTCTAGGAGGTTTTTCTGAACCATTAAGGATTCTTGTAGACTGCATATAGAATGCATGCAATCAGTTTGACTCAAAAAAAAATCTGTCTGTGCAGAACTAGGTAATTTTTTAAGGATGATGAAGTATGCAGATTCCACAAGAGCCCTGGAAATGATATGACCACGGTAGAGGTGATCAAATACGACAGAGAAAGCATGATTCAGGAAATACACCAACTATGTAATAAAGCATGGGTAGAAGGGAACGTGCCTAAGGAATGGACAAGATCTGTGTGAGTGACAATACCCAAAAAAGGAAGTACATTGGAGTGCAAGAACTACAGAACGATTGCCCTAATGAGTCACCAAGGTAAGGTGCTGATGATACTGACAGAGAGACTAAGATCGCAGATAGAAGAACATATAGCAGAGGAGCAAGAAGGGTTCAGAAAAGATAGAAGTACCATACAGCAGATATTGGCACTAAGACTGATAGCAGAGAAAGCTCAATGAAAGAAGAAAAACATATACAGTTGGTTCATTGATTTTCAAAAACATTTGACAGTATAGATCAGAAAGTGACTTGGGTGTTGCTGGAGTCATACGGAGTGGATAGCTGACTGATACAGTTATTGAAGGATAACAGTGATAATGCAGAGGCAGCGGTGAGAACATGTGGGGAGTTGGGAAGTTGGTTTAAAACAAGTAGAGGTATGAGACGGGGAGATCCAATATCGCCAAGTATCTTCATTGCACATCTGGAGAGAGCGATGGACAAGATGAAGGAAGAGGTAGAAGGGATATCTGTGTACGGGAAAAGAATTAACAATTTGAGGTTAGCGAGTGATATAGTTATTATTGAGGAAGACGAGGAGAAGCTAGTGAAAATGCTGTGGGTGTTAAACGAAGAAGGGAAGTGGTACGGACTGATTATGAACATTTATAAAACAAAAACAATGGTATTTGGAGATAAGGAAATAGGAAGGAAGATCAGTGCTGATGGTATTGAACTAGAAAATGTAAAGAAGTTCACATATCTGGGGAGCAACATAACGTATGATCTAGACTGTAAGAAGGAAATAGTGACTAGAATAGTGAAAGCAAGAGCGTGTTTGAAGGCAATGGATAAGATCTGGACAAAGCAAAGCAATTAGCTTAAGAACAAAGCTGGGCATCTTGAAAACATGTGTATTCAGCAGCATGTTGTACAGATGTGAGACGGGTGATAATGAAAGATTTGAAAAGAAGAATATTGGCATTCAAGAGGAGCTGTTATAGAAAGATTCTGAGAATAGGATGGATGCAGAAGGTCACCAATGAGGAATTACATAGGAAGATACAGCCAAACAAGAACCTGCTGCAGAAGGCTATAAAACGGAAGCTACAACTATTTGGACATGTTTGCAGAATGAACGAAAAATGAGAAATCAAGACTGTAGTATTCGGCATAATGGATGATTTGAATAGGAGATGCAGACCCCACAGAGAATGGATAGATGATTTAGTAGATTGGTGTGGAGCTAGTCTACAGAAACTAAGCCACTCTGCACTGGATAGGGAAAAATGGAAGGAAATAGTGAGAGAGGCATCAGACACCAACGAGCGCTGAGCCCACAGTTGATGATGATGATGATGATGATGAGGTGAAGCAAAACATGTTGGGGGTTTTTATTTGAAATATTTTTGTTTCAAACTGTATTCAACTTTATTTAAAAAAAACTTTTGCCAACAAATACTTTTTTTTTCAGTTCAGACAATAAACTCCCCAAATCAGGTATTCACACAAGTCTGTGTTTGTGACCAAAGAAGAGGCAAGGTAGGAGACAGCGTGGATTCTACTCATGACCTTCTTGTGCAAATCTAACTTTATGGAAAGCTCTCAAATGTATGGTGATAGGTGCAAAACTACAAATAATTTATATCCTTTCAGATAGGTACTGAAACCAGAAAAGGATAACTTGAAAAGAAATTGGTGTTCTTGCCCATTCCTTGGAAAATAAAGCATAATGACTGCATCTACACTAGCAAGTTCTTTAGAAAGATTTTTGAAAGAAGATGGCTCTTTTGAAAGATCCCATGGAGTGGCAACACGCAAAAACCATTCTTTCGAAAGTAAATCAAAAGAATGTGGGGTTTGTTTAAAATCGCTCTTCCTTTCCCATTTCAGGAAGAGTGCCCCCTTTTGAAAGCTTCTTTCAAAACAAAATGCGTGTAGATGCTCTGCAGGGCCCTGCTTTCAAAAGAGCGGTCTTCATGGGGCCTGATTTTTTGATCCAATCCCTGGCTCATTCTTTCAAAAGAGCGGGGACTGTGTGGACACTCTTTCAAAAGAGTAGATCAATTTTTTGATCCTCTTTTTTTGTGTGTGGATGCCCTCTTTCAAAATAAGTTCTTTCAGAAGAGATCTTCCAGCAGGGCTTCTTTAGAAAGATGTCTGTAGTGTAGTCGTAGTCAGAGTGTTCATCTTAAAATTGGTTTAATTAATTAACATGAACATTTTGTTAGTCTTTAAAGTACTACATGACTGCTGTTTTGTTTTGTATGAACACATTATGTTCTGTTTCCCAGGATATGGGCAGGGACTTCTGTTGCTTTTTAAATTAGCTATCTGTATATATGGATATTCATGATCTTTGCATTTTTAATTGCTGTAACTGCACAATCTGAAAAAAGCATGCTATCTGTTCCCCAGGCCCTATTCACCTGTGTGTTCACATTGCTTTCAGTAGAACTACTCACGTGAGCAAGGGCTGCATGGCTGGACCTATGTTAAATATTTGGAAACAGTTGACTTAAAGTGCGGAGTTTGTCTTAACTGGGGAATAACCTGCCTCAGTTGCATGTTTTAACTGTATGTTCACATATAGAAATATGGGCAATCAAGATTAGGTCATAAATTAACCTTATTCCTGGATAGTCAATAAATAATTTATCTTTGAGCATCATTGAATCCTGCTAAGCAAACTGGGGAGAATCAGAGATGTACAGCACCTGTCTAATGTACTGTCATTTCTTTGGGAACCAGTGGAGCGAGCGAGCATGCCTCATTTCTTTCAGTAGTGGCCAGTTCTTTCGAGAAAATGGAATACATAACAGAAGACAAGCAGCATGGAGTTCACTTTTTCTTCATAGCTGAGCATATTGGAAGTTGACACCTGGTGAACATTTCCATGAAAAAGCACCAACACTCGTATTATTTGCGGTATCAATCCCTCAAAGCTTCAGAGTTTTATAGAACTGTACACCTGAATTTGAGCTTTCAGCTTAAGCTTCAGACACCTGAGCTGTACTTCAAATTATGTGTTTTTATTCAGATGGAATTTGTCAGGTCTACAGAGAAAAGTCTCCCACTAGCTATATTCTTTGCAAAGACATACAGTACAGGTGCACTAAAAATTCAATAAGCTCAAAATTAGGAAAGAAGAAATTTCATAATAACAGTTGAGACATAAAATATTTAACAGTACATGAAACTGAAGTTGAACTCCCACATTCTCTAGTGTGGCCCGTGTCAGGTATGTTTTCAAAGCTAACATAGGAGTCCTGCAAGTCATCCCAATGAAAGGTATGGCACTGGCCAGGTGTGTAAGAGTTTGCTGGGTCAGGCCCCGCATTTGTGATTGAAGAATTCAGACAGAATGACTTGAAGAGTTAAGAGCAGATTTGTACACAAACCAGTCAGTTTAGCTTGTTAGAGTATATAAAATATCTTCCCTAAAGAGAAGAATTGAAAGTAGCCCCACATGATTGATATTAGTCCCTTTATTTTTTTTTAATTTACTTCCATCAGTGATTAAAATATTATACAGTAATCCCTTCCCAACAGTGAGCATGATGTTCCAGAAAACACCCATGGTAAGGGAATTTGTAGTAGAGGACCTTAAGGCCTTAAGAGCAAATTAGGGTCAGGGGAACTGTGGATGGGAGTGAACCTATAAAAACCCTTATGACTATTTTTACATCCACTGAAATCGAACAATAAAGACAGCATACTAAACAAAACAAATGTAAATGACATTTTCTAGATCTTAAAAACTAATAAGTCAAATTTTATGTACCTTTGATCCTGAGATTATCTCCTTCATAAATGAGGTGTGTATTTGTTAGACAAGCCTTGAGCCAACTTAACAGCCACTTGAGATGCTTTTTGAAGATGACTGCATAATGGCTGAGAGGAGAGCTCTGGTGGAGTGCCTTTTTCTGTCTTTCTGAAGAAAGCATGAAGTGTAGGATGACTTACCTTCTTACAAAAGTCTTTTTTGTAGCTATCAGTATGGTTGTAGTAATTCATTGAAGCCTCACCTGAAGGTCAGGCTTCATTCCAGAAAGGGGTCAATTTCCAACATGCAATCACCCAAGTTTGAAGCTTGGAGCAAAAAATAATTGAGCTTAGCTAGAGTCAGCTGGGGTTTTGGTCCCAAATCCTCATCCTCTTCACTTTTGTCATAACTAGATTTTTTCTTTGAGCTCTTGCAGGTCTTTCTCTGTTAACTCCTGAGAGTGAGAGACAAGTGGATTCATGATTTCATGAAACTCCATGTCATTGAAGCCTTCACCACCCAAACATTTTGCAGTTGCTAATCATCCTCAACTGCAGAAAAAAGAAGTGAAATTATTCACTGACTCCTTCCAAAGTTTCCACCACACAGCATTAAGGATACACTATTTTGTTTTATCCAGTGATTCTTTTATTATTGTTATTGCGGCTGTGATTATGTACCCTTTCCCTGCATCTTTCATCATAAACTGTGGATTATTTTCAAGCTCTTTTTGATGTGGTCAAATATGTGTCTCATGTAATAACACCTGAACATTTTTATTATACCCTTATCCATTGGTTGAGGGAGTGAGGTGGCATTGGAGGGGAAGAAGATAATCCCAGCATTAGGATGAGCCAACAGTAACAAGACCAGGTGCATTGCCCAGGATCAGCAACACTTTAAATGCAAGATTTTTTTTTAAGTTAGGTAACGTTCAACTTCATGAATGAAGCAATTTTGAAACCAGCCCAAAAATAGTGCAGCAGTTAGCCATTCTTTTCTATTAGCTTGCCAGAAAACAGGAAGATTGTTTATATTGTTGCCCTAAAAAGTGTGTGAGTTAAGGACTTGGTTACAAAGCATGGGTTTTATCATGCAGTCGTCTGAAACATTTGGGCAAAATAAGAGATTTAGCCTGTCCTTTGCTGCCTTAAAGTGTGGAGCCAATCTCTCTTCCTTTGAAAGAAATATGCATTCAGGCTTACACTTCCCACAAAGGCCAGTCTTGTCTGTGTTGAAAACTTGTTCAGGCAAATAGTCCTTCTCCTCAATCAGTTTCTTGATATGGTTGGGAAATTGAGCCATTGCTTCGTGATTAGCCAATGACACCTCCCCCATAAATTTCACATTTTACAGGTTATAGCACTTTTAAACCTATCAGACTAACCCTTTCTGGCTTGAAACTTTTCAACATTTCGCTCCCCCCCATGTTCAACAAAATGCTTATACATTCATTTGGTTTTATTATGAATGGCAAGTGTACAAAAAGGCTTTTTTTCTTTCTTTCCAGATCAGGTCCTCTATCCAAATGTTCAGTGCCTTTTCCAATTTTTCTGTGAGCAGATCACATGGCATGCAAAACACTTTTAAAGATGTTGGTGTGCCACTCACAACAGTAGCCTTAATAGCGCCCTCATTTTTCTTCATTGTCCGAATTGTATATTCATTAATACCAAATAAATGGCCAACAACACAATTACTTTCACCTTGGGCAAGCTTTTCAAGAACTTATAGTGTATCCTCCAAAGACATCACACATTGCCCTCTCGGCAATGTTGGAAGCACTTTCACTCTTCACACATTTGATCACAAGGGGGCCGCTTTAAAATAATTTATTATTTATTTGTAATTTATTCAGTTATTTATTTGACTTATTGTGGAATTGCCCACAAAAGGATAGGAAGCCCAAAGAAAGAAGTGTTTACACAAGATGAAGCATGACTTTCTATAACAGGATTCTGTGGCAGCCAAGCAAAGAAGGGAGAGGGAAGTGAATTCTCACCTCAGGGCACATTAACCATTCTCATGGGAGTCTGTGAGACAATATGGTGGTGGCCACCCATGTGAATGCAAAAAATTTGAATGACTGGGTTGTGGTGGCTGGTCATGACTTGTGTATACTCAAGGCAGTTGTTTCACATTTGTGGAATGGGTATACAGAAGAAAACTCACATATACTCAAATCTCACGTTGGAGGAACTCACAGATGGGGAAGGATTGAATAGAATGGAATAAGGTAGTTTTGTTGCTCATCTTCAAAAATCTCTTGGTTACCTAATCTCACAAACTTCTAGGGTGCGTCTACACTAGCCGGCTACTTCAAAGTAGCCAGCACAACGTCAAAATAGCAAGCGTCACGTCTAGACGTGCCATAAACTATTTCAATGTTGAAATCAACATTAGAAGGTGAGACGTCGAAATCGCTATTACTATCTGAAGATGGGAATAGCGCCCTTCTTCGACGTTCATCATCAAAGTAGGGCATGTGTAGACGATCCATGTCCCACTACGTTGAAATAGAGGGGTCCTCCATGGCGGCCGTCAGCTGAGGGGTTGAGAAATGCTCTGTCCAGCCCCTGTGGGGCTCTATGGTCACCGCATGCAGCAGCCCTTAGCCCAGGGCTTCTGGCTGCTCCTGCTGCTGCTGCAGCTGGGGGTCCATGCTGTGTGCACGGGGTCTGCAACCAGTTGTCGGCTCTGCGGACCTTGTGCTGTGCAGGCCAAGTGTGTCTGGGAGGGGCCCTTTAAGGGAGCGGCTTGCTGTTGCCCCAGAAGGGCTAGTCCAGCCTGTGACCCCATCTGCAGGATTTGCTGGCTCCTTATTTCGATGGGGAGTGCTTGTGTGTGTGGACACTCCTCATTTCCTTTTGGGGCGGCTCCTTTCAGCGTTCCCTGTCACTACTTCGACGTTGAATGTCGACGGCACCATCCCTGGAGGATGTATAGACGATACACATCGAAGTAGCCTATTTCGAAGTTCTTACTTCGAAATAGGCTACTTCGACGTAGTGTGCTAGTGTAGACATAGACCTAGTGTGAACAGTTATTAATTTGAAGATGCACACTGGAGGTGTGTCACTTTCTCTCTTGTTGGTCATTCTCCTGTTTTAAGAAGCATCACCCAGCCAGTGAATGGAAAAAAATCGCAAGTGGCTAGTCATACATCAAAAATAGCAACTAGCAAATAGTTTCAATGGCCAGTTCGCAAACCACTCAGAGACTGAAACTTTCCTCATTCTATTCGGTGATTATTTGATACACTCACAGAAATCTGGACTGATTGAATATAAAAAAAAGGGTTAATTTCAATGAGCTCTACATTTAAATACGTGTGATGGAGGAAGAAGAGTATGTGAGAGAGAAGATGGAAATATGTGCATATGACATTTTTTTTTCTGTGAGCCATAAGGAGGGTCACAGCCTAAAATATTATGGGAACACATTTTTAAAAGCTCTCTTTCTTTAACAAAAATCTCCATATTCTAGAGATATAATCTTCAAACACTTTGGAGGGGCACTATTACAAGATGAAGCATTTGCTCTTTGTTATATTTTCCCCTAAGGTTGGGGAACTGTCAACCTTTCAATTATGTTTTCAGTCTCATTTTTATTTAGCCTTTTTCTCCTACATTTGTTTGAAAACTTCCAGCTTTGACCATGTCCTGAAATCCACTAGTCCAGTTTAAGACTCTTCCTTCAAAATGTTTCTAACTCTTCTTGTATAGGTTCCTGTCTAACCAAGGCTTTTCTGATTAAGTGAATAGGTGCAAGAGGCATTAAGCTGATCCACCTTGAAGTAAGTGCTATTTGTTCAGTTGTCCAAGTAGTCATGTACTTGCCTATATCCAGGAGGTGTTGCTTTGTCGTGACTTGAAGTCAGGGTCATTTGTGTTCAACAGGCTTTGTCTTCAGTATTAGCCTGGGACTTAAGAAATTAGTTCCTGGTTTTATCAGATGCTTCCTATGTATCTTAAGATAAATCACTTTTTTTTTTTTTCTGTGCATCAGTCCCCCATTTCCAAAATGAGCATAATGGTACTGCCATAGCTCTCTTCTTGTGAGCAGAAATACATTTAAGATTCTGGGGAACCCTGATGCTACCACAATGGGATGGTCATATGAGCATACAACAGAGCTAACAACCAATTGTGCTTTTAGCAGTGTTTACCTTGACTTGCCACATTAAAAGTTATCACTGTCTTTTTCACACCAGGATTGCACCATGAGTTAGTTAACATTTTTTTCACTGAGGACACATCCAAATTGGTATTTGTCAGACAGTGCAAGTGATCATGTATGCATATGTGTAGGGTGCGAGAAAAGTTTGTAACGGTCTCATAAAAGCAGTTCGACCCCTCTGTGAACTCTTAGAGGAATCATGTACAAAAGCATGCTGCCAACAAACAAGAGATACCAAAAGTGGTCTGTGCAAGGTGAAAGCTGCAAAACAACTCACATCACCTGCAAAACAAGCTGCGCCTGCCAAAACTCCAAGGCTACGCTGGCAGTAGGCCACTAAAGGTAGTGATAAGGAATGCATAGGCAATTTTAGACAATCTGATGTTAATAGGCTCAGCTTATCAGCTAGTGTTAGGAGGCCTGTTACAGAGCCTCTCCCCGAGCAAAGCTCCAATGCGTCGGGCTTTCCCCCCCGCACTGGTGACTGCGGCATCTCTGGGGCTCCTGTCGCGGGTGTCACACGCTTTCAATAAACCAAATATAGCATTCGCCTTCTGGGTGCAGCCTCGTCCCTGGGGAACCCGAGCCTGGTTGGCTACAATTGGCGCAGCGAGCAGGGTTCTCCAGGTACGATGCCCTTTTGGTCGAAAGCGGGGGAGGCAGGGAAGCCAGCGCTGTCCCTGCAGCGCATACCAGGATGGCCCTCGACGGAGCAATGGGGGCCGGTAGTGCGGATGGTGGCCTGTTGGGCAGCCCTGGCAGACTGGCCGGAGTTGCAGGAGTCGGCAGGCATGACACCGGTACAGGTAGAAGGGGCGTTGCATCGGCTGCGGTTGAGCCGCCGGCCGGGGACGGAAAAAAGGGTGGCGGGAGAGGTAGCATGGCTTTTCCTAACCACCCTCCGGGCCCTGAGTGATGAGCTTCTCCGCCTGCAGAAGGCGCTGGCGGGGAAGGAGCAGGAATGTTGCGCTTTGGCGGATGCGCAGGCAATAGCGCAGGAGGTGGTTACCTCACAGTCTAAAAGGATGACAAAGTTAACCCATCGTTGTGAGGTGTTGGCAGCGAGAGTTGCGAATTGGCGGCGCGCGAAAGTAGGGAAAGCACTGGTGTCGAAGGCCCAAGTGCGCGCAGTCCTAGCGCTAGCCTCTTGGGACCCTGAGACCTGGGATGGTAACATTTGGAGCTCTTCCTCGTCTGAGGAGGAGGAGGAGGTGGTGATCGGGGAGGCTGTGCCTACCGACCCGAGACAGGCGCGTCCCGTTTGGGAGATGAGTTCGGAAGGGGGGCAACTGCGCTTCGATGTCTGGCGAACGTTTAAGGCAAGTGAGTTGCAGGAGTTGGTAAAGAGTTTTAAGCAGGAGCCGGGGGAAGGTCTTTTGGCCTGGCTGGCGCGTGTGTGGGACAACGCGGGCAATTCTGTGTTGCTACTGCCTGCGGAGCTCCACCAGATGGGTGTGTTGTCCCAGGGTTCACAAGTCAGGCAGGGAGCGCAGACTATGCAAGGTCTAAACGATGGACAGGGAAATGCTGTGGAAGCACCATCCCTGTACCGCTGGTTGGCTGCGGCGGTGGACCAGGTCTACCCCTCCCCGGGGGAGCTGGAAGCACAGGTGAGGCCCTGGCGTACGATCCCAAAAGGGGTGAGTGCACTGAGGCAGCGGGGCATGGCATGGGCTGTGGCCCTCAACATGGGACCGAACGATGTAGCAGTCCAAAAATCCATCAAGGCCACTCTGTTATGCCTTGCCCCTCTCGAGCTGAAGGCCTCCCTTATGGCCGTGGTCATGGCAGCGGGCGGGACTGTAGGTGACTTGGTGGGAACATTGATGCAGTTAGAGGCTGTCATAGGCGGCGCGAAAGCGGTCCATGCCACAAAAGGAAAAGGTGGTCGGGCGGGAGCCTCTGGACAGGAAAAAGGGCACGTTAAGGTGACTCGGAGAACTATGTGGATGGATTTACTGAAGGCAGGAGTGCCTCGTGAGGAGATCAATGGTGTGCCAACACCAGACTTGTACAAGCGTTGGTTACAATTGCCGCCTACCCAGCGGAGCGAGGATGTGGGTGCCTCCAAGAGGGTGGGCGAGACTCAGGCACCACAGAAAGGTACAGGAGCTAGGGGGAGGACCAAGCCCAGTGCCCCGGTCAACTGGACCCTTCCCCCTAGGAAGTGACGGGGAGGCGGGTCCCCTGTGGTACGGGCTGTGGCTGTGCAACCGGTAGCAGGGGACTGGCGCCCATTCGTCCCGTTAACCATCAAGTGGCCCCGGGGAGGGGAGCAGCATGTGCTTGCTCTGTTAAACACTGGAGCTGAAGTAACCATTCTGCATTCTACCCAAACTGCGGGCCACGCGGTGGTTGTGCAGGACCTCGGAGGAGCAGAGACCACCGCTTATTCGGTGAAGGTCACCCTCACACTGGGGAAAGCCCCTCCCTTTCGGGCGACTGTGCTGGCTGCGCCGTTAGGTGAATACATCATTGGCATGGATGTTTTGTGTGGCCGGTGTGTGAACACACATTATGGGCTGTTTGCCTTTGGGCACCCCCGATACATCCGAGCAATCAAAAATGTGGAGCCCCTACTTTGGGGACATCCCAAATGGGAGCCTGTACGCCTGCCAGTCCCCCAGACCCCGGTGTCAGTCAAGCAGTACCTCATTCCCGGTGAAGAGCAGAAGATCAGTAACACTATAGCTGCATTGCTACAGGCGGAAATTATTCGCCCTACGCTAAGCGCCTTTAACAGCCCCATCTGGCCAGTGAAAAAGCCGGATGGCTCGTGGAGCATGACAGTGGACTATCAAGAACTCACTAAGGTAACCCTGGAGCTAACGGCCGTAGTTCCGGACATGGTTACCATTCTGGAGCGCATCACCGTGGCGGCCCTGCCGTAGCATGCCGTCATAAACCTGGCTAATGCGTTTTTCTCTGTTGACATTCATCCCAAGAGTCAGGAGCAGTTTGCCTTCACGTGGCTAACAAAGCAGTACACGTTTACCGTGTTACCCCAGGGCTTTAAGCACTCCCCAACAATCTGCCATCAGCTAGTGCAGGCCGATCTGGAGCATCTGGACCTCCCTGACCAGACGGCCTACTATCACTACATTGATAACGTTATAATCTCAGGACCAGATGAACCAACTGTTCAAGCTGCCTTAAACACCATTGTAACAGGTTTGCAAGAACGGGGGTGGGCTATTAACCCCAAGAAAGTGCAGGGGCCAGCCACCAGTGTGGTTTACTTGGGCGTGCTCTGGATGGGTACAAACAAATGCATTCCGCCTAAAGTGCGGCATACCATCCAGGCATTCCCCACACCCTCATCTAAACAGCAGCTGCAAACCTTTCTGGGCCTTCTCGGTTTCTGGCGTGCTTTTATTCCGCACCTTGCTTTTCTTATGCGTCCCTTACAGGAGCTTGTGCGCAAAGCCACCCAGTGGCACTGGACAAAAAAGCACCAACACGCCTTTAACCTCTGCAAAGAGGAGGTGGTAGCACACGCCCGCCTCACTGCACCGCTGCAGGGCCAACCGTTTGAACTGGAGGTAACAACCGTCGGCAACGTGGCGTCCTGGGGTCTGTGGCAGCAGGTAAAAACCCAGCGAAAAGAACCTATCGGTTTCTGGTCACGAACCCCCCGCGAAGCCAAAGGTGGGTACACCCCCCTGGAAAAGCAGATCCTAGCAGTGGTGTGGGCTTTGCAGAACACTGAGCGGGTCACGGGCGTCACCCCTGTTACCGTGCAAACCCCGATCCCCTTAATGGGGTGGGTCATGGATACCTCTAAGTGTGCACATACGGGCGTAGCCCAAGCAGCTACCCACTTCAAGTGAAAACACTACTTACAGCAGCGCATGCGCTTGGGAGCCCCCACACTTACTGTTCCACATGCCCTGCTGCTAGGAACCATTACCTTTCAGCATGATCCCCAGCTAGCGGATGAGCTACCCGCCATCAACTCACCAGTGGCCCCCTCGCCGGTAGCGGAGGCACCTCCGTTGGATACCGTGTCTAAGAAGAGAATAGGAAGCATCTGGGTAACCAACGGGTCTGCTACATACACCGCAACAGGACAAAAACAGTGGCGAGCAGTCGCATACGCCCCCTACAGGGATAAAATCGCCTTTGCCTGGGGAACAGGTAACTCAAGCCAATGGGCGGAATTGCGGGCAGCAACACTGGCAGTGAAAACTGAACAAGTGAAAACCTTTATCTATACTAACAGCTGGGTAGTCTACAAGGGTCTGCACACCTGGGTAACAACATGGGAAGCCAAGAAGTAAAAAATAGCGGATCGCCCCCTCTGGGGCACCAACTTATAGCAACAACTCTTAGCTTTCGCTCGGCAGAAGCCCCTGGCAGTGCGGCACGTTGATGCCCATACCAAACAAACAACTTTAAAGGCGCAATTCAACGCAGCCGTGGATCAAATGGCAGAACACACAATCACAGAGCGCGGCATGGCCCTCCATGTAGAGTCAGGGCACCAAGGTGCTCATGCAGCCCGCCAATACGGCTTAACCAAGGGTATAAACCTCCCCCTGGTGGCATATCGAGCAGCCCAACTGAAATGCACTGTCTGCACCAAATTGGCCCCATTGGCGCTAGCGCTAGCCACAGGAAGTGTACGCCGCGGGCACCTGCCCTGTAGTGAGTGGCAAATCAATTACATCGAACCGCTACCTCCATCACGCTCGTGGCTCTATGTGCTAACCGCCGTGGACACCTATATGGGCCTGCTGTTTGTACATCCCTGCAAGCACGCAAACGCTGCTGCTACAATCACAGCACTCACTCAGCTCAGCGAACGGTATGGTGTCCCACTAGTAATTCAGAGTAATCAGGGGACACATTTCACCGCCCAACGCGTTCGTGACTGGGCGGCTAACCTACGGGTAACCTGAACATTCCACATGCCCTATACCCCCACTGCAAGTGGGCTAATTGAGCGGATAAATAAACTCCTGAAAGAGCAAATCCGCAAACTAATGCCCATGAACACCCTAAAAGGGTGGGGGGAGGTGGTGCACCATGCTGTTTTCTTTCTTAACAACCGGGCGGTTGAATCCACTACGCCCTATGAGCGCCTGCGCCTTGCCCCGGAGCAGGGAGTTGTAATCCGTGTCAGGCAGGCCTCCCTCCCAGGCCAGGTGCAAGTGGAAGAACACCGGGTGGTGCTCCTTGCTGAAACTCCGAAAACAGTAGCACCCCTAACCACTGCTGAACCCTGGGCGGGGGCAAACGTGCTTGAGTGTACCCCTGAGATCCTCTTTGCTGTTAATACCCAAGTATCTGGGTTAAGTTGAATTCCAACTTACTGGTCAGTTCCTGGCCCACCACTGGCTAAATTACGGTGTTACAATCACACCGACCAGCCAGTTGTCTGGGAAGTAGGGCAACCCCTAGCTGAGCTGGTCCCTGTGACCCCCACAACGGCACACATAGAGTGTGCCCCTGCACCAGCAACCAGTGCACCTTTAATCAGCGCCTGGTGCCATGGTGCGCCTTCAGGGGCTATACAAGCAGTTACAATCTTAGCAGAAGGCTCGGGCATGGCTGTGGTCCTCCCTAAAGGTGAAAACTCTCCTCAATGTGTTTCTTCCCGCAGGCTAACACTACGAACCTTGTAACCATGGCCTGGCTGTGGCGCTGGTACCTCTGGACTGCTGTAGCACTGGCCTCAAAGTGGGGTCCATGTATCAGTGACCGCTCCAACGTATGGGTAACGTTGGCACAGACTGCCATCAATGTGTCTGCCTTTTGTCTGCCCCACAGTATGGCCATGGAACAGCTCATGAACACCTGTTTCATAGGTGTCAGTGCTACTCCTGCTATCTTGCAAAACTATGCCCTTTTGTATAACTTTGCTTTCACTGCTCTCATATGCTGTTGTCAAGTCTGTTTCACAGGTGCACACTGTGTTGCCAAAAGAGCATCAACCACCTCACTTGATTCCTACTAGCCTCGGCATTCACAAAGGGGTCGCGGGGAGGAGTGTAGGGTGCGAGAAAAGTTTGTAACGGTCTCATGAGAGCAGTCCGACCCCTCTGTGAACTCTGAGAGGAATCACATACAGAAGCGTGCTGCCAACAAACAAGAGATACCAAAAGTGGTCTGTGCAAGGTGAAAGCTGCAAAACAACTCACATCACCTGCAAAACAAGCTGCGCCTGCCAAAACTCCAAGGCTACGCTGGCAGTAGGCCACTAAAGGTAGTGATAAGGAATGCATAGGCAATTTTAGGCAATCTTATGTTAATAGGCTCAGCTTATCAGCTAGTGTTAAAAGGCCTGTTACAAAGCCTGTCCCCGAGCAAAGCTCCAACGCGTCGGGCTTGCCCCCCCACTGGTAACTGCGGCGTCTCTGGGACTCCCGTCGCGGGTGTCACGCGCTTTCAATAAACCAAATATAGCACTCGCCTTCTGGGTGCGGCCTCGTCCCTGGGGAACCTGAGCCTGGTTGGCTACAATATGAAACCTCTGTTTGTTTTATAAATCACTTTGGATGGTTTGGGTTGATTGGAAAAGTTAGCATTTTTAATTTATACTGTGAAAAATTGTTTACAATATGGTATTCAAGAGATGGTTCAAAGAAAGATTCATGGAAATATATTAAATAGTTTGAGTGTAGGAACATTGTGGGACTCAGTGAGCGCTATTGTGTTTCTTTAAGTACATCATGTATAATTACTTGCTCTCATTTAATGCTTTCAGGAGGCTGCAGTTGACATGCAAGGGATTTATATGCAAAACTAATGACTATGGAGGAAAGAATAGACCCCTTTAGTCCCTTCCCGTCTGTATAAATCTTCAGATGTTCTGAACTGGCTTTTGATATTTTCCAGAAGTGTAGATGGAGCATGGTTGAGGATTTAAGTGTGATAATCTCATGTTGCTAGTAATATTATGAGTAACATTAAATGTCAGAATGTAACAAATGAAAGACAGCCTTTTTTTTCTCTTCCACACAGAGAATTAGAAGAGCTGGTTATGTTATTCAGAACAACAGTGTATTTCCCAGACTGTAGTTGAAATCTAACATCCGTGCCTTTCTGTTCCTTTCTATAATACAGTCAGATTTAGAATTAAGTGCGAACCAGTCTCGTGACATGTACCGTGACAGAAGATATTACAGGTCATGGAATCCAGAGCTACTGACCACCTGCTAGGTTGCTCTTATTAAATTGAAAACTTGTAGAAAAACTGTCACTCTCGCCAGCCACATTGCAGAGAGGCTCAGTAGTAGCTGTCACTCTAGATGCAATCAAGTTGTGCTATAATTCACAATAAACAAATAAATAAATAAATAAAAGAAAATAAGCTTCCAAACAGCTTGAAAATAGACTGGTAGATTTGTTTCCCAAAATACTCTTATCTACACAGACTTTGTGAGTTCAGAATTCTGTAATATAACCAAATTTTGGGCTTGATGACACTGCCACCTTCTTTTGAAGGAAGGATGGTAATTAGGATGTTGGGAGTTTACTAATGAAGTGCTACGGTTCACAGGGAGCCCTTCGTTAAACAAATTCCCCCTTGTTGCAACTTCGAAGTTTAAGACTTCTAGCAAGCATCTAGCCGCGGCTCACCCGGCGGTACTACAAAGTGCCGGGGCAGCTT
The DNA here is from genome assembly GCF_033958435.1 of Carettochelys insculpta. NCBI lineage: Eukaryota > Metazoa > Chordata > Testudines > Carettochelyidae > Carettochelys > Carettochelys insculpta. Next base: position 173,850,747 of record NC_134139.1, on the reverse strand, counting down.
TGAAGTCCCCTTACTCCTCAAAATTTTGTGTGCTACATGTTTATTTACAAATCTATCTGATTTTAGCTGGCAGTGGGTAGCACAGTAAATGTGAGTGACAGCTCATCTGACTTCCTGGCCAACTAGATCACAATATGGAAGATGAGGAGGGATGTATGAAGAGTTAAAGGCAAATTAATTTTTTCATTCCAGGCAAGGAATGTAGTTCTGCAGGAAAAATCTGTCATAGTAGTGGAGAGCGGCATGAAGATAGGTGAGGAGTGGAAAGTATTCAGGAGCTGGATCGGAGGAGGGAGCTGACAAAACTGTTCCTGTACTCTGGCTAGATCTATTTTCTAAATTCCACATTGATATAGATGCTGGTTTAATACAGGGCACTGCATAACTGGCTCCACTGCAAGTGCTTTGTTGCTCCAACCAGTCTAGAGATTTCATAGGATCATGGAATCATAGGTTGGAAGAGAACTCAGGAGATCATCAATTCCAACCCTATGTTCAAAGCAGGACCAATCCCAACTAAGTCATCACAGCCAGGGCTTTGTCAAGCCTCGAGTTAACACCTAGGGGTAGAGATTCCACCGCCTTTCTAGGTAACCTATTCTAGTGCTTCACCACCCTCCTATTGAAATAGATTTTTCCTAATATCTAACCTCCACCTCTCTGCACTGCACCTTGAGACCATTATTCCTTGCTGTCATCTGTCACCACTTGAAACAGCCTCTTCATCCTTTTTGTAACCCTCCTTCAGGTAGCTAAAGGCTGCTATCAAATCCACACTCACCCTTCTCATCTGTAGGCTAAATAAGCCCAAATCCCTCGGCCTCTCCTCATAAGTCATGTGCTCCAGCCTCCTAATAATTTTTGTTGACCTCTGCTGGACTAGCTCCAATGCATCCACATCCCTTTTGTAATGGAAGCCCCAGAACTGGACACACTATTCCAGATGTGGCTTCACTAATGCTGAATAAAGGGAAATAATCACTTCCCTAGATCTGCTGGCAATGCTCCTGCTAATGCAGCCCAATGTGCTGTTAGCCTTCTTGGATGCATGGGTACATTGTTGACACAAGCCAGCTTCTCATCCACTGTAATGCCCAAATCCTTTTCTGCAGAACTGCTGCTGAGCCAGTTGGTCCCCAGGCAGTAACAGTGTTTGGGGTTTGGTAGTGTGCTCTGTATATCACCAGTTTGGATGCAAATACTGAAGATGCCCAGGCAATATGGTGTCTGGGACCTATCCCTCAGTGGGTTCCCATAAACACTTTCATACTTCAGTAACTTATGACTGCTTCTGAACCTGCTCAGTGTTGTTTCAGGCCCCTTCTACCTCTGGATGGGTCATAGACAGGTTGGTGAGCCTGAAATAGCTTTAATTGCCATAGCCAACTCTCTCAGCTCAGGTAGATTCAGAGGTTCCCACAGTCAGTCCGTGCTGCTGATGGCTCACCCAAGTATGCAGCATTGTTTTTTACTGGGAGTGATTTACCAAAAGATGTGAATACACCATACACAATTTTGAAGTCACTGTAATGATCCTAACTCAACCCCCAGAACATTCTTTTACAGGGGTATAATGATGAAGTTGTTAGGATCCCTCCACACCGTTATGGCAATAACATCATGTAAACTTGCTGTGCTGTGCAATCCCCAGAGGCACTGAAACCACATGCTAGGGTGAGTGAAGTCTTTGCTCTACAGCCCCGGTTGAGAGCCAGCTGGCCTTTAGTTCATGTGGTAGAGCACAGCGCTTTAGCAGGTTCAATCCCTGGTTCCAACAACCCGCGTCTATCAGCATTACACTGGATTACTACTGGTTAATAGGAAATCATTTTGTAGTTAAAAAATTCACCAAGGGAGCCATTGCCATATAAATGTGCAGGACCACTAATTACCTCATGCCAGGGGAGATGCATGAGAGAGTGGGGGAAACGTGAGGTGTTACGTGCCTTTGAATGTGGGAGAGGCTGACCTGCAGCTAGTAGGGGGACTAGTGGGGCTGTGGGGCTGGTACCAATAACAGCCTTCCACGAGCCCCACCCCAATTCATGGGTAGTGATGAGGAAGGCACAACAAGGCAGCTCCAGATCATGCAACACTGCTCTTTGGCTGTGCCAGTCCACTTCCTTCTGAAGGGGAGGGAAGTGGAGTGGCAGGGGTGGGAAGAAGTGAGGCCTGGGGTGGAAGGAGGTTGTCCTTCCTCCTCCCCTAAGTAACCTCTCACCAGTCACCTCTGCCACCTGCTACTCAGGACTGATACTCAGCAATGTGTAGGACTTAGCGGATGGACTTGTGGAAAAGCAGTCCCTGAACTCTAAAGGAGCAACAGATAGTGTGCATACCCCTATTTTGGCTTCATACCATCTTGTCTCAAGGTACCACCAGAAAGCTATGGAACTGCAAGTCTAGTGAATCATGAGGGTCGCTTTGCCATTGTCAGTGTTGGCCGGTCAGGGAAGGTGCATGACACTCATATCTTTAAGAACACAGGCCTGTTCAGAAAGCTACCTGTAGGGACTTTCTCACTTGAACAGTGAATAACTATGGGTGGAGTCGAAATGCCAGTAGTGATTCTTGGTGACCCACTCTAGTTCTTGTTTCACTAGCTCATGAAGCCACACACTGGCACCTTGACAGCATCCAGAAATGATTCAGCTACTGGCTGAACCGCTGCAGAACATCAGTTGAATGAACTGGTGGCAGAGTTAAGAGATACTTGTGGGGTTTACTCAAAATATTGGATCGCATTTTTTTTCCCCAAGGGGTTACAGCTGCCACTGGGTCATAGGTAACTTTTGCGAAACAACGGGAACTCATGGAGTGGAGCACGGAGGTGGACACAAGGCTGTTAGAAAAGCTCAGCAGAGTTATATTGAGCACAGAACCTGCAGAACCTCTTTGTTGTTGGAAAGCCACATTAAGTCCTAGGGTATGGTTTCCCAAACTGGTGGGCGTGCCCCCCTGTGGGTGTGTGAGGAAATTCAAGTGGGGGTGCAAGGTGACCTAGCTCCCCTGCTTCCTCCCGCCTGAAGAAACAGCCAGCGTTTGCTTCTGGCTCTCAGCCTCTGCCATTCTATGTGGGTGAGGTGGTGCAGCCACTATAAAAAGCAGGCAGATGATGAAGACCCATGTGCAAATGTGAGTGAGTGGGGTTTGGGGGGAAGGAGGAGGAGGATGGGGTTAGATGGTGCTGTGGTGCCTGATTTGGGAGAGGGGGATGGGGATGGGGTGAGAGTGGGGGGGCTGGTGGTTCCTGGTTTTGTGGGAGGGGAGGGGCTCAGGTGGGTGGCTCATGGGGCTTGCAGGACTTGCGGGGCTTGGGCAGCTGGCCTTGGCATGATGGGGCTTGGGCAGCTTGGGCTGGTGGGTGGGCAGCTGGCTCTGGCAGCCTGGGGCTTGGGTGGGTGGCTCAGGCAGCTGGCTTGTGGCTTGGGTGGGCCGCTGGTGCGTGGGCAGCTGGTCCTGGCAGTGTGAGGCTCAGTTGGCCAGTGGGCAGGTGTGGGGCTGGTCCCAGCAGTGCGGGGCTCAGGCAGGCAGGTCTGGTAGTGTGGGTCTTAGGTGGGCAGGCAGCAAGTGCAGGCAGCTTTGGTGGCTAGCACTGGGCTCAGGCAGCTAGCCAGCTGAGGCCACACCAGGCACCCACAAGGGCCAAGAAAACTCATTTGTGCTTAGTTTTAATTTTAAATAATATTTTATATCAAAATTTTGTGTTTATTTTAATTATGAATTTAATTTTTTGATAAAAGGGGGTTGGATTATGGTAAAGAAGAGGTGGAGGGTGTGAAGGTTTCACAAAAATCAAAAGGGGGGTGTGATGCTGAAAAGTTTGGGAACCCCTGTCCTAGTGCATCTCCTTCTCTTTTTCCTGCTGGGACTTTTGGACCTTTCTCCTGTCTGGTCTTTCCTTCTTCAGGCTGTATGGCACTTGGTGTATAAGTCTCAGTATAACTGTCAGTGCAGGTATTAATTTTGTGGTGCTTGCTATACATTTATGAGTGCTTGTGACTGATCCTGTGAGTTGTCAGACTGTACAATAGCAAGTAAGGAGGGGCTTTCCTTATTACTTGGCACTCTGCAGTATATGGTGTGAACGAATAAAGATAAATTATTTTCCAAATGATAGAGCTCTATTGAGTAACAAAATCAGTGCAAGGAAAAATATGTACAACTCAAAAGCAAGTACATCAAAAACATCATAAATGGAATAGAACTTAACTACGGCAAAGAATATTTATGTTTCTGTTACCTACTATACAGCAATGATTACAGAGAGATAGCCGTGTTAGTCTGTATTCAATCAAAACAAAAAAGCGGTCAAGTACCACTTTAAAGACTAACAAAATAATTTATTAGGTGATAAATTATTCTGTTAGTCTTTAAAGAGCTATATGACTGCTTTTTTGTTTTAATATAGCAACAGTGGCTTTCACGGGGCAATGCATTGAAGCTTAATGCCTTCCCCCAACTCATACACTTTATGGATTAGTAGAGGAAGGGGTGTGACCCCTCATGCCATGGGAAATGTTGCTGTGGGATAGAGGACAATGCTGTAATGGAGTTCTCTCCGGGCTGCAAAGGTAGGTGAACCCAGGACTGCTGAACCTTCAGAATCTGTCTGTTGGTGGAGAAGCCACATTTTGTCCTAGTGCATCTCCCTCTCCTTTTCCCACTGGGACTCCTGGACCTTTCTCCTGTCTGCTCTTTCTTTCTTCAGCTGTCTGCCGAATTTACCTTCCAGGCCCTATACTCACAGTCAGAGGCAGCACTGATGTGCAGGATGTCGTTCAGTGTGTTACTCTGAATTCTTTTGTTTCTCCTCCGTCTCTGGCTTAGGCATTCCATGGGTGTCAAGGGGCAATTAAAACACACAGAGGTAACATTATCAGCAGAGTCACAAAGGAATGTGAGAGTTAAAATTCAGAACTCTCATCCCTTGGCCCCCTAATACTTGCTCATTTACGCTTCTGCTTGGGATTGCTTGTGCATAGCACCACTCCCAGTAGGTGCTATGTTGAGCCTGGCCAGCCGGAGGTGAGGGAAATGCTCGTTTGTGTGAACCTAGGAGAAAAGGCAATGGCTCCGAATACTAGCACTATCTTCCATATGCGGTGGTCATTTCAGATTATTCTGCGCTCCAGAGGTAACAAAGGCATGGGGAACACAGCTGCTGCTGGTGTCCCAGATTTACCTCGGTCTCTTTACTACCAGTCCATTTACTGCAGCGATGCCTACTGAGTTATCACAGATTGGTGCATTAGAAAGCGTCTTACCATTGAGGAGGTAATAAGGCAGCCTTTCCTAGAAGCCCTCGGGATAGTCCTTATTTCATATCCAAAAATCCTAAGTCATATTGTTATGTATCCTGAAGCAGCAGCCAGATTCTGCCACAGAAGTAGCTGAGTTGCTGTGGGGCACAAAGGTTCTCACGCCTACTTTGTAAAGCACATTGGGATCTTTCAGATGTCATTTTATTCTCAACAGCAAGTGATCTTGATGTCTTTTCACGCTGTGGCCTCCTCAGAATGTTGTGGCATCAATCAGATGACACAAAGTTATTACTGATTCTGGGTAACCACTTTGTAGTCAGGGACACTCTGGTTTTCATAACTGCACAGGTTGTCAGTCATTTCTTCCTCCATGAGTGACAGATCAGCTCTCCTCTAACAGGGTTCTTTATCACTGGCCTGATATCCAGGCCTTGACAGTCTGCTATTTTAAAAAAGCCAGCAGCAGCTAGAGTTACCATATAGCATTATTTTTGAAGACCTATGGCTATTTTTCTTGCAATCCTGAAAGCCCTCAATTTCTTTTTACATAATAAAGACTAGGGAGGTTCTGTACTCAGAAGAAAAATGAGCAGGAGCCTGTTAACTCCACGACGCTATACAGTATTCTTAGACTTCTGCGTAGTGGCACTGTGCTTTGCATTCTTCTGTAGCTGGAAAGAGAGTAGTTATCAACTCATCATAATCACTTGAGAAATCACACTTTCTCAATTAAGAATTCTAAGTTCATACATAACATGTTTATACGTGCTGTGTTTCATGTGATGTATAACAAGCACCATAAATACTCTTCTCAAAGAGGTAGATGTTTTAGTATGTATCTTTACCAAACAACAACAAAACAGCAGTCCTGTAGCACCTGTAGCATCTTAAAGACTAACAACATTATTTATTAGATGATGAGCTTTTGTGGGACAGATCCACTTCTTCAGATCTGGAGAATAATAACTGACAACTGAGAGGAAAAAAATTTAAAAAAATCACCTAATAAATAATATTATTAGTCTTTAAGGTGCTACAGGATGGTTTTTTTGTTTTGTAAATAATCTTCTGTATTTTAACCCCTGGGCTGAAAGGAAATGTTTCTGTAATTTTAGGACAAACATCTTGATATAATTTTATATCAATAACTATACTATATGCAATATATCACTATAATAATATATACAGGTATATATAATCTAGCATAGTCTCACCCAGCAACATCCATAATCTGGAATTATTTCAGTTTGTTGATTGACCACTTACCATGGCTGTGGCCAAGTTTCTCGTGGTCCTATAAAGTTTGTTTACAATCACCAGTCCTGGCTGTCTGTGTTCTGTGCTGCTATTTAGCTGTAATTTACCCCAAAACGCCTCCTAAGAGGCCAGTAAACTGTGAAAGAGTTGGTAATGCTGCCAGACAATATTGATCGCCCATGGTATGGCAAATTCTCTCATGGGACACTGGTCAGGTCCCCAGTGTGATAGATTAGAGAGGTTCAACCTCTAGTTAGTTCATGTAACATTTTTCACCTGAAATTCTCGAAACACTTTACAAATAATTTAAGCCTCAACAGCTACTCTATTATGTTAGAAAACTCAAATTGAGAAACTGAGGCATATATAGGTTAAGTGATCACAAGTAGAAATCACGAGATGAGTTGATGACAAAGCTAGGAACAGAGCTGAGAAGTTCTGACTCCCAGTTGTAGTACAAAGTGAGACCTTGGGACACGAGACCTGGTCTCAAGGGCCTGGTGTAGGGCCTTAGACCCAATCTAAAGTCAACCACAGATGAGCTAAAAGAGAGTTAGCACGAGTCAGACCCTGAACTGTTACAAAGCAGATGCCTGCTTACACATTTACTGTACAGTACATGAACCTGGCAGGAATAGAGTTGGTGTTGCAGAAATGCAAGCTAAAGGGTGGTAAATAACCATCTCAGAACGGAAATACATAAATTGTTGGTATAGGTACATAAAAGAGGGATGTTGCGGGTGGGGTCCTTGGTTGGCTGGGGAAGCAATGAAAACTCCTGCCATTCACTGAGCCATATCCATTGTCAGGCCATATGTACGAGAGGCTAGTGTAACTGTAAACGTTGATCCAGGGAGTCAGGACCATGCTTCCTTGACAATAAACCAGTCTGAGTACTTTCACTGCTGAAACAAATCTGTTGTCTTATGGGCAATGTGATCAAGGTCTGTAGTGTCAGCTATCTGCCCAGTGCTGGGAGAGTGCACAAAAAACACACACATGCATGACTAACACCAGTCTGTTGTTTTAAGTTATAGTTCCTCTTTATAATCAGTCCTATTTCTCATTGGGAGGGGTTTCACATTCTCAGTAATGCGTAATGCCCTTGTTTTAAGAGTTTAGATCCATTTTTTTAATATTTATGTAAGAACCACTGTCAGTTTAACTATGTTACATAGGACAATGGCAGCTTGTTCTCTGTTTCTTAATGAAATCCTATTGACTTCTGTGGATTTATATTTTTGTAATTAAGAGCAGAATTTGGCTTTCAGTCTGAACCATAAACTTCCATGAGGGTAAGCATTTGTAGATCTCTCTTCTTGGAATAAATAGCGGCTTGATTTCCCTGATGCCTTTTTTTCTTTCTTAGCAAATAATCTCTGTAGTTCTCTCCCCTGATTTGTCTCTGTCCAGGGCACTGGTAAAAGCGAGTTATACTACATTAGGTTCAGCAGTTCTCTCATTCACTGTGTACTCACTTGTTTTGTTTTTTTTTGTTGCCTTTTAAGTGTAATTCTCATTTGGCCTATTTCATTTTTGGCTTCCTTTGCTGAAGTCCCTTTTTCAAGGAGAATAACTTGGGCTTACTGTTCATCATAGGACACCATTGTCTGGGGATCTGAAGTAGTTCAGACACTCCACATTTGGTAAATTGATAGCTTTTGCAGTGTAGCACCTGGGAGACATGTGCAGTACATACCTGGCAGCTGGCACTATCATACCATTTATTTGTAAGTGCCACTTTCACCAGTGGATACCCCATTTTTACACCATTGCAGTTCCATTTATTTCAGAGCAGTTACTCCTAACTTAAGCTGGTGTGAGAACAGATTTCATCCCAGGGTGAAGACAGCAAATGTTGTTCCTTCACTGCCAGTCTCATCATCACTATATTGGACAAACAGACTGGGTTATGTTTGACATTGCATCTTTGATTGGAGACCCCCCAGAATCATGCAGGAGGTGTAAATCAGCTATCAGATACATCTTTTGTAGTGGACAGCTTCCAACTATGGGTAGGTCTATGCTACCAAGTTTTACTGGCATAACTATGTTGGTTAAAAGTGTGAAATAAATTATGCCCACAAACCCTCCTGTGTAGACTCATTTTATGTGGGCAAAAGTCCTTTTTCTGATATACATTGCAAGCATTCCCTGTCCTCTGATGACCCATTGTCTACATAATTTTCCATGGGCTTTGCAGTTTGGGAAAGAAGACTGCTCACCTGGGTGGAGAGAAGGGGCCAGGACCAGGGCTAAACAATAAAGTATTCACTTACAAAACAAACAAACAAACAAACAATGACTCATGTTCTCACCCTGATTTTGAGCAAGTTAGGGGGAAAACAAGGACAAGACAAAAGTAACAGTGAGGATGGTGCAGACAGGTGCTGACTTGTCTGCTTTGACTTTTCACATTCAGCCAGATAGTCTGAAATTTTCCATCATTGAGGAACAACCTCGTAATTTATTTTAAGCTGTGTTCTACTATTATTATATCATCTTTTGCTTCACTAGCTCCACACCAGTAGCCTTTTTGCTTGCAATTGTGAATCCCAGGTGTCACACAAATGCTGCTGGTGCCTACAAAGTGTCCAGATGGTTTGAAATCCAGGAATCACAGATGAAATTAAATTTATCAAGCAAAGGGCACTAGTGAAAGATGGGTGTTTAATCTGAGCCATAGATTGAAGCCACTGTAGTTAAATTAGATGGCCAGAAAAATAATCAGAGATTGTACTTTGGTAACCAAGAGATCAGTAGATACTAAATGGTAGTCCTGGGTCTGCATGCAGCACTGTGACCCTGGATATTCCGGCTCACAAGGTAGACAGGCTGCATGGCACCGACTGCAACTCTTATTCATTTGCATTTTATCTTTGCAAAGTTTTTAATTTTTTTTAAAAATATCAAACCCTTTTCAATTAGCCTAAAACTTCTCTCGCTGTCGAGGAATATTAGACTCAGTGGATAATTACACTAATTTATTTTCAATAACTTTCAAATTAAAATGATCTACTGTGGAGAACCCTGACTGGAAAATCTTGCTGTTCTGTTGCTTGGTTGAACAGTTGTATTGCAATTAGTCAAGCTTTTCAGAGACCCAGGGAAATATATATACATATATATTTAGATTGCTAAATAAGGCTATTTCTGTAGTTCAGTGGGGAAGCCTCTGGTTACCCTTTCCATGTAGAATAGTAGGCTTTTAAATATAGAGATTATAAGCTAGTATTTTGTACCTCTTTTTTTCCCTTACAGTCTTGTTCTGTCTCATTCCAGCAATGTTTATGTTAATTCCACTGTTTTTCTGCTGGGCTCTGATATCACCTTATAAAGTTGGTCCATAAAGAATCCTAAATAAAGTTTCAAAACAAAAAGCAGTCAAGTAGCACTTTAAAGACTAGCAAAATAGTTTATTAGGTGAGCTTTCGTGGGACAGACCCACTTCTTCAGACCATAGCCAGACCAGAACAGACTCAATATTTAAGGCACAGAGAACCAAAAACAGTAAGCAAGGAGGACAAATCAGAAAAAGATAATCAAGGTGAGCAAATCAGACAGTGGAGGGGTGGGGGGGGAGATCAACAATTAGATTGAGCCAAGTATGCAGACAAGCCTCTACAGTGACTCAGAAAGTTCCCATCACGATTTAAACCATGTGTTAATGTGCCAAATTTGAATATAAAAGCCAGCTCCGCTGTTTCCTTTTCCAAAACGGTGCGATAATTCCTTTTCAGTAACTCATACCTTTGGGTCATTGACAGAATGCCCCATTCCATTAAAATGTTGACTAACTGGTTTGTGGATCTGGAGTGTTTTGATGTCTGTTTTGTGCCCATTAACCCTTTGTCTAAGGGAGTTAGAAGTCTGTCCAATATACAAAGCATCTGGGCATCGTTGGCACATGATGGCATATATGATGTTAGTAGAGGAGCATGAGAAAATGCCCGTGATTCTGTGAGTAACCTGGTTAGGTCCAGTGATGGTATTTCCAGAGAAGATATGTGGACAAAGCTGGCACCGGGCTTTGTTGCAGGGAAAGGTTCCAGGACTGGTATTCCTGGGGTATACACTGTGGCTGTTAGTGAGGATCCTCATAAGGTTGGGAGGTTGCCTGTAGGAGAGAACAAGCATGTCACCCAGGGCCTTCTGGAGTGTGGCATCCTGATTAAGGATAGGTTGTAGGTCTTTAATAATTCGTTGCAGTGGTCTGAGTTGGGGGCTGTAGGTGATGACCAGTGGTGTTCTGTTCTTGGCTTTTTTGGGCCGATCTTGGAGTAGCTGGTCTCTGGATATTCTTCTGACCCTGTCGATTTGTTTTTTTACTTCTCCTGGTAGGTAATTCAGGTTTATGAATATTTGGTAAAGTTCTTGTAGTTTTTGGTCTCTGTCAGTTGGATCAGAGCAAATGCGATTGTACCTAAGAGCTTGACTGTAAACAATGGATCTAGTCTTGTGTGCAGGATGGAAACTAGAAGGATGTAGATAAGTATAGCGATCAGTAGGTTTTCGGTACAGTGTGGTACTGATCAGGCCATCCTTGATTAGTACTGTAGTGTCCAGGAAATGTACCTCTTGCATGTTGTAATCGAGGCATAAGTTGATGGTGGGGTGTAGATTGTTGAAGTCTCTGTGGAATTCCTCTAGAGCCTCTGTACCATGGGTCCAAATCATAAAGATGTCATCAATGTATCTTAAGTAGAGGAGTGGTAATAGGGGACGAGAACTGAGGAATCATTGTTCCAGGTCCGCCATAAATATATTAGCATATTGTGGGGCCATGCGGGTGCCCATAGCAGTTCCACTAATCTGGACTGGCTATGGTCTGAAGAAGTGGGTCTGTCCCACGAAAGCTCACCTAATAAACCTTTTTGCTAGTCTTTAAAGTGCTACTTGACTGCCTTCTGTTTTGATAGTGTGTAGACTAGCACGGCTTCCTCTCTGTTACTAAATAACGTTTATAGATGATATAGTAGATTGGTGCAGAGCTAGTATACAGAAACTAAGCCACTCTGCACTGGACAGGGAAACATGGAAGGAAATAGTGAGAGAGGCATCAGACACCAACAGGCACTGAGCCCATGGTTATTTATGAAGATGATGAAGTAAAGTTTAAGGTAGAGGTTTGTCACTGTCTTAAATGTTAGTTGGCTGTCTAGCTGTATTCAAAGTCTATGAGAATTAGGTGTTGAACTGTCAATTACATCTTTGAAAATCTTCCACTATATTATTATTTATATTGGGATAACAGAGGTCTCAGTGAGAATGGGCTTCCTTTGTACAAACATATATACCTCATCTACGCTTGCTCCCTCCTTTTGGATGGCATGTTGATAGAAAAAGACGCAAAAGCAAGACAGACTGAATTAATCCAAAAGAAAAGCCCTCCAGTTGAAATTTTGGTGTCATAAATTTGTCCTAATTGGTGGATAAAATACTAAGGGTATAGACTATCCCATTCAATGTTCTTTTTCTGGGTTCTTTAGACAGAGACTTTGTGGAAGAAAGTTGGCACCTGCAATGCTGGCTGAGTGAAAGATGAGAAAAGGGTAAGAAGTGAGCTTCACGTATGGTTCCCAGTCCCATCATCTCCAGGGATACTGAACCTTCTTCACCCTAATCCTGTAAGAAGCCCTGACCAGCATGGGCCAGAGAGATGGAACTTGGAAGACATCACAACCTGCACTGGCTTCAAATCAATCTTGAATACCACATGGAATGTAAGACTTCTCATCCTGTTCACCTTTGTATGTTTTTTCTTTCCCATTTTTTCTTTTTCTTTCCTACCCATCTCTTTTTTCCTTCTATATACCAAGAATCTGGTGAGCTGGTCATGACTGCATATTCGTAACCATGCTATGAGACTGTCACCAGAAAAGGGCATATAACAGTAATGCCCCAAGGAGTGGTGGATAAGACCATTTGCTGCGCCTGTGTTTTTCAGCAGTGAGGCTACCAATGGGAGTCAGCAACAAAGACATAAGCTGCATTATCTGCCACTGATATTCTTTCCTCTCTCCTTTCTCTTTGTCTTCTTAAGAAACAAGATTATACTTCAACAACAACAGAAATAACAGTTATCACCATCTTTGATACCATATAAAAGGTTCCCAGACAAGGGTTTTTTCTTCTAAAATCTCTGTCCTACTTGAGGGAAAGGGAACATAGGATACAGTTAAAATGAAAGCCTTACCTAATGCTTCATTTTAAAAATGCTTTAACTTGTTTTTCTTCTTTTCTGAATCTTTGGTAAAACGTTAAAAAGGTTGTTAATGGCATATTTACCGTGGTACTAAGCTGGTTGACATCTCTCCACACACCTTATTTAAAATTGTTTGATATAAGAGTGTGACTGGGTTATATTAACACCTTTGGCCTATACATTCCATCTATATTAATAACAACAGAGCTCAGCTATACACGGTGGTACCCACTTCAATAGATGAGTACGTTTAGGTCCCACACTGCTGCATAGAAAACTCTCAGGGGAAACAGAGTGATTGAGCAGATTATAAAGAGTCAATATTCTAGTCATAAAATCCACTGGAAGAGGGACGCTCATCCCTGGAAACCATGACACACTGAGGATCATAATTTTCCCACGGTTATGTCTGTCTATGATCCTCAAGGTGCCCTCTAATGTCATTACATTATTCCCACCAGACTGCTCAGTGCATGGGCTAGAGTAGTGACAGGGCAACATGGTGGCAGTGGGAACTGGTATATAGCAACTACATGAGGACGGAGGCATTAGAGAGAGGTGTGAAGTATAGAGTTGGAACTGTAGAACAAGGTTTTAAGTGGATGTAACAGTATGGCTACGTCTACACGTGAAGCCAACATCGAAATAGACTATTTCGATGAATAACGTCTACACGTCCTCCAGGGCTGGCAACGTCGATGTTCAACTTCGACGTTGCGCGGCACCACATCGAAATAGGTGCTGCGAGGGTACGTCTACACGCCAAAGTAGCACACATCGAAATAAGGGTGCCAGGCACAGCTGCAGACAGGGTCACAGGGCGGACTCAACAGCAAGCCGCTCCCTTAAAGGGCCCCTCCCAGACACAGTTGCACTAAACAACACAAGATACACAGAGCCGACAACTGGTTGCAGACCCTGTGCCTGCAGCATGGATCCCCAGCTGCCGCAGCAGCAGCCAGAAGCCCTGGGCTAAGGGCTGCTGCCCACGGTGACCATAGAGCCCCGCAGGGGCTGGAGAGAGAGCATCTCTCAACCCCCCAGCTGATGGCCGCCATGGAGGACCCAGCAATTTCGACGTTGCGGGACGCGGATCGTCTACACGGTCCCTACTTCGACGTTGAACGTCGAAGTAGGGCGCTATTCCGATCCCCTCATGAGGTTAGCGACTTCGACGTCTCGCCGCCTAACGTCGAAGTTAACTTCGAAATAGCGCCCGACGCGTGTAGCCGCAATGGGCGCTATTTCGAAGTTAGTGCCGCTACTTCGAAGTAGCGTGCACGTGTAGACACAGCTTATGTGATGAAAACTGGCAGGCCCTGGCTAAAGCAGCATAGGGCAAGATCAGGTGGCCAAAGCAGAGAGTAGTGGATGATTTGAGTGACATGCATGCTGTAGTGTCCTGGGGGAGTAGACTAGCTGAACAGCAGGTAGCAGATGGAGTTAGAGCTTGAGAAAATGCTGATAGTCATTTGTGATGCGTTCCTCTTTAGTCATTGAATATATTACAAGCAATATCAGTTCCACCTCAATCTCTCATGGAATCCTTTTCTTTTTCCCATGTAGAGTCACTGTACTTCAAGCAGACACAAACGTTTCATGGTGTCAAAGCAATATGAACTGAATTTTCATAAGCATTTGTGATAAAATTTTGCATAATCAATGACAGTAGTTGTACTGGGTAAGCTACTCAATTGCAAGGATGCCTTTCACTTCCTTTGATATTTGTTAGTTATACATATGTATATGCACATTCCAAATTTTGTAAGTAACTTTTTATTGTGTGAGTTCAAGCTGTCTCTTTGTTTTGAAGCCTATGTGTATTTTTCATGATTTGCTAACCAAGCAGATTTTCCCATTATGGCTCTTCTGATGGTGAATTCCCACAGCTCCTCCCAGGAAGGAAATATGAGTTATTCTACAATGTGTGGTTTCCTCACTTATTTCAGAAATAATTCTGTCACACTGACTCACTTGGAACATTACTTTATTCCATAAGGAATCCCACTGGTTTCAGTGAATAAGGCATGACATGAGTAAAGGTGGCAGAATCAGGCCATTTATTTGCTTAATATTTGCTATCATATTAAGATAAAGTTCTGATAGTAGGGAAAAACACACAACAAATCTATATTTGCTATTGTAACTCAATATTTGAAAATAAGATCATAGTTTGGGGGCTTGCCCCAATAAGAAAATAAATGGTTGATTATTATAATTAAGCAAAGTCCAAATGCATTCAAAGAGTTTAGAAATGTATCATCTTACTTTACAAAATGATTAGAGAAATCAAGCAATCTGACTGGCTTCCAGCCAAGTGATTATCATACCACATGGGTCAGAACTTGTTTGCCTAATCATTTTATATATATTAATATACACATACTAATTACAAGTTTGACCATCTGTTTTAAGAAAAAAATATTTTAAATATCGTGGAATGTTCTCTATTTTTTACTGGTTGCATTTTCTGTAAACACACATTTAATAAAACATTTCAGTCACCAGTTTCAAATGAAAGTCAGATATCAGTCCCACTTAAAGACTTATACTTCCACTTCTACTTATATGTCTAAACTGAACTGAGTGACTATTAAGGCCCTGATCTTTCCAATGTTTTTTCAGGGAAGTGCATTTAAGTTACTGGGACTTTGTATAGTTTCAATGTTGCACCTGGGCACAAACTGTTGAAAATCAGTCTCCTTGATCAGTGTTCCTCAAATTTTTCAGGTTGGCATTCTGTTATTCAAAGTCAACATTTTCATGGCAACTTGCATCAATCTTGACCATCAAAATAAGAATAAAATGTATATTAATCATAACAATTTTAAACCTATGTAGTTTGTGTGTGTGTGTGTGTTTTGAGTGGTTGATAGAGACTATCAGTATGGAAGGGTAAGCAAGTGCAGGAAGTGGGACAGCAAGAATGTATCTGTTTAGAATATAATAATATTTTCAAAGCCTTGCAACACCCCTGATTTCATGAGCCCCCTTGAGGTTGTGACCCATCAGTTGAGAAATAATGAGATAATTGTTAATGTCCTTGGGAAAGATATATTTTCTTGTTTGTTATAGTGGCACACATGCAGATGATGAAAATAAATCAGAAACAATATTGCAAGAAGAGAAAGTAATAGGAATTGAAGAAACTATAGGAATTGGCACCACAAATTTATTTGTGCTCCTACTATTGTGAACATAATTTCACTCTGTATTTGTTTTATTAAAATGTCCAACTTGAAAAGGGAGTACATTTGATTTCGGCCAGTGAAGAAAAAAATAGCTGAGCCCCATATTTAAAATTAAACAAAAACTTAAACATAAACAAAACAAAACCAAAACCAAAACCAAAAAAAAAACCTCCAGTAATTTCTGTACATTGGAGATCTAGCTCTTCAGATTGACTTTTTTCTTCATAAACAGGTTTGTCCATTCTTTAGCTTTGCTAAGATATGGGCAGATACTTCTCATGTGACACACAGTTACAAATTGCACTCAAGAATACAAAGGGTGCTTAAAGCTAAGTGGCACTCTGCACTGTTACAACAAACTTCTTTGATCTCATTCTCACCAACTTGCAAATACTGTGCAGAGTTTGCAAAATAAAGAAGGAAGATGTTTGGGTATCAAGAAGTAAAAATTGGAGAAATTCAATTTACTATTATTAATTTTGTTTATACTCTGGTTTCCATGTCTGCTGTTATATTTTGCCAGGGAAATTTGGAGCATTTTGATATTTCATGTTACAGAGAGAAAATTCAATTGAACAAAGTAATGGAATACAGCAGATTAAAGAGGCTTATTGCAGGACTAATTAATTTATTTATAATAATAAATAAAGTGGAGTAGGTGTTTTAATAGGTATGTAGACAAAAACTCAAAATTTAAGTACCTAGAAGGAGAGACAGCAGAATTATCATCCGTTCTTATAATCTGTAGGTTTTTTTCTATTAAAAAGCAGCATCATAGGAAAAAGTAAAGCTAGTTCAATAAAGAAATTACTAAAAAACAACGAAAAGTCCTGTGGCACCTTATAGACCAGCTGATATTTTGGAGCATAAGCTTTCATGAGCAAAGACCCACTTCGTCAGCTGCAAAGAAATTACTGGAGTGCTAAAACAAGTAATTGTACACTCAGGAATTTAACAGCAGCATGTTGTGTCTGCTATCCCCTATTTTGATTCTGCAGCTGAGCAGAAGACCCGAACACTCATGGGAACTTTCCCTTGCATTTGGTTCTGAGCTCTTCCCCTAATTTTTTAAACAATACATTAGAGAGGGCGTAAAGAGGCAAGCTGCTGGTATACTAGGAATGAAATTGCTGATTCAAGGTTAGAAAGACATTATTCTACTAACGGACTAAATTCAACCCTCAATCACACTCAGGCATACACACTAAAGTTAATATGGAATGGTGTAACTGCTATAACTTGAGCAGGTGTTACTGTGTCCAGAATTTTTCCCACAATGTGAAAAAACAGGACTGATCCATGGAAATTAATAGGCAAAAGATTTAATGCAAACAAGAGAATGTACTTTTTCACACAACATACAATTAACCTGTGGAAATCATTGGCTGTGTCTACATTACCACCTTTCTTCAAAGGAAGGATGATAATGAGGCTGTTTGGAGTTTACTAATGAAGTGCTACTGTGCATAGGCAGCACTTCATTAAGCAAATTCCCCCCCGCGGCAACTCCGAAGTTTTAAACTTTGAAGTACCAGCACGCGTCTAGCTCTGGCGCACCCGCCGGTACTGTGAAGTGCCAAAATTTTGAGGAGTAAGGGGACTTCGAAGATGCCCCGGCACTTAGAAGTACTGGTGGGTGCGCCACAACTAGATGCATGCTGGTACTTCGACGTTTAAAACTTCAGAGTTGCCACGGGGGGGCGGGGGGGGAATTTGCTTAATGAAGTGCTGCCTATGCACAGCAGCACTTCATTAGTAAACTCCAAACCGTCTCATTACCATCCTTCCTTTGAAGGAAGGTGGTAACGTAGACACAGCCATTGTCATGGGAAGTCGTGATGGCCAAAGTATAACTGAGTTTAAAAAAATCTAGATAATCTCATGAAGGATAGGTCTTTTAATGGCTATTAGCCACCTCAGTTAGGAATGCAACCCGATGCTCTGGGTGTCTCTATACTTCTGATCACCGAAAGCAAGATGTGGAAAGCTGGGGTAGCTCACTCCAGAATTATTCTGTATACTCTACCTGAAGCTCTGATACTGGCAGCTGTCGGACCACAGGCTGCCTGACCAGATATAGAGTATTGGTTTGACTCACTATAGCAACTCCTATGTGCTTAATAGCACTTGAGAGTTTTAACACTGAAAACAATTGAGCCTGGAAAGCAAGCCAAGCATATGATTTTTTTTAATGTAGTTCATCAGATGACTTGATCTGATAATTCATTGTGTGGCATCTTAGGTATGCTAGTAAGGATAAAAATATTTTACATTGCTTACACTTTGCTTTCATTTGGAGTAAGAAAGAACTGAAAGGCCTGAAGGTATCTTGGAATCTGTGATGACTACTGGAGAGTATTACAGTGACAAAAGACTGATGCAAGCAGAAAAACTACTGGCAAAGATTGTGTGTGTGTGTATGTGTGCGTGTATGGCAGCAGCAGCAAGAACACAGCATGTTGTTAGAAGACACTATGAGTGAAACAGGAGGCTGCTGACAAGTGAGTTTCTGAGGGAATAGTTAAAGATTCTGCCTGTGTCTGCACTACAGAGTTTTGTCAAAAGAAAGGGCCTTCTGTCAACACAACTCAGGGAGCATTTACGTACACAAAGTATTCTGTCAACAGTCTTGATGGAACTCCGCATTTCTCTCAACAGTGCTATCCCTCGAAAAGTTGAGGAATAACACTTATGCCGACAGAAAGGGCTTCTGATTCACTGGGAAGCCCTGTTTGCAGAGCTTCCAGTCAGCCATTCTGTCAACAGAGGGCAGGGCAGTCTGGCTGCTCTCTGTCAACAGAGCAGATTGCTTTATTGATCTACTTTTGTGTGTAGGTGCACTCTGTTGATAGAGTTTCTGTCGACAGACATTACTGTTGACAGATGCTTCTAGTGTAAACATAGGCTCTGAGTTTGATGAGTAGTGTTGGTCCATCTATGGGCTATATGTTTGACTACTTGTTCTCTGTTTACAAGCTGCTTAGCTGGGACATGGGCCCCTGAACAAGTTCTTGGAGTTTTATCAGTGCCTTGCTAAAAACTGTGAAGCTCTAGTCCTCAGAGCTCTTTTCAGCCCAGCTGTTCAAACTCTTTGAATGATTGATTGCTCCCTGGTGGTGAGGAGCAGAACAGAGATAAGCAAGAGTCGGGGTGGGTGAGGGAGGAAGATGTGGTATAAGTCACTTCCTCAGCAAACTCAAGAGCAGTGAATAGAAGTAGCTAGCAGGAGAGTTTTGGAGGGAGATGAGAGACAGATTGTGAGAAACTTTTTTCCAGGTTCAGCATTTAGTGGGAGATCATGATGGCAAGTGGCTAAATGGTGGTAGTGACTTGTAAAAGATGTTCCATGTTCTCTTTCCTGCCTGAAGACCAAAGAGATTTCCTTTGCATAAAGTGCAAGTTGGTGCCTGTGCTGGAAGAAAAAATTTTTGAATTGGAGGGGCAAATTGAGATGCCACTGAGCATCAGAATTCTGAGCCAGCTAGATCCAGCAAATTCCAATATTCCAGGTACAAGGAAGAATGGAGCTGGCCACAAAGTGGTGATAGAGGAAGTCAAAGATTCAGCCTAGCTGTTCATAACACGTCAAATGCTGTTCAAACACGTCAGCATTCTGCATGGTGGGACATAGATGAGAATAGCTGGACTGGGGCCACCAGACAGAAGAGAAGCTGGAGGAATTTCACACACCTAGAAATTTCAAATAGATACAGTGTCCACAATGTGGCAACTACAAAAGATGCTTCTCAACAACCAGAATGACTAACGGAAAAAAGACTTCATTTGTAATGCAGATGTTTATGGTGTTTCTGGTCTACAGACTACTGGGGCCATTGTAAGCTGATAGTGTCTTACACTTTTTCAACATGACTCAAGAATGTCACAAGATATTCCTGTAAATATCATTCTCTGGGTGGCTTACAACATGTGGGATAAAGTTCCACCAGCCAAGGGGTGGGGACAGACAAGAGGCAGGTCTCCTATTACATGGGACTTTCAAGTCTGTTCTTATGTAGGACTGTTGGGCTGCAAAAACATGGTGGCCACACAAGAATGAACCCATTGGCAAACAATCAACTAAGTGTTGAAGAAGACAGTCCTCATTTGGTGGAGGGAAGTGCTGTCCTACTGAAATCAACTGGCTTAAGGATATTAAGGGCCAGAGTTTGACACTTTTATTCACATTTCTTCACAAACTATTTCACTGCATAGCAGGGGCTTGTCCTGGAGTAATGCTTTATTGGTAAAGCTATACTATGCTGATAGACTCCTTCTAACATCATAAACAGTCTGCAGGAGAAGACTCTGCTGGTATAGTTATACCACATCTTGATGACAACAAGCGATCTTCTATTTTCGTAGCTGCAGCTTCATTGGGATGACATTGCTCTGTCAGCTAGGAGATATGGGTTGTTTCACACTCCTGACTGTCATAGTGATGCCAACAAAAATTGATAGTGTAGTCCAAGCCCCACAAGCAGCTCAGTACAGATCAAGGAAATGATAATTAGATTCTCTTCTTTGTTTGAATTACAAGGGGTTTGAGATACAGTATTATATCAAGTCCTTCAGTGACTTATTTGTCCCTGTTAATTTCAATGGTGACATTCATTCTGATGTAGAGCATTGAATTGAGTGCTGTTTTTTACCCTGTTCTATATAGGTTGAACCTCTCTAGTCTGGTACCCTTGGGACTTGACCAGTGCTGAATAAGAGAATTTGCTGAACCACGGGGCGGGGGAGGGGTCAATATTGTCTAGCACATGGGTTCCATGGCTTGGGCTGTGGCTGACGGCTGGGGTGGGCAGCTGGCAGGTGGGTGGCTGGCCCCAGCAGTGCAGGGCCTGTCTGGCTGGTGAGCAGGCAGTTGGCCCCTGCAGTGCGGGGCTTGGATTGAATTGAATTTTTTGTTTAAAGGGGGTTGGATGATGGTAAAGAAGAGGCAGGGTGAAGTGAGGTTTTCTCAAAAATCAAAAGAGGGGGGCATGATGCTGAAAAGTTTGGGAGCCACTGGTCTAGCAGCCTACCCAACACTTCCACTGCTTACTGGGCTCTTAGAAGACATTTAGGGGAAAATTAGAGCTAAATAACAGCACAGAACACTGAGAGCCAGCACTGACAGCTATAAACAAGCTTTATGGGACCACAGGAAACTTGGCCAAACCCATGATAAGTGGTCATCCAGATAATTAAAATCATGCAGGCTTACGGATGTTGCCGGACAAAAGAGTGCGGAATTAGAGAGGTTCAACCGATAGTACAATAACAAGAGGATGCTCAGTTGAATTGGTAGGCAGCTAACTGAAAACTAACAGGAATATTTTTTCATGGTGCATAATTAAAACTGTGGAACTCATTGCCACCTGATATTACTGACCCCAAGAACCTAGTAGGATTCAAAGTTGAAGAGACATTTGTATGGCTAAAGGAAAATTCAGTTGCACTAGATATCACCCAAAACAGCAACACACACACACACACACAAAACTTCTATTAGAAGGGACATAAACCTCATGCTTTGGGACTTAACTTATAACTATGCCACTGATAGATGGCGCTTAAGAAAAATCTTCCCATAAGCACAAGTAATTGTGCAGAATTGTGCACAATGCCTTCTAAAAAAATTCTGAAGATCTATGTACTGTCAGAGACTGTGCTACCTTTTGAGGCAGATAGAGGTCTGTTATCTGAAAACTGCACACACACTTCTAATTTTCAAAAGTAAGACATTTTGCTCTTCAGGTACTTAAATATCACGTCTCATCCAGATTTTTTGTCAAAAGTTCTATTTAAAATGGTACTACCAATAGGTAGTTCTGAGTACCAAAATTATGGAAAGAGAAGTTGACAATATAAATGGTCTGATACAGTATGGCCAACAGTCCATCTAGCCTAGTATCCTGTCTTCTAACAGTGACCAGTGCCAGATGCTGCAAGAGGAAAAACACAAACCTGGGCAATTATTGGGATATCTATCCCCATTGCCTGGGCTCAGCTTCTGGAAGTAAGAGGTTTAGGGCACCCAGCACTCGGTATTGCAGCCCTGAACATCTTGGCTAGTAGCCACTAATGGACTTACCCTCCACGAACTTATCTAATTCTTTTTTGAACCTGGCTATAGTTTTGGCCATCAGGACTCCCGGTGGCAATGAGTTGCACGGGTTGACTGTGGCAGTGTGAAGAAGTATTTCATTTTCCTTGTTTTAAACCTGATGCCTATTAATTCCCTCTAATTCTTGTGTTATGTGAAGAAGTAAATAATAGTTCTTTATTCACTTTCTCCACATCAGTAACCAGAGCTCTGCACCGTATTCAAGGTGTGAACATACTATGAGTTTACATAGTTGCATTATGATATTTTATGTCATTATGTAGTGCTTTCCTAATAGTTCCTGACATTCTGCTTGCTTTTTTGATCACAGATGCAAATTAAGCTGATGTTTTCAGAGAATTACCTACACTGACTCCAAGATCCCTCTCTTGAGTGATAAGGTTTAATTTAGACTCCACCATTTTGTATGAATGGTTAGCATTATAGTTTTTAAGGTGCACTACTTTGAACTTATCAACATTGAATTTCATCGTCTGTTTTCTTGATATGTCACTTAGTTTTATGAGATCAAAGATTATACGTCCAAGTTCACTATATCCATTGCATTGTCCTCATCCATGTTTGTTGACACCCCCGCCCCCCAAAAAAGAGAATTCTCATGGACAGATGAGCATAATAGAGGTTATGACCAAGAAAAGCTGGTGTTGTCTTTCCAAAATTTACAGACTCTGGATGTCCAAAACTCTTCACCTATTTTGCTGAGTTCCCAGATTGGAAAGGGAGAAGGTTGGTTTATGTCAGATGACTTAATCAAATCCCATTGTTGCTGCCACTGTTTTCAGAAAGGAAGTGTCTTCATTTTGAAAAAAAAGAAAACTGAAGATTAGGTTAAGGTTTAATTTTCTAAAACTATTCCTAGTAAAAAGTTTGGTTTTGGCAAAAAAAAAAAAATAAAAAAAATCAGTTTTTGAAAACCAAAATCCAAAATGTTTTACAAAAAACTGAACATCAATATGAAATATTTTAATGGATCACTGTGAAAACTGGCAATTTCTTCCAAAATAAAAATGTTCAGAAAAATTCTTTAACAATGAAAATGTAAATGGTTCTGGTGAAACAAGTTCAAGTAGTTCTGCTACTAACATAGTTAGTACATATATCCATTGAAAGGGATGTTTGTGACAGAAGGTCTTAGCTGAAGTAAAACTGTCATAGCCTGCCTATGTGTTAGGCAGTATTCACAAAACTCTGTGCATGGTTTTCCAGTGCATTTTTAACAAGCATTATATTTCTTCTATAAATATTGTAGGTGCGAAAGAGGACTCATTTCAAATAAGCTCTCAGCAGAAGCTGAATAAAGGTAGAAATTGGTAATTAATAGAACTTCTCCACCAAGTGAATGGGGTGACATCCTTGTGGTTAAATTCATTTTAGCTTGTGTTTATTTGCTGGCAATATTTGTTAAAAGATTTTTAGGATAAAATTGGTAGCATCTTGGAAGAAAGATGTGTTTATCTAGGTAATTGTTGGACCAGACATTGGAGTGTCTAGTCTTTTTCTGTATTGCTGCCATGTTCTGCAAATGAAATGAAAGATGGTGCTGAAGAAAATCAAACCATAGAAAATACATGCCATTATTGATTATTGAGTTTTCCCAGTGGTAGGCTGCGTCTACACGTGCACGCTACTTCGAAGTAGCGGCAGTAACTTCGAAATAGCGCCCGTCACGTCTACACGTGTTGGGCGCTATTTCGAAGTTGAAATCGACGTTAGGCGGCGAGACGTCGAAGTCGCTAACCCCATGAGCGGATGGGAATAGCGCCCTACTTCGACGTTCAACATCGAAGTAGGGACGTGTAGACGATCCGCGTCCCGCAACATCGAAATAGCGGGGTCCTCCATGGCGGCCATCAGCTGGGGGGTTGAGAGATACTCTCTCTCCAGCCCTTGCGGGGCTCTGTGGTCACCGTGGGCAGCAGCCCTTAGCCCAGGGCTTCTGGCTGCTGCTGCTGCAGCTGGGGGTCCGTGCTGCATATACAGGGTCTGCAACTAGTTGTTGGCTCTGTGTATCTTGCACTGTTTAATGAAAGTGTGTCTGGGAGGGGCCCTTTAAGGGAGCGACTTGCTGTTGAGTCCGCCCCGTGACCCTGTCTGCAGCTGTGCCTGGCTCCCTTATTTCGATGTGTGCTACTTTGGCGTGTAGACGTTCCCTCGCTGTGCCTATTTCGATGTTGGGCTGAGCAACGTCGAAGTTGAACATCGACGTTGCCAGCCCTGGAGGACGTGTAGACGTTATTCATCGAAATAGCCTATTTCGATGTCGCAACATCGAAATAAGCTATTTCGAAGTTGGGTGCACGTGTAGACGTAGCCGTAGTGAATTACTCTAATAATAGCAGACCTTGTTCCTGAAAGGGTAACTACCATGAGAAGGGCTACTGTTATGGGATGTTTATGTACATAAGCATGGATTTGCTAATGCATGTGAAGAGGAAGGTAAAATCGGTTTCAGGGTTACAGACTGTTACATACAGCATGGAGATAATATACTCCATTGTCCCTAATCTCTGCTCTTTTGACTGATATTTCATTAATGCAACAGGGATCGAATGAAGGTGCATATTATACTATAAGAACATCATTTTGCATGATTTTAATGACTGGTTGATCTTATATATCTTTTTGTCAATTATTTAAATTTAGAGGATCATGTTTGCTCTGTGAGGACATTAAGGACCTCCATGACTAAGCTATACAATGGAGGATTTGGTTCTTGGCCAAAAGTTTCCTTTTCCAATCCTGTTTAATAAGTAGCTTGCTGGCCTGTTGTTGATCACTATTCCAGAGATTGCTGCATTACAATGGTACTGTATGCACAATATATAACCTGTTAAGCACTTTGGGATCCCTTGGAATTAAAGGTGGGTAAGTAACAGTCAAATATTACTTCATTTAAGAGAGAAAAAGATACAATTTGGGAGCTCTACAGATCTGATCTCTCTCTCTCTCTCTCTTTCGTTCTCGCAGTTCACATTTCACATTGCTGATTTAGGCAGATGGTTAATAATCCCCAGGGAGCTCAGTCCCACCCTAAAATGGAAAGATTTTGAAGGAGATTTAGTATTTGCTTTTGGTTCCCTGAAATTATTATCTTATTCTTATTATCTTGAATACAGTTTGATTTTTTTATTAGCATTTGGTACTGAAATGCACTATCAGCCTTGCCAGCTAAGTGCCAGAGGATTCCCCTTTGGCATAAGTATACTTATAAAAATAATTGGAACTCCTTTCCTTACTACAGAATAAATAAATTCAGCAGCAGAGGTGCTGATTAACGAATCTCTCTAAGACCAGCTGCATAATAATGTAGAGAAAGGAATGTGGACAAATCAGAAACATAATTGCAAAACTTGGCATGTATGCCTGGTACTGTTTGGAACATTGGTTTCAAACATTCTGGCCAACACAGATAGAATCAATAATTGTAATGTTTCTGAATGATTTTTTCCAGACTAAGTTCATGAGGCTATAGAATTTAGGAGTCTCTGAGGCTGGGCCTACACAGGTACCCTCTGTCAACAGAAAAAGCCTTTTGTTGACAAAACTTGCAGAGCATCTACGCAGTTAAGGAGCTCTGTTGAGATTTTGTTGGGAAAATCCAGCAATTCAGCCGGCAGCAATATGCCTCTTGCCAATCAGGCATAATAACTGTGTTGACAGTATTCTGTCAGCAAAACTGCTGTGTAGACACTCGGGACCTGTTCTGTCAATAGAGGGTTATAGTGGACCACGAGCTAAATAAGAGTCAACAGTGTGATGCTGTTGCAAAAAATGCAAACATGATTCTGAAATGCATTAACAGGTGTATTGTGAACAAGACACAAGAAGTCATTCTTCTGCTCTACTCTGCACTGGTTAGGCCTCAGCTGGAGTATTGTGTCCAGTTCTGGGCAACACAGTTCAAGAAAGATGTGGAGAAATTAGAGAGGGTCCAGAAAAGAGCAACAAGAATGATTAAAGGTCTAGAGAATGTGACCTATGAAGAAAGGTTGAAAGAATTGGGTTTGTTTAGTTTGGAAAAGAGAAGATTGAGGGGAGACATGATAGTGGTTTTCAGGTATCTAAAAGGGTGTCATAAGGAGGAGGGAGAAAACTTGTTCTTCTTGGCCTCTGAGGATAGAACAAGAAGCAATGGGCTTAAACTGCAGCAAGGGAGGTTTAGGTTGGACATTAGGAAAAAGTTCCTAACTGTCAGGGTGGTCAAACAGTTGAATAAATTGCCAAGGGAGATTGTGGAATCTCCATTGCTGGAGATATTTAAGAACAGGTTAGATAGATGTCTATCAGGGATGGTTTAGACAGTACTTGGTCCTGCCATTGGGGCAGGGGGCTGGACTCGATGGCCTCTTGAGGTCCCTTCCCGTCCTAGTGTTCTATGATTCTATGATTCTTCCTGGTGTTGGCCAACCAGTGCCGGGAAGCACCATTCCCCCAGAGGCACAGCTCTATCATCCCTGCCTCTGGCCATATTTAAAGGGGCCAGCAGCCCTGGCAGCCTAAGGCAGGATGCTGGAGGCATGACTACAGACGTGCTGCACTGGCTGCAAACACATCCTCCTATCCACACCCTGCCAGAGGCAAAAATGTTGCAGGCAGTTGGAGACCGTCCTGGGCCCTCCCACAACTCAGGGGAGAGATCCCAGGCCTCTGGAAGGGGTAGAAGGAAGCAGAACTTCTCCTGTCTGCCCTTGAGATCAAAGATGTGCTGGACCTCTGGGCTGAAGAGGAGGTGGTGCTGGACCTCACTCCAAAGTGCAGAAATGCCCCAGGCTATGCACAGAAGGCCAAAGCCCTGGCGGGGTGTGGCCACCCCACCTGTACCCTTGAGCAGGTTTGGGCAAAGGTGAAAGAGCTCTGCCAGGGTTATGTGCACAGGCGGCTGGGGGCAGGACCTGCCAACGGCTCATATTAGAAGGAGGAAAAGGACTACACCTTTTTCTGGCAGGGTAAAGCCCAAGAAGAACCCAGAGAACATGGTGTTGGCTTTGCTGTCAGAAACACCCTTCTACAAATGGTTGATTTAGTCATGGGCGGATCAGAAAGACTTCTTCGGATGACGGTTCAAACTTGCGCCGGTCCTGTCCACCTGATCAGCACTTATGCTCCAACCCTGTATGCCACACCAGAAGTAAAAGACAAGTTCTATGACGTGCTTAGTGCTGCTGTAGCGCAAATACCTGCTCGTGAACAACTGTACATCTTGGGTGACTTCAATGCAAGAGTTGGAGCTGATTGGGCCTCATGGCTTTCCTGCTTAGGACACTTCGGTGTGGGAGAAATGAATGACAATGGACAGCATCTCCTTGAACTGTGCACGTACCACAATCTGTGCATCACAAACACATTCTTCCGAACGAAGCCACAGCACAGAGAGTCGTGGAGACACCCACGCTCGAAGCACTGGCATCAACTAGACGTGGTCATCACTAGGCGTAATAACCTCAAAAACGTCCTTCTGACACGCAGCTATCATAGTGCTGACTGTGATACAGATCACTCGCTAGTTTGCTCCAAGCTTAAGCTGAGACCCAAGAAGCTGTACTGCTCTAAACCTGCTGGAAGACCCCGCATTGACGCCAGAAAGACAGCAAACTTGGAGAAAGCTGAAAAGTTCAGAGAGACCCTCCAGGAAAATCTGTGCAGCGGCTCTGGGGGCGCTGATGTGACATCCAAATGGCAACATCTGAGGGATACAGTTTACAACATGGCCTTGTCGGTGTTTGGAAGAAGAGTTAGAAACATGAACGACTGGTTCAAAGGTAACTCCGATGAGAAGATTCCAGTCATTGAAAAGAAGCGCGCTGCACTCCTGGAGTACAAACGCTCACTGAGCCAGAGTACCCAGCAAGCACTTAGAGAGGCCAGAAGAACAGTACAGCAGACAGCCAGGCACTGTGCCAACAACCACTGGCTCCAGCTATGCAGTAGCATCCAGACCTGTGCCGACTTTGGTAATCTCAGAGGAATGTACGAGAGTATGAGGAAGGCATTAGGACCCACCCAGGACAAGATGGCACTTCTGAAATCCAAATCTGGTGAAGTCATTGCTGACAAAGCCAAACAGATGGAGCGCTGGGTTGAGCACTACTCCGAGCTGTACTCACGCGAGAATGTTGTGGTTGACGCAGCCCTCGATGCTGTCAAGCTCCTACCAGTAATGGACAAACTGGATCAAGAACCGACTGTGGATGAACTGAAGAGAGCCATCAACAGCATTGCAGCAGGAAAGGCCCCTGGTCAGGATGGTATACCACCAGAGGTAATCAAATGTGCCGCGGACATGCTCCTGGAACCCCTACATGAGCTACTGTGCCTGTGCTGGAAAGAGGGTGAGGTTCCACAGGATATGCGCGATGCTAACATTGTAACGTTGTGTAAGAACAAAGGAGACAGAAGCGACCGCAACAACTACTGTGGAATCTCCCTCCTAAGCGTCACTGGTAAACTGTTCCCTTGCGTCATCCTTGGCAGACTCCAGAAGATTGCTGAGAGGGTGTACCCTGAATTGCAGTGCGGATTCCGCGCAGAGAGGTCTACCGTTGACATGGTCTTCTCTCTAAGGCAGCTGCAGGAGAAGTGCAGGGAGCAGAGAAAGCCACTCTACATAGCCTTCATCGACCTGACCAAGACCTTTGACTTGGTCAGCAGGGATGGTCTGTTCAAACTGCTCCACAAGATAGGCTGTCCTCCATGGTTACTCAAGATGATCCAGTCGTTCCACGAAGACATGAGAGGAACCATCCAATATGACGGCGCATTATCGGATGCTTTCAGAATCAGGAGTGGCATCAAACAAGGATGCGTGCTTGCTCCGACATTGTTCGGGATCTTCTTCGCTCTCCTCCTGAAGCATGCCTTTGGATCTTCAACAGAGGGCATCTTGCTGCACACAAGATCTGATGGGAAACTGTTTAACCTTGCAAGACTGAAAGCTAAGTCTAAGGTGTGGGAAGTCCTCATCAGAGACATGCTGTTCGCAGATGATGCTGCTGTAGTGTCTCACACAGAAGATCAGCTTCAAAAACTGCTGGATCAGTTCTCCAAAGCGTGCAAGGACTTTGGGCTTACCATCAGCCTAAAGAAGACAAATGTACTCGGTCAGGATGTCAGCATTGACAACTATACGTTAGAGGTTGTCCACAAGTTCGTTTACTTTGGGTCCACCATCACTGACACCCTGTCATTGGACACTGAGCTAAATAGGAGGATCGGAAAAGCGGCCACAACTCTGTCCAGACTCAGCAACAGAGTGTGGAATAACTACAAGCTGTACACTCACACCAAAATGCAAGTCTACAGAGCCTGCATCCTCAGCACCCTCCTTTATGGCAGCGAGACTTGGATCCTGTATGCCCGCCAGGAAAAGAGGCTGAACGTCTTCCACTTGCGCTGCCTCAGGCGCATCCTTGGAATATCATGGAAGGACGGAGTGACCAACACCGCCGTCCTCGAGCAAGCTGGAATCCCAACCATGCACACCCTCCTCAGGCAGCATCGACTCCACTGGCTCGGCCACGTCCACAGGATGAATGATGGAAGGATTCCAAAAGATATTCTGTATGGTGAGCTAGCCTCTGGCAAAAGACATCCCGGACGCCCCCAGTTGCGCTACAAAGATGTCTGCAAGAGAGACCTCAGAGAGGTAGACATTGAGCTGGACAACTGGGAAGAACTAGCAGATGACTGCAGCAGATGGAGGCAGGGGTTACACAAGGGCCTTCAGAAGGGCGAGATGAAGATCAGACAGCTAGCAAAGGAGAAGCGAGTGCACAGAAAGCACAATAAGGAGTTGCCAGACACACACTACATCTGCAAGAGATGCAGCAAGGACTGTCGCTCTTGTGTGGGTCTACATAGTCACAATAGATGCTGTAAATGAAGTCCTCAATTGAAGCTTTAAAGGGCACGATCCAGTCTATGCAGACTGAAGGATGCCTACTACTACTACTACTACTACTACTACTACTACTGGACCACCTCCTCAAGGGCAAGGATGGGGCCCCCAGCACTACCCCCATGGACAACTGGAAGCCATCTCTCCCACCAGAGGGTGCCTCCCAGGAGCCCACCAGCTCACCAGAGCCAGCCCAGGAGCCCCCATCAGACCCTGATTTGAGCCAGGGCACGATGATCATCATCCTGGACTCGATCATCCCCAGCGCTACCAGCTCTGCTTGGGCACTCCTGGACCTGTTCAAAGGACTGTCCAGTGAGTACCCTGGTTGTCGCATCCCCCTAGGCTTGGGGGTGAGCAGGGCAGGTGGGGTGTGCCACGGGGCCAGCTGGCATGGCTTAGGCAGGCAGGCACCCTGAGGGCTTGCCACTTGTGTCCACACCCATGGTAGTGCATATCACCCTCACAGAATGGGCTGCCCCTGGCCCGCTGCCAGTCCCACAGGTGGACCTTCTGACATCCTCGGTCATGGTGGCGGGGGGATAGGCCAAGTGTGGGACAGCTGCCCAGCTGAACGCCTCACCCCCAAGCCTGCAAGGTGGTGCGAGCCAAATGTATGTGATGGGGCACTGGGGAGGGAATGGCAACACTGGGCCACCCCTGCCACCCATGCTGGGATCTCCATGTGCCAGTGCGTGGGGGGAGGTGGTCAGGCCATTCTCCTCCAACATCACAGGCTCACTGTGCAGCATTGTCCACCATGCAGGGTCACAGATGTCTGCACCTGGGCATCTACATTCAACAGCGCTGGGGTGGGGACTGCGCCTCCTGTGGTGCAGAGGGCAGAGCCTGTGGGTTGTGCTGTGAGAAGGACTCACCCTCTTTCCATCTCTCCCCACAGCTGCACCATCTGAGGGCTAGGCCAGCCCTGCCACCCACCCAGGCAGCATGGGGGAGGCAGCAGATGCCGCAGAACCCTGAGCGACACCCCTGAGGGCTGGAAGCCCACCACCACCAGGGCATGCCTTCATCCAGAGGACATGTTGATGGCCAGATGATGACACCCTGTGGGCCTACATAGCTGCCCTCCCATGCCAGAATGAGCTGATGGAGGAGTGGAAGCACCAGGAGGCCAAGTGGCACTGCGACTGGGTGCAGGTATCCAAGAGGTGGCTGGTCTGGGTGGATCAGCTGCTGGACATTGTGGAGGCCTGGGTAGCCTGGACTGCCACACCTGCTGAGCCTGCCACTCCCAACCCTAGCAGCCGGTGTCCCCCCACCACTCACTCTCCTTCAGACCCCATGCCCCATGTAATGCTCCACACATGGTGATGGGCAATGGATATGACTGAGGTTCATCTCCCCCGGCCCTCCCACCCCCACCTCCCTGCCATACCCTCCCAGCCCCTCTGCTCCTCCTTCCTCTGCCCCCACCGAGCCAGAGATAGCTGCAGCCACCCCAGCCCCCTATTTTCCTGTGATCTCAACCCAGCCCTGCCCTATGGGGGAGGCCGCTCATGGCATGCAAGGGGCTGCCATGGCCACCATAGGTCATGGCCCTCAACCCCTTCCCCTGACTGATCCCCCTCCCCCAGTTCAAGATCCCTCTGCCTCCACCTGTAAATGGAAAGGCCTGTTATATACATGCTGATGTTTGCTTATTTTCCAAAACAATTCCATAACTATATAAAGTTTCTTTTTTCAACACAATCCCTGTGTCCCTACTTGACGGAAGGTGGTGTGGTGGGGGGCTGAGGAAGGGGAGAAGTGTCGTGGGACTGTGGCCTTCCACGGGTGCCCTAGGGTGAGTCACTTGGGGCCACAGGCAAAGGACTCTTGCAGAGCCTCCTGAATGCGCACCCCATCTGCGTGCACCTGCCAGTTGTGGGCCACCCTGGGCTGTTTATAGTGGTCCCTTTCCTCCAGTGCTTAGCCTTGCAGGAACTCCTCTTCCTTCCTCTCCACCAAGTTGTGGAGTGCACAACAAGCAGCCACAACTGCAGGGATGGTCTTCTCCACCATATCTAGCTGCATGAGGAGTCATTGGAACCTCCCCTTCAAGCGGCTGAAGAACAGTTCCACAGGGTTCCTCAACTGGGTGAGGGGGCTGTTGAAGACCTCCTGGGTGTGGTTCAGGTGGCTTCATGAGCCAAGGGAGGAGTGGGTAGGCTGCATCCCCCCACAATGCACAGAGGCATCTGCATGTCCCCCACAGCCAGCTCCTGGTGGGGGATGCAGGTACCCACCCCCATCCTGCAGAACTGGCTTGAATTCCGGAGGGTGCAGGTGTCATGCATGCCGCCTGACCACCTGACATAGACTTCAAGGAACTGGTCTTGGAGCATGACCATGAAGTGGTACCCCTCCTGATTTATGAAGTATCTGGCTCTGTGTTCCAGGGGGCGGATGGGAATGTGGGTCCCATCCAGTGCCCCAAAACAATTGG
Source organism: Carettochelys insculpta (assembly GCF_033958435.1). Taxonomy (NCBI): domain Eukaryota; kingdom Metazoa; phylum Chordata; order Testudines; family Carettochelyidae; genus Carettochelys; species Carettochelys insculpta. The sequence continues at coordinate 173,818,378 of NC_134139.1, read as the reverse complement.
GGAAGCCAGGTTGTTCAAGTCAGCCATCAGGGTGTCCACATCTGTGATGTGGACAAGTCTCCAGAGCTGGATCTGGTTGATGGCATGCACCACTTGAAGGGAGAGGAGACTGGACATGGACATGGCCATGAGTCACTGGGGAGGATGGCACCTCTGGGTCCCAGCGGGCACCACAGCCCTCTGTCCCCCCTCCTCCTCTCCTCCCGGCTCTCCCTGCCCCCTCCTGCTCTCCCTTTGCCCCCTGTCCCCCACACCCCTATGCAGCCCAAGGCTGCCTTATTTGCACCAGTATGGCTCTGACAGTGGACCTTCCGACTCCAAATAGGTGGCCCACGGAGCGGTAGCTATCTGGTGTTGCCAGCTTCCACAAACCTATGGCCACTCTTTTCTTGAAGGTGAGGGTGGGCTGCATGTTCGTGTCCTGTCTGTGCAGGGCAGGGGCGAGCTGGTTGCACAGCTCAAAGAAGGTGGCTTTCCGCATTCAAAAGTTATGGACCCACTGTTGCTCACCCCACTGCCCCATCACTATGCAGTCGGTCCCACCAACCAGAGCTGGCAGGATACAGCCAGACCTGTCAGGGCATCCATGGTGGGGAGGGTTGCCGGGGTACCGCATTGTCCATGGGCTCCTCCTCCGTATCATTGTCCTCCCAGAGGCAACGGAACACCCCAATGAGGACAGGGGGCAGAGGCAGCAGCAGCTGCCCCCTACTCCAGGGAGAGCTGGGGGGATGCCCTGGTATGCTGCTGGGTCAGCAGCAACAGGCTGTCTCATAGGAGACTAGGATCCCTGCAGGGGCTTGGCTGTGCCTACAGGGCTCTGCAAGGCTTGCCACATGCAGGGACTGTGACCACGGTGTGTGTGGAGCGGGGACCTTTAAGAGTGCATAGAACCTGGGCTCCTGGAAGGGCTTGCCCTCCATGTGAGCTGCACTTCCAGGGTTAAGGGTCTCATTCTGTCTACAGACCTGTGTGCTGTGTGGATGATCTCTGTCAACAGAGTGGCTTGGTATACCACGATGCTTTTACATGTGGATGCACTCTGTCAACAGATGTTTTGCAGGGGTTATTCTGCTGACTGAGGCATCTGCCGACAGAAGCTGCCCATGTACACATAGCCTGAGAAGACAATGTATTATGCAATGCAAGCAGAGTGTAAAACCAATTTTTCTTTGTGTATTGCAAGCAGTGGACCCAAAATAGCCTTAATTCCTACAAGTCTTCAGAGAGGTAGCTATGTTAGTTTGTATCTTCACAAAACAAAACAGCAGTCCTGTAGCACTTTAAAGACTAACAAAATAATTTATTAGGTGAGGAGATTTCATGGAGCAGACCCATTTCCAGACCTGACGAAGTCTGGTCCACGAAAGCTCATCACCTACTAAATTATTTTGTTCGTCTTTAAAATGCGACAGGCCTGCTTGTTTGTTTTACAAGTCTTCAGGGGTTCTGTAAACTTCTGGAGACTGGCAGCGAGGTAGGCAACTCCCTACTTTGTAGTTTGTCTTCACTAACTACCTTGGAATTTGTGCTAATCTCCCTCATATTGTGAAAATTGTATCAGAACAGTAGCAGTTTGGTTGCCCCCCTCACCCCTGTATCTGTAAACAAAAGTCGTAAGTGAAGGTATCTCCCTATAGATTGTAATTTAGTTATCTAGGACAGTGTTTTTTAAAAGATATTCCGCGGAACACTGGTATTCCATGAACAACTCACGGGTGTGCCATGAGCATCTGACACTTTGTTGATATACATTGATAGTATAAATGTTATGTTCTTAAAACCAGATACAATGTTACTTCTTCATTACTATGATACCTGATTAAATTGCTTCATTTTGGTTTTGCTATTTATGCTGCTGTTTGGTTTCCTTTTCTGTCTGACACCAGTTTTTTGAAGAAAATTTTCATAGGTGTTCCACATAAAAATATTAATGTTTGGTGTTCCTTGGTCTCAGAAGTTAAAGGAATGCTGATCTAGAAGAGTTTACCTAAGATGTTGCAAGTGTTGCTGAATGTCAGCTTGGTTGTTCTGGGGCTAAGCCAGTAACAAGGAACTGGGTCAAAGATCTGCTGTCTCCAGCAAAACTCTCAAAACAATACCACTTAAGTTTGAGGGGAGTACTTTGGTAACTAGCCCTCCTCACACAAAGCATTTGTGGGACTGAAGCATCCCACAACGAGAAGAGTTTTCTTCCACAATTTTCCCCCAAATGTTTACTTTTCTTTTATTATTGCCTGCTCTTATGACATATGGGCTGTGTCTACACTACAAAAATAAGTTCAAAGTAGAGCATCTACACACACCCTACTTTGAAGTTAAACTTCCAGGGAATGGAGTAAGGACTTCGAAGTTGAGCTCCCATGCTGTGTGTCTACATTGGGAATTAACTTCGAAGTTAACTTCAAAGTTAGGCGCCACACCTAAGTAGTCAGAAGAGAGTCTACACACATTTTCCCTTACTTCAAAGTTAACTCTTACTTCAAAGTCCTTACTCTATTCCCAGGAATGGAGTAGTGCCCTGTTTCGAAGTTTAACTTTGAAGTAGGGTGTGTGTAGATGCTCAGCTTCGAAGTTGCTTACTTCAAACTATGCAACTTCAAAGTTACTTTTGTCGTGTAGACATGGCCAAGGGGACAGCAGTGCTTTACGGCAGTAACTCTTGTGGGCTGCAGAATTCAGGAGACAAGCCAAGAGCTGCAGTTGATGGGAACTGTGAAAACCATGTACTGCCACCCATTTCTCCAAACTCCTCAACTCTCTTCTTCCCACCATTAGTTTCTTTTGTGGCAGAATTGGGGACAAACTAGCGAGCTGTTGAGCTAATATCCATTGGAGTTCCATGAAACACATGGATTAGAAAGCATAACTTTTTCCTGCTGGACTGGGTGCACTGAATTTAAGAATGAAATCCCTCCATAACTTTGACTGCAGAACACACGCGAGAGAACTTTTGATTCATACAGCAGTATATCCCCAAGCGTTCAGTTTATACTCCAGCTTAGACGTTAGTACTGCTTCTTACTGCAAAACCAATCCATTCTAGTGATTGCTGCTTCTCAGTCTAATTAAATAAGGCAAGCTCCTTACCAGATCAATAATGCTCAGTATATAATAGCAATGTATGTCATATGGCTGCATGTAATAATTCTCAGAGATAAGGTGAGTGAGGATCTTTTTCAGGTCTGTATATGCTTCAAAGGTCTTTCTTGCAACAGAAGTTGATCCAATAAAATATATTAACTCACTCACCTTGTCTCTAGCATCCCAAGACTAACATGGCTTCAACAGCACTGCAAGTGGTTATCCTGTCATCAGTTATACCAGTAATGCGGTAGTCAGAAAAATAAAAAAAAGTGGTGATGATGTTTCTTTGTGTTCAGTGCTTTTTTTGTGCCAGTACAGTGTACTGGCACCTTTTTTCAGAGACCCATGGCCAGGAATCCCACAGCTGGGGCTTCTGGTCGACCTCTGTACCCCAGCTGGCTCCCAGCCATGGGTCTGCGTGTTTGCCCCGCCCCGGCTGAGGGTTGAGAACCAGCAGCTTTTTTAAAAAAATAAATAAATAAAAAAAGCAAAAAAAAGCACTGTTTGTATTAAAACAGGCCTGAGTGTGAATTTTGGATTTATCTTGCCCTATTGGTAGCCTCTGGGTGATGTGACCAATATTCTAACAGCAGTTGGTATTTCCCTTGCAAAGTTTGTAGTGATCTCTTGAAATTTCGTATCAGAGGCAGATGGATTAAAGAGCTAATTTAACAGTAGTGATTTTAGGGAACCTACAATTAGCCTCTCTCCAGCAGTTCACAACTACCTATGAGACTCTTCACTGAGGTAATGAGATTTTTTTAAAAAGGGAAATCCCAGTAATAGCACTAGGATGAATGATGATGATAATATGCTGTGATGTTAATCTCTCTCTGTATATATTTTGCTTTCTGTAATCACAATAGAATAATATCAGTGTATGTAGCAGCTACAGTAGTGCAAAAGATTCAGGGGAGCTTGGGGGCTCATGTATTTTTTAAAGGAATTTTCACTGTCATTCTGCTCTGCAGCTTGCATTTTAAGGAGTCTGCCTGCATGTTTGCATGTGGTCCACAATCCCTGCGGAATATGTGGGTGACAATCGCTAGTCTGGTGAAAATGCTGTGAGATTTGGCAGGATGGAACTCTGCCCTCAAGTTTATGACTGTCTGTCACTTCTAATGACTTCTTTTTCAGATACTATCTGTGTATGAGCAGAATGGCCTGCAGGGGGCCTAGTAGCGAGCAGTCTTTGGAACTGCTGGGATGCTGCTTATGTGTGACCTGAATAACAGCTCTTCATCCATAGACCTTATGCTTTACATGCCGTGCGCGTAAGCAAGAGGCACAGAGCAGCCCTGCTGATATGGCTGTTGTATCTCAGTTATTGCTTCAACACATTTAGACACTGCACCTCTGTAATTTGTCTCAACGTGATATCATCTTTTGTCTCAACAAACTGACCCTTTTATCTGTCTTAGTTCTGCTTTCTTTAGCTCTTCCAGTTTCGTGCTAGCAGTGACAAGGGACAATCGCACAGAAGGAGAAATAAAATATTCAGCTGGTGATATAAAAATAATTGTTTTCAAAGTTATTTGTTGTTTTGGATTTTTGTTTTGTTTTATAACTGAAGCATGCATGTGCAAGAGAGTGAGATTTTGTGTGTGCATGAGTGTCTATAAAAATTATTTTATTATTCAGATTTGCTTATTTTAAATGTGCTATGGATCATGCTTGTAGAATGTGATGAAAAGTATAAAGCTAATTTTTAAAGTATAATTTAACATAGCAATAAGAATTTAGAGTATTTTTATCATTGTGATTGTAAACTATTTTTTCCTAATCATGTATCATAAATCAAATTAGGTATCTATAGTCTTCAGAGGGATTAGTTTCTTTTCAACTGAAGTTCCTTAATGTGAGATTTTTGCGTTTTCCTCAGTTTGATACCTGGATTGGGGTTAGAGCAATTTTTGCCTCTCTGTAGAGGGAGAGTTGTTTGTGAACTGCACAGACAAAGCCTGTGATAGGAGTGACTTTCACACGGAGGAATTGTACTCACAGAATGGAGGGTTGTTTGATGCCATGACAGAGTGTAAAAATAATGCAAAATCAAGACAAGCTCAAGTCACCTCTGATTCTTCCCCAAAAAAGTGATGTGGGGGAGGATTTGGAGGAACTGAATAGTAATAACAAGCACATAGTGAATCTTCCCTACACTTTTTTTCCACCATAAATTGTAGATTGCAAATAGAATTTTAAAACAGGCAGTAGATGCTTACATGGCATATTCCTTTCTTTTTTTTTTTTACTGAAGGCTTACAAGACATGGCAGGAAGAGTTATCAGCAGGTTCACAGTACTGTCTAGGGGATTGCTTTGATTATTTTCCCCTTGAAATTTTTTTTCACACAAGCTTCCAACCAAACTGAAACTGAAAATAACATTGAAAATGATTCACAATATAAATAATGCTTGCAAACACATGGAGGGTTACTGATATAGGAAAGTGGACTAAATAGTCCATCATGTCAGAAATAGTGAAGGGAAGCATCTTTCAAGGAACTGTGAGGGTTATTTTTGTCTGTTTGCTTCAGTCATTTGTTTTTCCATAGTTAGGGCTGTATAGCTTTTAAAGCCCACAGTTTGCAATAAGGGTATTCATTTTTCAGTTACAAGGGTTTTCTCTAACCTGAATTGCAGAAATCATATAGGATTGTCAGAGTCTGGGGGTGAACAGTTGCACAAAAAATGAACAAAATCAGGTTAGTTGCTTATAAGAATGCAGCTTTCTGTCACAGAAAGCTGCATATTTACAGAAAAAAAGCACTGTCAGTTACAAGTTTTTTAATCTGACTTACTGGAATGCCTGATCACTTGGCAAAGCCAAGGTATGTGAAGCAGGGAAAGGAAAAGCAATACAGTATTTAGGGATCAGAAGCAAGTATGAACTGCAAAAGCAAATGTACAGCTGCTGGTCAGAGGTTAATAACAAAAGCATGTGGGCTCTGCAGCCCCCATCTTGCCCTTCTGCCAAGCAGAGTTTGGCTAGTGTGTTCCAGTATTCCTGATTTGCATTCAGAGTCCACAACTGCTGACATTGCTACTAGGCCTTCAGAAACTGTGAAGGTGTCACCCCAGTGATACTTTTAGAAGGTGAAGGAACTGAAGGGACAATGCGCCACCAAAGTCCTAGTTATGCAAGAGGATGGGGCAGGAGATCAACTAGACCCATCCCCATCCCTTGCTGGTGCAGGGAAATGCTTATCCTGCCATTCTCTTTCCTGAGGGATTCCCAAGAATTTGTTCATATCCGCTCTTCTTGGGAAATTCCAGCCCACACACAGATCTGTGAGGGGAAGGGACTAGCAAGGCCAAATGTCTTCAAGCTTATGGCTCATTGAGAGGGGCCTGTGTTGTGTTTACAGAATGGATGATGGCATGGTGTGGTATGAAAGTTTTATGAGCGCTCTCTAGGGATAATCTACCCAACTGCATATTTTGGGGAAGTTCTCTGGCCTTTCTTAAGCAAGAGGTCAGACTAGATGATCATAATGATCCCTTCTGGCCTTGGAGTCTGTGAATAACTGACTTGCAGCTTTGCCACTTGTCAATAATACAACTGGCTGCAGCTCAAGTCAGCCAAACTTTTATGACTGATGTAAAAATACCCACATTGTGCCATCACATACAGTACATATTAGACAGATAGATTTGTAATGATACAAATGATCCTGATGCTATGGCTTCATGAACATACTGCATGTAAGGTAACCTAAGGGGCATAATAAATGCAATTCATCATATACCACTGAAATTTTTCACAAAAATAGCCCCAGTACATATACGTACATGCATGTGTTTGTATAATGTTAGTTAAACTGTTGCATACTCCTGCATAGAGATACTTAAATCTGCTTATAAATTGTGTATATTATTTTTAAAAATTCAGTTATACTGTATACAGATTAATCATTTTTTAAGGCCAGAAAGACTATTAGATGATCTAATGCAGGTTGGCAACCTTTGAGATGCAGCTCTTCAGGATAATCTGCTGTCTGCAGTTTGCCATTCTTGGCCAATGGGAACTGTGGGAGAGGATGCAGACTTCGGGGATGACCTGGCAGCCACTTCCTGCATCTTACATTAGCCAGGAACAGCAAACTGTGGCCACAGGGAGCTGCTGGGAGGTGGGGGGCAGGAACACTGTGTCCCTGTATAAAGTGTATACAGTCAACATAAGTGAAATGCCCTGCAGGCCACTAATAGAGTACCTTGACAGTCTGAGGGCCAAAAATTGCTGTCCCCTGACCTAGTGCATAATACAAGTAGCAAGATTTCATCCAATTATTCTTACAAGTCTACAACTTCTGGTGAAACTAGAGTATATCTTTTGAGAGTAAATTTTGATTTAAAAAACTCTGAATGATGAAGAATCCATCACATTACTAGGCAAGTTATTCTAATCACAGGCTGTCTTCACGATTATATAATTGAACTGTATTTTCATTCTCATTTTGTCTACCTTCAGCTTCAGCCATTGGGTCTCACTATGCATCTGGTATATTAAAGAGCTCTCCTTTCCCTTTCTCCCTGTCTATAAGTGAAGTAAGCTAAAGCCATTTAAACCTACTGTAAACCTTAAGTGTGTCTGCTTTGGTGTTTGCACATGTTTAATTTAGGGTGCTCTTCCAGGAGAAAAAGTGTGGCTTTAACATGGATTAAAATTCTTTTGGAGGCAAAGCAAGTTGCAGTTTTACATTGTTAGCTGTTTGAAGAAGACCACAGACTCACTGTAAGCAATTACCCCGACCTGCTAATGCATATTAAAACTACAATTGCTTTGCCTATACTGGAATTTTAACACACAATTAAAATAAATCATTTCACTATTGTAGACATGGTTTAAATTGATTTAATTAACAGTTATTAAACTAGTAAATCTTTTGTGTTGACGAGACCTCTGTAGAGTTGAAATTATTTTTTTCCAGTTGCAAAGGTTCTTGCCAATATAAACTGATGCATGCTTATTTTATCAAGTGTGTTGACAGATAGCTTGATATCACAAAGAGAGGTATCCTTACATTTTTAAATGGTTGTTACCTTTTAAAGATAAAAGTGATCTTCAAAATGAAGAATGTGTATGCCTTTCTTTGGTTCTTTGCTATTTAGAAGTGATCTGAAAAAGATTTTTCTTTTTCATAAAAATATATATCCTATGCTGTCCATCCATATGGGCACTAATGATATGCAAAGTTGTGACCCTGAACAGTTGAGAAGTGACTATAGGACCCTAGAAGCAAGGAGGAAGGAGTTGCGGGTGCAGAAGACATTCTCATCAATCCCATCAGCCAAGGATAGAGACTCAGGCAGAGAGAGAGACATGCCGGAGGTGTGCTTGACTGTGCAGTTGGTGTCACCAGGAGGGCTTTGGCTTCCTCATCTACGAGATGCTGTTCTGAGAAGGACTGCTGAACAGATGTGGAGTCCACCTATCAAGGAAAGAGAAAAGCATCTTTCCTACTAATGTGGACTTTAAACTAGATTCAGTGAGGCCAGGACACAAACACCAACAGGTTAGTCCAAAACATGTAACCTGGGTGAAAGGCTGGAATCTGGAGGTGGTGGTACAGGAACATGGGCAATTACAGCAAGGACAAAGAAAGATTAGAGAGAATGAACATCTTAGAGTTCTGTATACTAATGCAAGAGATGTAGGGACTAAACAGGAAGAACTAGAAATCCCATGGAATGATCACTATTATAATATAACTGGTATCACAGATTCCTGATGGGATAATTCACATGACTGAAATACTGTTATAGATGCATACTGCTTACTCAGGAACAAGAAGCAGGGGAAAAAGGAAACTAAGTGTTGCCTTGTATATCAAAGAGAGATACTTGCACACAGACTGAGACAGAAGTGGAAGGCAAACCTGCTGAAAGATTCTGGATAAAGATAAATGGGCTAAAAACAAGGATGATGTCATGGTAGGTATCTATTATAGACCCCCTAACCTTGAAGAAAAGCAGATAATGCTTTTTTAGAATAACTGATCATCCTTCAAAAAGGATTTGGTAGCCATGGGGGAATTCAATACTCAGACATCTGCTGGGGTTAAAAAAAAAAAAACACAGTAGGGCACAGTTCTTGGAATATAATGTGTGATAGAACCTCCCATTCTTTACAGAAAAAGGGGTATGAATATAGTAGGGTTGCAACATGCATGAGGGTTTGGTGTTGAGAACCCTCACGAATGTTTAATTTTTGTGAATACAGAATACCTGCTGGGGCTCAGAAGGAAACTCCCTGGGTCTGCTGCAGGTCCCCACCCCGGAGGTCCCTGGCTTCCAGAGCTGGTCCAAGCACTATCCAGAACCGTTCTCTCCCTGCAAGAGCAGGCAGCCACGGGACCAGAACTTGGTGGGCTCCCGGGCTCTGGTGCTGTGGGTGGCTCTAGGCAACAGTGCTGGGAAGTGTAGCCTGGTGGTGGGGCTGTGGGGAACTGGTAGGGCAACCATATGTCCCTGTCCCAAATATGGGGCAGGGAGATATGGGTGGGAGGAGTGGTTTCTCCCAGCTCCCCCAAGCCCAGGGAGCTGGGAAGGAAGCAGCAACCACCCTGGTAGCCCCAGGGAAATGCTAGCTGCCAGCCCTCTACAGGAGCCCCAGGGAAGCAGCAGCTGGGGAAGCAGTACCCTCAGCGCTCCCCAGGAGCCCTGGGGAAGTGGCAGCCAGGGAAGCGGCAGCCCTCAGAGCTCTCCAGGTGAAGCGGCAGGGACTCAGCAGTCACCCACACTCTTCCCACTTCCCCGAGGCTTGGGGAAGTGACGGACCTATACCCGCTGAGAAAATTAAACAGACCCCCCCGGCCACTCGTGAATAATTGAATTCACAATTGTTAAATACACGAATGTTGCAACCTTACTGTATAAATAACTCAGAGATGCTTTCGACAAAATACTCTTTGTAACCTATATTTTTAATATTACAATCTGATGGATCTGTATATTCTATTTTGGTGCATGTTTCATTTTCGTATTTAAAGTTATGAGTGTTGCCTACATATTTGTATTCCATATGTTTGCTTCTGTGAAGAACTCAACAGAAGGTGTTGCTACCCCATTGTGAAATGGTTGATACCAAGTGGGTGCCTTGAGTGGCAAAGGGCCTTGACTGGTGTCAATAAACATATAACGAAGAGAGAAAAGAACTGGGAAGGAGGTAGAAGCATCTTTGCGGGCAGGCTTGCAAACCTAGTGAGGAGGGCTTTAAACTAGGTTTGTCGGGGGATGGTGACACAAGCCGTGAGGTAAGTGGGGAAGAAGTAGGGTATAACAAAAGAGGATTCCTAGGTGCAGAGGAAAAAGTAGGCCAATCAGCCACTTCTCCAAAGTGCTTGTACACAAATGCAAGATGTCTGGGAAACAAACAGGAGGAACTAGTGGCCCTGGTACAGTCTAAAAAGTATGAAGTGACTGGAATAACGGAGACTTGGTGGGATGACTTGCATAACTGGAGCACAGTCATGGAAGGGTATAAGCTGTTTAGGAAGGACAGGAAGGGGAAAAAGGAGGAGAAGTTGCATTCTATGTGAGGGAGCGTTATGATTCCTCAGAGCTCTAGTATAAGGAGGGAGAAAAGCCAATTGAATGCCTATGGGTCAAGCTTAGAGGCAGAAGCAATAGAAGTGATGTTGTAGTTGGTGTCTGCTATAGACCAGCAGGTTTAAAACTGATAAAAGAAAGTTCTTCTTCACTCAGTGCATAGTTAACCTGTGGAACTCCTTGCCAGAGGAGACTGTGAAGGCTAGGACTATAACAGAATTTAAGAAACAGCTCAATAAATTCATGGAGGTTAGGTCCATAAAAGGCTACTAGCCAATGGTAGGAATGGTGTCGCTGGCCTCTGATTGTCAGAGGCTGGAGATGGATGGCAGGAGACAAATCGCTACATCATTGTCTTCAGTCCACCCCCTCTGGGGCATCTGGCACTGGCCACTGTCGGCAGACAGGCTACTGGATGAGATGGACCTTTGGTCTGACCCAGTATGGCCATTCTTATGTTCTTAGATCAGGGAGATGAGATAGATGAGGATTTCTTCAGACAACTAAGAGAAGCTTCCAAATCACAGGCCCTGGTTCTCATGGGAAACTTTAATTATCCAGACACTTGTTGGGAAACCAATACAGCAGCTCACAGGCAATCCAGGAAGATATTGGAAAATGTTGGGGATAACTTCTTGGTACAAGTGTTGATGGAACTGACCGGGGCTGTGCACAACTTGACCTGCTGCTCACAAACAGGGAAGAACTAGTAGGAGAAATAGAAATGGGTGGCAAGCTGGGCTGCAGTGATCATGAGATGGTACGTTTCAGGATGCTTACAAAAGGAAGAAAGGTGAGCAGTAATATACAGACCCTTGATTTCAAAAGGCAGACTTTGACTCCCTGACGGTACTGATGGACAGAATCCCTGGGAAACAAAGATGGAGGGGAAAAGAGTTCAGGAGAACTGGCAATATTTTAAAGAAGTCTTGCTGAAGGCACAGGAGCAAACAATCCCACTGCATTGTAAGAAACACAAATGTGGTAGGCAATCTACTTGGCTTAACAGGAAAATCCTTGGTCAGCTTAAACTCAGAAAGGATGTGTATAAGAAGTGGAAACTTGGACAGATGACTAAGGAGGAGTATAAATATACAGCTGGAAAATGCCGGGTAGTAATCAGGACGGCAAAGTCACAATTTGAACTACAGCTGGCAAGGGAGGTGAAGGGTAAGAACATGGGTTTCTACAGGCATGTTAACAATAAGAGGGTTATCAGGGAAGATGTGGGACCATTACTAGATGAGAGAGGTAACCTAGTGGCAGGTGATGTAAGAAAAGCTGAAGTACTCAATGCTTTTTTTCCTCAGTATTCATGGGCAAGGACAGCTCCCACATCATGGTGCTAGAGAATGCAGTATGGAAATATGGGGGTAGCCCTTGGTGGGAAAGGAACGAGTTAAGAGCTACTTAATAAAACTAGATGTACCCATGGGTCTGGATTTAATGGGTACTGAGTGAATTGACAGACATCATTGCCGATCCTTTGGCCATTATCTTCGAAGACTCTTGGAGACCAGGAGAGATTCCAGATGACTGGAAAAAAGCAAATGTAGTGCCCATCTTTAAAAAAGGAAAGAAGCACAATCCAGGGAACTACAGACCGGTCAGCCTTACTTCACTACCTGAGAAAATAATGGAAGAGATCCTCTAGAAATCCAGTTTGGAGCTCTTGGAAGAGGGGAAAGTGATCAAAAGTAGTCAACATGGATTCACCAAGGGCATGTCGTTCCTGACCAATCTGATTAGCTTCTATGATGAGGTAACTGGCTCTGTGGACATAGGAAACTCAGTGGATGTGTTATACCTCGACTTCAGTAAAGCTTTTGATACAGTCTCCCACAACATTCTTGTCCTTAAGTTAAGGAAGTATGGATTGGATACATAGACTAGAAGATGGATAGAAAGCTGGCTTGAAGGTGGAGTCCAACAAGTAGTGGTCAATGGCTCAATATCAAGATGGTAATTGCTTTCATGTGGAGTGCCCAAAGGCTTGGTTCTGGGGCTGGTGTTGTTCAACATCTTTATTAATGACCTGGATGAGGTACTGGATTGCACCCTCAGCAAGTCTGAGGATGATACCAAGCTAGGCAGAGAGGTGGATACATTGGAGGGTAGAGATAGGATCCAGAGTGACCTGGATAAATTGGAGGGTTGGGCCAAGAGAAATCTGATGGGATTCAACAAGGAAAGTGTGGAGTCTTGCACCTGGAATGGAAGAATCCCAAGCATTGCTATATTCTGGGGACCGAATGGCTAAGCAGCAGGAGACCTAGGAATTATAGTGAATGAAAGGCTGGATATGAGTAAACAGTGTTCCCTTGAAGCCAAGAAGGCCAATGACATATTGGGCTGCATTAGGAGGGGAATTTTTAGCAGATCTAGGGAGGTTGTTGTTCCCTTATATATGGCACTAGCAAGGTCACATCTGGAGTATTGTGTCCAGTTTTGGGCCCCACAGTATAAAAAGGATGTGGATGTACTGGAGCAGGATCAGCGGAGGCCAACAAAAATTATTAAGGGGCTGGAGCACATGTCTTGTAAGGAGAGGCTGAGGGATTTGGGCTTATTTAGTTTGCAGAAAACAAATCTAAAGGTGGTTTAATAGCAGCCTTCAACTTCCTGAAGGGTTGCTCTAAAAGGAATGGAGAGAAACTGTTCTCAGTGGTGACAGACAGCAGAACAAGGGGTAATGGTCTGGAGTTGCAGAAGGGGAGGGATACGATGGATATTAGGAAAAACTACTTCATCAAGAGGGTGGTGAAGCACTGCAATGCATTGCCTATGGAGGTGGTAGAATCCCCATTCCTGGGGTTTTTAAGTCCTGGCTTGACACAGTCATGGCTTGGATGACTTAGCTGGGGTTGATCCGGCTTGGGGTGGAGGGCTGGACTCAATGACCTCTTAAGGTCCCTTCCAGCTTTGTGAGTTTATGATTCTAAGGAACTTTTCTGTAGAAGCTCAAACTAGCAAGTAGGAAGTATCTGCAACCTGAGAGACGGCTGAATCACGAAAGGAGGGGTAATTCATATGACAGTCCCCATCTTGGACTATACTGTTACACAAAGAAAACAATGAAATTCCCTCCACAGGGGAAAGGTACTAATAAAGCCATGAGGGCTCCTCCAGATTGGTCTTCAGCCTACTTTGGAACCTGCCTGACAGGCCGTAAGGTGAAAGAGAGAACTTTACAGTGAACTGGAGACCCAGGTCATGATAAGAGCATTTCAGACTTGAAGTTTTCACCTGATACAGGAACATCTGTTTAGGGAAAGAACTCACATGTAACTAGATTCTTAGTTGACTAGAAATAGCTATGCATTTTCTTTTATTTTAATTCAGTAACTCACTTTAATCTGCCAGTTTTACCACTTAAATCCTACTGTGTTTTTACTTAATAAAGAAAACTCTTTCATTTACAATCAAGCCCAGTGGGAATAATTATTACCAGGGTGGATGTGCTACCACTTTGCATATCTTGCTTCATTGATAAAGGGGGGTCTTTAATGAGCCCTCCCTGAGCAAGTCACAGAAACAGACTTGGGCTGGGGATTGATGCCTTTTGTGAGTTGATTTCCTGGGTGCTGTTCACTAGAACTGCATCTTCCCAGGGCTGAAATAAATCAGTGTCTGCATTGCTCTGCAGGGAGGCAGTAACTTCAGTTCTGTGATGTGGCTGGGGAAGACCAATGGATCTTGGCTGGGGGAGACCAGAGGATCTGACCCAGCAGAACAGGGTGAGGGAAAGCCCAGAAAGCAAGAAAGCAGGTGTCATTGGCATGATCAGCATACTAGGGGCATCCCAAGGAGTCATCTGTGCCCATACCCCATCACACATTGGAGACAGATTTTTATTACAGAAGGTGGAGAAAGCAAATAGGGCAGAGGGTAGCTTAGAATTGATTCGAACAAACAGGGAGAAACTGGTTTTTGAATTGGAAAGTGGAAGACAGCTTTGGTGAAACTGATCATGAAATGATAAAATGCATCATTCGAAGGAATGGGGAGGGGGACAGCAGAATAAAGACACTGGATTTTCAAAAGGAAGACTTTAGAAAGCTCATGGAATTGTTAAGATTTCACAGGAAGCAAATCTAAGGGGAAAAAGAGTACAAGGACACAAAAGCAAACTATCCCACAAAAGCAAACTATCCCAATGGAAAGGAAACACAGAAAACATGCTAAGAGACCACACTGGCTTAACCAGTACACCTTCAATGATCTAAAACTCAAACATGAGTTCTACAAAAATGGAAATTGGGTCAAATTTTGAAGGCTGACTATAAGTAAAACAACACAAGCAAGCATGCAGGAACAAAATTAGAAAGGGCAAGCTAAAAATGAGATTGAAATAACAAAGGACATATCGGGTAACAAGAAAATATTTTACAAATACATAAGAAACAAGAGCCCAGGGACAGGGTAGGGTTATCATTTAATATGGAGGAAAAGATAACACAGTAATCCCCCAAGATACCTGAGGGTTGCTTTCCATGCAGCCCTCATATACCCTGAAATTTGTGTAAGTCGGGGGCTTGGGTGGTGCATTGGGGTGTGTGGGAAGCAGGGGGACTTAAGCCTGGGGTGGGTTAGGGCTTCAGGGGGGCAGGGAGATGGAGTTGAGCTGGGTTCATTGGGGTTGAAGCCAGGTCTGCAGGGGCTGGGGCTGGGGAGGGGGTTGGAACCAGGTCTGGGAGGGTGGGGGCCAGCGTGGGGAAAGGGCAGTTTGGATCCAGGGCCATGGGGGTTGCAGCCCAGGTGCATGGTGGTGGCTGGAGCCAGGGCACACAGTGGAGGTTGGAGCAGGGGGCACAGTGGTGGCTGCAGCTGGCACGTGCAGTGGTGGCTGGAGCCAAGGTGTTTGGTGGTGGCTGGAGCTGGGGTGCACGGTGGTGGGTGGAGATGGGGCACAAGGTGGTGACCAGAACCAGGGCTGCAGTGGAGGCTGGAGCCAGGGTGCGTGGTTGTAGCTGGAGCCAGGGCTGCAGCGGAGGCTGGAGCCCCCATCTCTGGAGACACTCAGGGAAAGAGCTGGTTGCTGCCAGCTCTGTTTCCTTTTGACGGGGTGATCCCCTCCCCCCTGCACCTCAGTGGCTGCCTGGGGCTGGAGCTTCTGGGCTCCCCCTCCAGTCGTGCTAATGTGAGATATGTGCATGTCGAGTGTGCATATCTCAAGGGTTTACTGTAACAGAAGATGAAGCAATGGCCAAAATGCTAAGTGTATTTTGTTCCTGGTTTTATAAAACTATAAAACTATAAGAGTGGTTGGATGATTAACATGGTGAATATCAAGTTAAATAAGATAGGATCTGAGATTAAAAGAGTAAAAGAAAAGTTAAGAGTAACTTACGGAAGGGCATCCCTTAAAGCACTGCATTGGCACAAGGGCATAGGTGCAGCTGTGCTGCTGTAGTGCTTTAAGGAAGATGCTCTGTTCTGCTGGAAGAAAGCTCGTCAGTTGGTACAGCTAATTCACCAGCTATATTGATGGGAGAAGCTTTCCATATGTGCTGTCACATAGGTCAATATAACTATTTCAGTCTAGGGTATGGATTTTTCACCCTTCTGAGTGATGTAGTTATACCAAAGTAATAGTGTAGTGTAGACCTGACCTTAGACAAGTTAGATGGCCCTAAGTTTTCAGGGCCTGACAAAATACATCCTAGAATACTTGAGGAACTTGCATAAAAGATCTCTGAGCCATCAGCAATTATCTTTGCAAACTCATGGAGTTGAGGCAAGATCCCAGAGGCCTGGAAAAGAGCAAATGCAATATCTAGCCATAAAACTGAGGAAATTACTGATTAGTCATCTTAACATCAGAACCGAGAAAGATAATGGAGCAAGTAATAAAGTAATCAGTTTATAAGCACCTAGAAGAAAATAAGCTAAGTTTCTCAAGCTTCAGCTTCAGCCCTGCATGGCTGAGCATTGGTTTTTGGGTTGCAGTCCTTTGCAGTGGAGTTTTAGCTTTCTGCCCTGGGACCTAGTGAGTCAAACGATTACCATGCTTGGCAGATCCCATGAAACCTGTTCATGACACCCTCAAGAGGGTCCAGATCTACGGCTGAAAACTACTGCTGTACAAGATCCCCAGCCAATTTCTGCTGAAACCTGCTGTACTTCTACAGATGTGGCTAGGGGCAGATGTAAGAAGACAAAGTTTTTAATTTCTATCTCCGTGCTGACCCAGCCTGTGTCAGTCAGCTGACGCAGTAGTGGCATTATGCTACACTGGTTCTCTGCCAAGCAACACTTGATCTTCCAGATTGGAGCAATGAACCGCATGTGGAAGAGAATAGAATTCATAGCACAGTAGTGGGGCAGGCAGAGTAATTCTATCAGGGTCAGCACAGCAGTAAGACATCACCATTGGTTTTAAAATTTTCTTTTCCTCAGGCCAGAGGAAGGAGGTGGGTGTCAGGGCATGGTGAGGAGGAAGGGAAGTAAGCTTGTCCTGTTGATTTTTAGCATGACTGTAGAGTTCACACAAGCTTTGTTTTGTTTTTGCAATAACGGAACCTCTGTGCACATCTGCCTTCCCATTTATATGTAGATATTTGTGCAGTGAACGGATCTGTTAACACTAAGCTTGTCACGGCATTTGATATAGTTGGATACTGATCATTTAGTTCACTACAGATTAAATCATTAGTCATTTTTGAAAATCCAGGTTGTTCATTTTTACTGACTGATCGTAGGCTAAACTCCCTACTGCACACCAGAGCTGCGTCTACACGTGCACGCTACTTCGAAGTAGCGGCAGTAACTTCGAAATAGCGCCCGTCACGTCTACACGTGTTGGGCGCTATTTCGAAGTTGAAATCGACGTTAGGCGGCGAGACGTCGAAGTCGCTAACCCCATGAGCGGATGGGAATAGCGCCCTACTTCGACGTTCAACATCGAAGTAGGGACGTGTAGACGATCCGCGTCCCGCAACATCGAAATAGCGGGGTCCTCCATGGCGGCCATCAGCTGGGGGGTTGAGAGATACTCTCTCTCCAGCCCTTGCAGGGCTCTGTGGTCACCGTGGGCAGCAGCCCTTAGCCCAGGGCTTCTGGCTGCTGCTGCTGCAGCTGGGGGTCCGTGCTGCATATACAGGGTCTGCAACTAGTTGTTGGCTCTGTGTATCTTGCACTGTTTAATGAAAGTGTGTCTGGGAGGGGCCCTTTAAGGGAGCGACTTGCTGTTGAGTCCGCCCCGTGACCCTGTCTGCAGCTGTGCCTGGCTCCCTTATTTCCATGTGTGCTACTTTGGCGTGTAGACGTTCCCTCGCTGTGCCTATTTCGATGTTGGGCTGAGCAACGTCGAAGTTGAACATCGACGTTGCCAGCCCTGGAGGACGTGTAGACGTTATTCATCGAAATAGACTATTTTGATGTCGCAACATCGAAATAAGCTATTTCGAAGTTTGGTGCACGTGTAGACGTAGCCCAGGAGAGTCACTGAGCAGGGGTTATACAACCCATGCTACTGAGACTTCCCTGCTATTGCTAGTTCAACTAGGCTGGGTTATGTGGCTCACTAGAGTCTCTCAGTGCCAGCTATCACAGGGTACGCCCTACCCTATCTCCCGTCAGGCCTGACATGTTCATTGCCTAGATACTATTGTCATTATCTGTATCTAAAAAGGGTCATATAAGAGATCATATGCAAACTAGCAATACTCTGGTAATTCAAATTATTGTGTGAAGTAAGGGTGGATGAGGTTTAAAGAGTTACAGTTGTGAGCTGTATATATGTTCTTAAAAACTGTTTTACAAGCAGTACATAGGCCAGCGTGTCTTAGACAAGGGAATTTTATTTTGTCTGGTTGACTGTAGACTGTCACACTGGAAATTTGCATTTGAATAGCTGTATCTGTCAGGGAGGGGGAACCACCCAAGGGTAGCTCTGTTGACCCAGCCCCTGGAATAGACAACATCAGGGCAATAGAGGAATTCCAGGTACTACCTCTTGGGGAGATGGATTAACTCCAGCTGCTGGCGTGTGGGTTTGCCCACACTTAGAATGCTACTTGGCCACAGCTGCAACTCTGTCCCTTACTGGTTTGGATAAACTGCCAAAGTGTCCCAGGTATGTCTCCATGTGCTGCAGTTACAGCTCTGATTGCAATGTGAACGTACCTTAGCTCACGTAAGTAAATGTTTGAACGATGCTCTGAAGCATGAGTATTTATATCCTTTATAAAAGACATACTTATGGACTAGCTGTTTAGCTCTAGGGACAATCTTGTGGCAACAACTTCTACAATTTGAGTCTGTGTTGTGTAAATATATCCATAATTAATTTGTAGATATATTTCATTTTATTCTTTCCTTTTATTTTCAGTGGTTGTTCTCTGGTTGTTGAATATGAGAAGGAGTAAATCTGAGATGTATAAATAGGAATGTCTGATTTACCTTCTCCATACCATTCATTGTTTTATATACTTCCATCTTGTCCCCTCTATTTTATCTCTCCTCCAAGCTAAACAGCCCTAATCTCTCCCCATGGACACTTCTTTCTATTCCCTTAATCATTTTTGTCATGTATCTCTGGGCACTTAATCCTTTTTCAGATGCAATGACCATAAAATAAAAACACAGTTTACAATGTGAGGTAGATACGATTGTATTATGATATTTTCAGCATTCTATTCACTGTACATTTTCTTTGCCTTTTTGACTGCTGCTATACGTTGTTTTCACTGCACTGTCCCAGGTATTTTACTGAGTGGATACAATTAATTTAAAATGTAGCAGTGCATATGATTAGTTCTAGTTACTGGTACTAGTATATTAGTGTCTGGTATTCCTTCCAGTGCATAGGACTGCACATTTATTACCAACTAGAAAATGTACCTGGTGTTGTTGGGTCCTTAACTCAATTAACTTTTGTTCTTTGGAAAATAAAATAAAAATGTGCATGTTTCATTTAAATCCTTGCTCTTGCCGGGGAGGGGGGGAATGCAGTGCTGGGGCTGAGGGGTTCAGTTTGCAGACTGCCCTGGGGACAGAGGCCTATCCCAGCCCCTTCTCACTGCAGCTGCTTAAGGCTAAATGAGAAGCAACTCTCCATGGCTGTTGCAGCTCCAGCGTGCACAGCTGCGGGGACAGTGAATGCGCGGCAAGTCCAAGTTCATTTGCCCACTACACTCCCCAGCCAGAGGGAACAATGTTGCAAACTGCTCTTACCATCAGCTCCTTGACAAAAGGGAACATCCAGCAATGTCCCTGTCTGAATCAGGGAGGTGGGGGAGCTTTGGATCCCTGGCTTCCCAAAGTGGTGCTGTTGAGGGGAGCGGAGCTTGGGTCTGGGGCAGTTCCAGATGGGGCAGGGTGCACCCTAGTCAGCCCATTCTGCCTGGTGATTCTGTCTCTTTTCTTTATAGTTTTCTGAGAAGTAATCCAATTCCAGTCACATCCCACTGTCCTGGCACAACCAAACTGTTGCATTGCTTTAGTTATTATACGAGGAAGCTGTACATCGAATGTGGTGGTCCTAGCTCTTGTCATTTAGGAGTTTTTGAACAGACTTACAGAAAGATAAACAGACACACTCTTTTAACTAAACATTAGATGAGCTTAATTTGCCATTATTCTGCCCATTTGCATCCCACTGAGGTTCTTCAAAGTCTTCTCTAGACATGACTATGCTAAAGAGTTTTGTATCAAATGCAACTGTTATTGTCATTGTTTATTACTATTTATGCTACCGTGTTGCTTACACCTCACATTTCATCCTCTTTTTCCTTGCAAATTAATGTTTGAGACACCACCTGTCCTCATATGGAACTTTTGGAACGTGCTAGTTAACCTTTGCCAAGTTGAGAATTGATTTTCTGTTTTTTAGGCAGTTTATGATCCAGGGCAGTATTTTTCTTTTTGACCAATCACCATTCAGTTTCCTTGTGAGAGTCACTTATGAGGGTCTTTGTCAAAAGATTTTTGAAATTTCAGCTAAAATATATTCAGCAGCCTCCTTTATGTTGTTAATGTGCTCAAGAATTCTAATAGAACTAGGGCTACGTCTACACGTGCACACTACATCGAAATAGCTTATTTCGATGTAGCGACATCGAAATAGTCTATTTCGATTAATAATGTCTACACGTTCTCCAGGGCTGGCAACATCGACGTTCAACTTCAACGTTGGGCAGCACCACATCGAAATAGGCGCTGTGAGGGAACGTCTACACGCCAAAGTAGCACTCATCGAAATAAGGGTGCCAGGAACAGCTGCAGACAGGGTCACAGGGCGGACTCAACAGCAAGCCGCTCCCTTAAAGGGCCCCTCCCAGACACACTTGCACTAAACAACACAAGATCCACAGAGCCGACAACTGGTTGCAGACCCTGTGCATGCAGCATGGATCCCCAGCTGCCGTAGCAGCAGCCAGAAGCCCTGGGCTAAGGGCTGCAGCACACGGTGACCATAGAGCCCCGCAGGGGCTGGAGAGAGAGCGTCTCTCAACCCCTCAGTTGATGGCCGCCATGGCGGACCCCGCTATTTCGATGTTGTGGGACGTGGATCGTCAACACGTGCTCTACTTCGACGTTCAACTTCGAAGTAGGGCGCTATTCCGATCCCCTCATGAGGTTAGCGACTTCGACGTCTCGCCGCCTAACGTCGATTTCAACTTCGAAACAGCGCCCAACACGTGTAGCTGTGATGGGCGCTATTTCAAAGTTGGCGCCGCTACTTCGAAGTAGCGTGCACATGTAGACGTGGCCTAGGAGACATGATTTCACTTTGCACAAGCCAGACTGACCTGTTCTCATCCAGTCATGTTCACATAGGAGTTCACATAGGAGTTTGTTTACAAGTTGCTGTGTAATTTATCAATTTGTTTCAACATCTCATTTGACAGTTCAGTCTCCCAGAAAACGTCATTTCCTGGAAAGGGCGGGGTTAAAATATCTCAAGGTGCATTGGGAATGGCCTGTACTTGGAAATTTACCAAAATAGCTATTCTGGAATAATACCCGACTTCAATGCTCTTATTTCATATTAATGTCTTTGTCTGATTTATTTTAATCATGGATTAAGCTAAATTGGAAATTCTGGAGTAAGAAAGTATCCATATTGGAATTTATACTGGATACTGAATTTATACTGCAATAAATGCTGAGTTTATAGTAGAATAGCTGTTTCCATTCATTTACAACTGAGGAGCCATAGGTGTTTTAGGAATCCAACTCCCATTTGGAAAAGTGACTTAAAAACTTATGAGTCCAAGCTCTTGCCTGTATGGAAAGGTTAAGTATGAATTCACATTGTTTTATTTATACTGCTCTAGCTTCCCATGTAAATACTTTTTTTCCGGTGTAGGACAGATGTTTTCTGGCTCAGTTTGTCACTTTGGAACCAGTTAAAACAGAGAAAGCCATTTTTATTCCAGAATAAAAATACCTATCTGGAGAGTAGTAACTTGACCAATGGAACTTCAATGGCTTAAATATACTGGCTTAAGTATACTAGTGTAACTGGGAAAATTTCCTGTGTAGAGAAGTTGTCTCTCTCATGGAGCTTAAAGCCACCTTTCAACGTACAGCCTCTTGAGTTGCACTGTGAACTCAGCAGCAGTTGTTAATTTAGGGCTATATATTTAGTTGATTTTTGATTTAAAAACAATTTAAGAGAAATGTTTCCAAGGAACTACACTCATCCCCCACTATATGAGCACAATTGGTTCCCAACTTTCTGCTCGTAGGTGAAAGCTCATAAGAGGAAAAATAAATTCCCATTAAAATACACATTAAAGTCCCTGATTGGTTCCTAGTGCTCCTAATTCTGTGAAGGAGCAGCAGCATGTGGAGCTGCTTTGAAAGTTAAGTGAACCTTGGGTTTGGGGTGGGGAAGTTAAAGGCTGGGGGCAGTTTGGGGCCATGAGTAGGAGGGAGTTGGATGGCAGTGGCAGGTTGGGGCTGTGGGGCTGGCAGGGGGGCTTGCAAAGGGGGGTGTCAGGCTGCCATGAGATGGGGCTGCAGAGCCAGCAGGGTTTCAGACTGCGGGGGGGTTGGGGCCACAGGGCCAGTGGTGGTGGAGGGTCAGGCTTCGGCGGTTTGGGTGTGCAGGGCCAGCAGGCAGGTCAGACTATGGCAGCTTGGAGCTGCAGGGAGGGGGTAAGGCTCGTTTTAGCGAGGGGAGTTCACTCGTCCAGTGAACAAAGGTAAGTGTATGTGTCCCTTGTTGAAGCGAGTACTCATAATGAAGTATTCGTTTAAGGAGGGATGAATGTATTCAGTTCTTACAAACAAGGCTTTGTGTTTGAACGTAGGCTGTGAGAGCTGTAAAGTTCCTGACAGGAAATGGACTCTTCATTAATCTGTGATATTTTAAAAGCTAATAAAGATTATTGGAGTGAGGCCTTTATACATCTGTCTGTTCATTCTAATACTAAGCAAATCTTATGACAGCTATCATTTGCTGGTAGACTGTTGAGAAGCCAGATGCCTGATAGCCCTTCTGTGCTGCTAGTGTCACATCCTTACAAATGTGTGAATACAGCATGCAAGCACGAAAATATGCGTGTAACATTTATCTGTGCTAAACTGGATCTTGTATCTCCATTAAGGGAGACCTGAATTCTAGACCTTTTGATAGTGAGCTAAGGCCACGTGTGTAGCATCCCAAAATCAGTGATTGAATTAGCAAGGACTTGCTATGGTTTTGCAAAAAGTATTTCAGTATCTCATACCATACTTTCAGAAGCTGGCTATCACAGTGGGGTAATTTATACAGTGCTGCATTGTAAAAATGAAATGTTACAGTAGGGTTTTTTTGTATTTGAAAAGGGTAACTCAGCAATGGAAGATAGGAATCCTCTTTGCAACAGCTTTCCACAGCTGGGAGACTGAAGGAAATTGAAATTTAAACCTTCTGTGAAAGACTTCCCTGATGAAAGTATTGCATTCACATAAAATCAATCTCCTGCCATATTTATTCTCTTGGGATGTTTAATAAACTGTAGTCAGACCTACATAATGGGGGCAAACCTTTCTTATTGAAATAAAAGGAAAAGGTGGTTTTTGTTACTCTACAATTTTTTCAGAGCGAATTTCAACAGCAAGGAGACTCCAGGGCTTAGTTTGGCACTAGCTGTTAGTGTAATAATCTCAGGAAATAACTGTTTAGGCCATTAGTATGATATCTGTCATATAGGGAAAAAAGAACTCATGGAGACAGATACACTGCCCCTTATCACTCAGGTGTCTGTTCATCTAAATGTGTAGGGAAGAATTCTGCCATTCCATCTGAGAGATCACAACCTGTCTATTAAAGTAAATTAAAGATTTTTACCACAGCTGGTCGATTTTTTTTCTGTGGAAGAGTATTCCATCAGAAAATACTAATACAACATATTTTATGAGTTAATTGAAATTTCTGTATGAAGTTATTGAAATCTTTTAATAAGGTTCAAACCTTTTGTTTTAATTAGTTAATTCATTTTGACTTTATCATTTTAATTTTATTGTAATTTGTGACAATGTAAAAGTCAAACACAGAAAGACAAGCAAAACATTTCAAATTTATCCAAAACAAAACAACACATTATTGAATAGCTGTTTCTGTAAACATTTAGGCTGGTTCTACACAGGCCACTTCCTTCAGAAGTGGCATGCTAATACACAGAGCGAAAGATGCTAATGAGGCGTGGATGCAAATTCCCTGTACCTCATTAGCATAACATCATGTGATTTGGAGTCCGACAGACCGTTCTTCCAGACTCCAAAATGCCGTGTAGAAGTGCGGCCCCTGGGGGCTTCCAGAAGGAAATGGAAGAAGGGGCCTCCAGAAGAAGGACTTCCTTCTGGAAGCGCCCCCCGGTGGGCCATGCTTCTGCATGGTGCTTTGGAGTCTGGAGGAATGGTCTTCCAGACTCCAAATCACTTGACTTACGCTAATGAGGCACAAGAAATTTGCATCCACGCCCCTGTAGCATCTTTCTCTCTGTGTGTTAGCATGCCACTTCCAAAGGAACTGGCCTGCATAGAAACAGCCTTATAGTTTTCATCCTGATTCAGGATTAAATCAAATTGCATAATCTAAGAATTTCCTGCAAGGCAAACATGGAAGGTTTTTCACACTGCTCTATTTGTGGCACTTCTGTCCAAAGATGTAGGTGCTGATTCTTTGTGAGAATGAAAGAGAAGTGGCAATACAGTAAACTTTTTCATACCTGGCATTCTATTATCCAGAACTCTCAAATAACTGGAATTTTAACCAAAAGACAATTTTAGTTACATTTTCCGTAAGTATGGTATAGTGAAAGTAATTACAAATACAGTATAAGTTTACAGTGTACCACACTGTGGTTGTTGGTAAATAAAGTACCCTGCATACATTTTGTTTGTTTCTTAATATATAATAAATGTTTTTCTTTAATGTTTAATTTTTTTCTTTAGTGTTGTGCATTGCTAGGTATACCTCTCTATTACCCAGAATATTTGAATATCTGGCAACTTCTCAGTCCAAGGTCTGCCAGACATGAGAGAGTTTACAGTATAATAACCAAAGTTCCAGGTGCCAGTGCCCTCTAGTAGGTGGTATGTTAGACCAGCTGAGATACACATTCTAAACCCTAAGATTCCTTGTCAAAGTCTGACATAACTCCACGTGACATACTAGGGTACAGTCCAGGCTAATGAGTTAAGTAAAAGAGTCTCAAACTAGGCCTGTATGTGTCCGATCTGTCACTATGCTGTGACTGCATTAGCTCAAATGCAGAGGGACATGCTTTCTGTCATGCTGCGTCCTAGGTCTAAAATCCTTTCGATATCTCTAAACACCAGATTTCCTTGCCTCATGCTTTCCACTCTTCAGACATTGAATGCAAATATGCAATAAACAACACTAATGCAGCTTTAAGGCTGCAAAATAAAAGTCTTATATTCCAAAAGTTGAGGTTTCTTCCTCATCAATAATTTGGCCAGATTTTTTATAATCTGTGCAATTGAGTTACAATAGGAGATACAAAACTTATAACATTTTATCCTAACAACATTTTATTTTACCCTACCAAAAATAGCTGCGTAAACACACAGTTTAGTGAAAATGAAGGAAATTATGTTAATCAGGTACCACAAAAGCACTTAGACAAATGGCATTTATTGAAAATGTTGACTATAAGTGAAATGAAAAAAAACTTTTAAGGTGATAATTCCTTTAACGCTTTCTTTGAAGTTGCTCATAGAGTACAGCGACACTTTCAGGTATACATTTGTGGTATGACTTCATTCAGCTCTATTATTATTATGATAATTACTGTTTTGAAATGCTTTGCTGTAGGCTGAGGGCTAGACTAGATGACTTCCTGAGGCCCTTCCAGCCCTAGAATTCTATGATTCTATGAAATGGGATTTATTTTAAAAAAATCTGTACCATTTTGTGTATCAAGTGACTTTTTATTGATTCAAAAATGGCTAAAGCCAAAAGGGACTGTGAGGATCATCTATTGTGGCTTCCTGCATTACTCTGGTCATGGGATATCACAAATTAATTTCTCCATCTGATGCATAACTCCTGTTTGAGCTATAGCATATCTTTTAGAAAGAAAACCAGCCCTGATTCAAAAGTAGAGTTCTATGGTAGAGCAAATTTCAACTCCAGTGTGTTGCAGAATCTTTCCAAGGGCCTTACAATTGACAGGATCGAATGCCTTAGTCAAATTGAAGAATGCCATATATGGAGTCTGATGTTCCTGACACTTGTCTTGTATTCGGAATGCAGAAAAGCTCATATCAGTCATCCCTCACTCTGATCAGAAGCTGCATTGTGGCTCCAAAAGAACTTCTTCTGCCAGTGGAAGTAGACAGTTCAGAAGGACTAGGATGAAAATGGTACCTGTGGTTAAAGCAAGGAGAGTCCTCGGTTGTTTCTGCAGTCTGTCTTGTCACCCTTCTTAGAGATGGCCTCGCCGAACTCAATAGGTATTTTTTCCTCTTGCCAGATCATCAGAATGAGGGAATATAGGCACAACAGCTGGGATGGATCTCTGTTGGAATATGTTGGTGGGAATTCCATCAGTGTCACAGGCTTGTTGTCTTTCTTCTTTTTTATGGCTACTTGGATCTCACAGATGGAGCGTTCATGGTCCATATTGACATGGAGAGGTAGAATGGTGATCATTGTGAAAATACTTTTGTCCAAAGTTGCATCGCAGTTGAACAGTGGCTGAAGTGTTCCTGCCATTAGCTATTGATGCCATCTTTAGTCCTGGAAAGTGATGTCCCATTTGCTGATCATAGGTAGGTGACACCCTGTTTTGATGGTCCATAAATTGCCCTAACAGTGTTAAAAAATCATGACTATTGTTGGAGTGGGCATAGGCCTGTATTCTTTATCTCTCCACCAGCTGTTTTTAAGGACTCTAATTCTTCATTGCTTTTCAGCTTTGGCAAGCTTATAATCATGTTTCTTCTGCTGGGATTCTCTGCATTCAACATCAGTTAGGTCCTATATCTCTTTATTGTTAGTATCAAACCAATCATGGTACCTTCATTTGGTGTAGCCAGTGCATCTTGACTACCTGAAAGGAACAGATATGGCCACCTCACCCAAATGTGCTACTGCTCCACCAGCACCCCAAGCACCCTGAAGATGGGTACACTGAAGAACTTGTACAAATAATGTCCTGAATGGGAGGCTTATATCTTTTAAATAGACACATTCATTAATTTTGACTCAAATTCAATTTTACAAGGTCACTTACATTTCCTCACCCCTCATCACTCTTCCATTCTGAGCCCCATATTTAAGGACAAAAGGCCAGTCCCAGCAGTATTTGTCTAGTCACTGCATTGTTCTGATGTCACTGCAGGTGAAGTTGTGTATCTATTTTAACTCTTTTAAATTGTGACATTACAATGATACAGTCACAGAATCTCTGATCACAAATGACATTCTGTTTTTGGTTGGGGGTGGGGAATCAGTGTGCAGCAGTTTTTATTTAAAATTGCACAAGAATTGCACTAAGTACATGGACACAGGAAATGACTGGGTATCTTATGGTCAACATTGGAATCCTCTATATGAGAACAATAACAAACTCAGCAATCTGTGAATTCTGTAGGATCCTTCTGAACTTTGCTTGCATATACCTCTAAATAAACACTCACATTTGTGTTTTCAGTGATACTATCAGTCTACATGTCCCAGTGAATAAAGCGCTGTCAGGCATTGCCATGCTAGGTCAGAGTCAAGATCTACTGAGTTCTTTATTATGTGTCTGACAGAAGTGGAAGGTGCAAATACCCATTAAAGGACAATTATGGAAAAATCTGCACTTTTCTGATTTTGAAAGTGGAGCCACCTTTCAGGAAAATGAAGGGAGGCTACAAATTGTTCTTCCTTCAAACCTATTACATGTAGACCTTTGTAATACAGCAGTAACTTTTTTTTCATGCTTTGAGCAATGGAATAGTTAACAATGTTGACATTTAAAATATCTTGTCTGTCATCTGTTATCATCCAGTGAAATAATTGCAGTTGTTAATTCTCAGAGGTATTGTTTCAGACTCTGGTGCCTTTTACATTCAGGTCACATTCTAAAAGGTTTTTCATTAAAGCTAATCACTTATTTTTTTTTTAGACTCTGAGAATACGTTTTGCATGCATTTGACATCATCTCTAAATTTTGCTAGTTCATTGTTTCTCTTTTTTTTCCCCCAGGTCATTTATGAATGCTTTGAATAGCACTGGTCCCAATTCAGACACCTGGGGGACACTACTGTTTACTTCTCTCCATTCTCACTTGTTTATACCTACACTTTGCTTCTGTACTAAAAAGTCTTCAAATCACAAGCTACAGACATTCATAAACAGATGCCTGAAGTACATCCTTTGCATCACGTGTCAAGACTTTGTCACAAATGAGGAGCTTTGGAACAGAGCAAAACAAGAACCACTTGATGTTCAAATCAAGAGAAGAAAGTGGGGATGGCCAGGTCACATTCTCAGAAAACCATCATCCAGCCTAGTCCGTCAAGCTCGCACAAGGAACCTGTAAGGAAAACACAAAAGAGGAAGAACTCAGACAGCATGGAGAAGATCCACTGAGACTGAAGGACAACAACTGGGGTACTCCTGGAGTCAGCTAGAAGTTTTGTCTTGAGACAGAGTGAGATGGAGAAGACTTGTAGATGACCTATGCTCAACTCAGAGTACAAGGGTTTAAGTCAAATCGTTAAGTCAAGTTGCTTCCTGTCATCTTTCCAGAGTACCTGGCAATGCTTTTGGTATTAATCCATAGCTTACTTCAAAGGCAAATCTTTTTGTTATTGTAATCACCCTGTCTAGCCATGTCTAAACTAGCAGCTCCTTTTGAAATAATTTTCAAAAGGAAGGGCTCTTTCAAAAAAAATCACATAGAGTGTTGACACACAAAACATGTTCTTTCTAAAGGAATTTTGAAGGAATTCATCCCACCTTTTGAAATCACTCTTTCCTTCCCAATATCAGGAAGAGTGTGCCCTTTGGAAAGGCTTTTTTGAAAAGGAACATGTAGCTGCTCCGTGGGCCACTCTTTCCAAAGAGGGGGGCCCTCCATGGCGCTGGCCACCTGGGGCACTGAAATGCCCCTGCCAGCACAAGCAGGGTTCTATGGTCTCCACCTCCAACTGTGTTTAAAGACGCAGGGACCGAGAAATTCTGTGGCAGGAATCTGAGAGTGTACAAGCTGCAGGGAGAGCACAAGCATCTACCAGCATGCCCTCCCAGAGATGTCAGACCAACAGCAGAAACCCCAGTGACACCATGGCCAGCAGCCAGGAGCCCT
Source organism: Carettochelys insculpta (assembly GCF_033958435.1). Taxonomy (NCBI): domain Eukaryota; kingdom Metazoa; phylum Chordata; order Testudines; family Carettochelyidae; genus Carettochelys; species Carettochelys insculpta. The sequence goes on along the minus strand of NC_134139.1, from coordinate 173,788,980 downwards.
ACATTCCCCAAGGCTCCCCCTCCCAGGCATCCAAAGGCTTCCAGGGTGCTAGCCAGGAGCCAACGTAGAAGGCCCTCTTCTGTAGTAAGACCAAGGTGAAGGACCTTCTAGGACTCTGCTGGGAGGAGGAGGTCCTCCTCCATATCACTGGCCAGCCCCAGAACACAGCAACATTCAGCCATCTCTCCACCGGACTGAGCTCCCGGGGCCACCCCACCCGCACTCCTGACCAAGTCTGCAGCTAGGTTGAGGAGCTGTGGCAGGCATACTGCCAGGATCAGGATGTGGCCAGCCACTCTGGGGCAGCACACATCAGCTACCTCCACTTTACAGAGCTGGACCTCCTCCTCAGGGCAAAGGAGGCAGCCCCCCACACATGATCCTGGACACCACCAGGCTGGAGCCAGAGCCCAGGACCAAGGCCGAAGACCTGGCAGGACCCGCAGGCACCAGCATCCCCCAGTGGGTGGGTCAGGTCGCCAGCAATGATGAAGACTCCAGCAACAGGATCTTCATCATCGTCATCCCATCTGGGTCATCCAGCTGGGACCCTGCACCCGGGCCTACCCCGAGTTCCTGGAGGGATCCTCAGGTAGGTCATGGGCACTTTGGATACCTCAGCCACAACCAGCAGCAGGCCACTCACACAGCCACTGGCCCCAGTCTGGACCCACCCTGGACAGCCGTGCTCTCCAGACCCAAGAGGAGGCCATCCATGGCACTCGGCACCCGCTCCCATGGACAGCACCACAAGCCACATGCTCAGGGACAGAAGTGGGGGTTCCAACAAAATCCTGTATGTGTGCCACCCATGCAGGGATCCCCAGTGAATGCAATCCCCTAGGGCTCCTGGGCCAGTGAATGGTGAGCAGAGGGGTCCATTGGGGTTGGGGGGCAGGGGGCTGGGGGACAGGTCACAGAACTGATGGGTAGCCCCTCTGTCCCCTTGTGTCGCCACAGCTCCACCATCTGGGGGCCAACCAAGCTCTGTCCTACATCAGCTGGCAAGGGGGCCATGGCACCCCTTCCTCCCATGCACACGGGACCACAGCAGGGCTTTGTGGTGATGCCATCAGAAAGCGGAGGACACTGCCATCCACACTGCCAACCTGTGGGACCAAAATTACATCCTGTGGGAGTGGCTGGTGATTGAGCGGGAGGCCTGGGGCCAGGTGGTGTGTACCCTCAACACCCTCACCCAGGTTGTGGCTGCTCACCTGTCCCAGCCTCGCACTTCAACATAAGTCACTCCTGCAGCTCCCCTGCAGCCCTCCTCACAGCCCCCTGGGATCCCTGCCTGCAGCCCCTGACCTTGCTGCCCTGATCCCAGCCAACCTTCCTGCAGCTGCCCTGCTGGAACTGGCCCAGCTGTTTGTGGTCAGGAAGGGCTGTGCAGAGCCAGCTCCCCGCCCAACCTTCCCACACCCCCACACCCCTACTGAACCTGCGGCTGCAGCACCCCCACTCCACCCCTACCTTCATGTAGTCCCAGACCTGTCCCAGCCCCGACAGGGACCCTGGGCTCAGGGCAGAAGGGGGCTGCTGCAGCCACTGTGGCTCCCAACCCTCCACCCCTGTGGAGGACTAAGGCACCCCTGACTCCTGACCCAGGCCACTTTCCAAGTTTGGTATCCCTACCCTAGCCCAACATGGTGTGCGCAGTTCCCCCCAATGCTGTTCACCCTTCTTTGTACCCACTTGTTGAGTTTCTATTATCAAAATAGTCCCAACTGTTGTATATAAAGAGTCCTGTGTGCTGGTGGGTCAGCAGTGAGGGTTGTCCATGTGGGTGGTGGTGAGGAGTGTGTGCATGGGGGTGGTTGGGGTGAAGGGTGCCTGGAGGGGTCAGTGGGGTCCTCTGGGTGAAGGCCTCTCTGAGTGCCTCCTGGACCTGCACCCCGTCCTGGTGTGCCTGGTGGCATGGAGCAGGGGCCAGCTGCTCATAGCCAAGCCTGGCCTCAGCAGCCCTCCCCTGAACAAATACCTCGTGCCTTCTTTACACAATATTGTGGAAAGTACAGCTGGACCCCCACTATGGCCAGTATGTTGTGGAGGCCAATTGCCAGCCGCATGAGTAGGCACCCAAAGCACCCTTTCAGGCACCCAGATGCCTGTTCCTCCATGTTCCATGCTTGGTTCAGGCAGTCATTAAAAACATCCTGGCTGGGGTCAGTGTGTCCTGTATAGGTACATGACATCAGCCGCAATGCAAAGGGGCAGAGTGGTGTTTCTGACCAGGATGTTCTGTGGGGGGATGTACGTCCCCTCCTGCATCCTTTGGCTGAGCCAGTAGTTTCTGAATACCTGAGCATCGTGGGCTCACCTGGATGAGCCCACACAAACATCCATAAAACTCCCCTTGTCATCCGTGAGGGCCTGGAGCACCAAGGAGTGGTACCCCTTGTGAATGATGAATGCTCCTGCACTGTGGTCTGGGACCTGGATGGTGATGTGGGTCCCATCCAAAGCCCTGAAGCAGCTGGGGAAGCCCAGCTCCTTGATCCCTGTGAGGGTGATGTCAGTTGTTGTTGTTGAGCTACCAGCGTTTAAAGACTTTTGTCACGATCTACAGCCTAACTCTTCTGTCATATCAAGACCTACTCTTCATACAAAGATCCTTGATGCTGCCAAAAGCATGAAGAGAAATTTTATGCTATGAGTGAAGTGCAATACACTGCCACTGCCACAGACTACTGGACAGCCAAGCAACTCAGCTCAGTTGGGCCACGTCTACACATGCACGCTACTTCGAAGTAGCGGCGCCAACTTCAAAATAGCGCCCATCACAGCTACACGTGTTGGGCACTATTTCGAAGTTGAAATCGACGTTAGGCGGCGAGACGTCGAAGTCGCTAACCTTATGAGGGGATGGGAATAGCGCCCTACTTCGAAGTTGAACGTCGAAGTAGGGCATGTGTAGACGATCCGCGTCCCGCAACATCGAAATAGCGGGGTCCACCATGGCGGCCATCAACTGAGGGGTTGAGAGACGCTCTCTCTCCAGCCCCTGCGGGGCTCTATGGTCACCCTGTGCAGCAGCCCTTAGCCCAGGGCTTCTGGCTGCTGCTACGGCAGCTGGGGATCCATGCTGCATGCACAGGGTCTGCAACCAGTTGTCGGCTCTGTGGATCTTGTGTTGTTTAGTGCAAGTGTGTCTGGGAGGGGCCCTTTAAGGGAGCGGCTTGCTGTTGAGTCCGCCCTGTGACCCTGTCTGCAGCTGTTCCTGGCACCCTTATTTCGATGAGTGCTACTTTGGCGTGTAGACGTTCCCTCACAGCGCCTATTTCGATGTGGTGCTGCCCAACGTCGAAGTTGAACGTCGACGTTGCCAGCCCTGGAGGACATGTAGACGTTATTCATCGAAATAGACTATTTCGATGTCGCTACATCAAAATAAGCTATTTCGATGTAGCGTGCATGTGTAGACATAGCCTTGGTGTAATAACTCACTGATCATAACAGTTTGGAGAAATTTTCAGCTGAGCTAACATGTAAGCGTCTTAAAGGCTTGCACATCTCTGATGTTTTAGCCAGTGCCCTGAATGACATTTATTCTGAATATCTAATAGGAGAGAAGATAGTTAGAGCAACAGCAGACAATGGGTCAAATTTCCCCAAAAAGTTTCAAGATTGGCAATGGAAACCACCAGAATACTGAAGATGGCAGTCTTTAACCAGAGGAAGAAAATGGTGATGATGAAGAAGAAGAAGAAAACAAAGATGTCCTGGACACAGATAATGGCCATCAGTAACACCTACCAAATAACCACCATTGTGCTTGCCATTTGTTGGACCTAGTTATGTGTTTGCAGCACTCAGAATTAACATGTAAGTAGCAGTTCTTTGCTTTATATTTTTCTTAAAAAAAAAAACAACTTGATCATGCTTAATTAACAGTGTACATTAGCTATTCTACAGGCTGAATCCAGCAGAGGTAGCCTTCTTGGCGGACTATGCCATGGTCATGGGCCCAGTGGTGAAGGCACTAAATATTCTCCAAGCAGAGACCAACACATAAATGGGATAGCTACTTCCCACATTCTGCCAGCTGGATTCAAAACTGCAATGGCTCAAGATGTCCTCCAAGTTCTACAGGCCAAAGGTAGATGCACTTCAGTTGGGCATTAAAGTGGTTTTAGTGAGACCTACTTTGGAAGATGGCTTTCATATTCACAGGAACCACAGTCAATGGCTTGTGATAACAGAGTCACTCGCACTCAACAAACACTACAGGGGGCAATTCCTTTGAAGTTTTACCTCTACTATGCTCTGATCAGCAAGTTGGCTTGTTACCTTGGGGTCAGGAGAAATCCAAATGGAGGGAATGAAACAATGAACTTCGGAGTTTCAGTGCTGAAGACAGAGAAAGAAGAAGTAACTTCTCAGGAGCAGACAGACCCTCCATTTTCAGTGTCAGGCTATGTCTACTCTGTGGGCACTCTTTTGGGATGTGGCATTCTCCTGAAATAGCTGGCTGTGTCTAAGAAATGCACCTGTTGTCTCAAAACAGAGAACAGGTGCACTATTTTGGCATCCCTGTGCACCTCATCACAGAAGGAGCACAGGGATGCCTTGAAACAGCACTTTATTTCAGCATGTGGTGCCTTTCAGACAGCCCACATGCCGATACAGCCTATTTTGAAAGCTTCTCAAAATCAGCTACACAGTTTGTATAGCTGATTTTGAGGTTAGGGTGCCATGTAGACGTAGCCTGAGACAAATTACACCTGCCCAACATTTTGGTAAAGGAATGTGTGTGGGTAGCTTGTTGTTTTCACTTTTTCTGTGAATTCTGTCTTCGTATTGATGGAAATAAGGATTTTGTTTTGAAGGAGTTGCTTTGAGTTACTGTATAACCTACTGGTCACAGCTCCTGCAGAGAAGTCTCTTGCAAATGCTGAACCCAGATGGACTTGCTAAAGAAACATATTGGCAAACTGGAGCACAGTATAGCCCAGGGCCACAGTTTGTGTGAGGGAGAATGGTGCTTTCCGCTCTGAGAAGAGTGAAGATGCAGGGATTGTAACTTGAAAGGGTACGCTTGAGAGAGACTAAAGTGTAGTGGATAAGAAGTGTAGCTAACCTTGTAACTGTGACAATACTGATAGAGAAAAACTGATGGTTCATAATATTCAACAAGGGTACAAAGGTATTGGAGTTAGAGCGGTCTTCATATACAGCTATGTCTATATTACAGAGATCATTTGAAAGAAACCCTTCCAGAAGATCTCTTCCGAAAGAACTTCTTTTGAAATAGTTTGTACACACACACACACACACACATCTGCTCTTTCAAAATAGAGCATCCACACAGCCCCCGCTCTTCCTAAAGAACCAGCCAGGGATCAAAAAATCAGGTGCCACAAGGACTGCTCTTGTGAAAGAAGGGGCCTGCAATGCATCCACATACATTTTATCTCAAAAGAAGCTCTTCTTCCTGAAATAGGGGAAGAGTGCTTTCAAAAGGAATGCCATCTATGTTCTTTCAATTTAATTTAAAAAAAAAACACTTTTTGTGTGAAGCCCCCTTCTTTAGAAAACACTTTCGAAAGAACTTGCTAGTGCAGACACAGCCTAAATGAAAAGATATGTCTTGCTATGTTTTCCTACGTCTTTTGGCTATATTACAATATGTACATATGACTTAATGAGAAATTACATAGACTATTGCATGTGTAAGCATTTGTCCAAGTGCCTTTTATTAGTCTGGGTTTGAACACCCAGGTTTTCTGGATTTGCATTATTTTTAACATTTATATTATGATAGTGTCTCCAGGTCATGGACCCATTGTGCTAGCACTGCACAAACCTACAGAATTAACATATAGCATTAGTCCCTACTTCAAATGAATATCTTATTGAAATAAATATATATAATATATATAATAGGAGGTAACGGTGCCGTTTTATCTTGTAATATTGTGTCCTGGGTTAGATTTACTGGGGACCAATCATTTGCAGCATCTTTTGTTTTTAATTAAATGTATAAATTAACTTCTATGTTGCAACAGAAAACTTTCTTCTAAGGAATTTAGAAATCCCTCCAGAAACGATTCCTTTTATTTTCACACCTTGCCATCACAAGAGTGGTAGAGGAAATACCCTCAAATACAGTATCATTTGGCTTTCAAAAATGTCTGGATGAAGAAGATAGCTTTACAATATTCACTTAGCAGCAATATTAAAAGAAAAGTTGCTTGCCTTGCTTCAGTGAGACCAAATAGCAAAACAACCAAGCAGAAAATATCTTTGTTAATTCCTTGTTAAAGGAATGAAGTATCACATTTACAACAAATGTTAGATAGAATCCTTATGACTAATAATTTCTGCATTTCATCCTAGAAGCAGAATATCAAAAAGATTTGACCAATCCTGTATCAATTTGTCAGAGCTACAGTGTCAATACATTTCTAGTTTGTAGATGACACTTTTAATTCAAGACCCTTCTTGGCAATCTATCCTCTGCACCAAGGATAGTCATATAAATAATCTAGGGTGGCTGTCAAGGTTATAGGGAGAATAAACTAAATTTGTTTACAATGATTTTATTCATTTTCCTGTGTTAGGTCAGGCTCCTAAAACTCTTGTTTTCTGAGACATTTGGAAGCACATTTTAAAAATTAATTTAGATTGGATCTATATCATCCTCCTTTACTTATTTGTTAACTTTTTATTGTCAAATAAGATCAGATTTTAAATTGTGGAATTATACTGATTGGCTAGAGGTTTTTAAAAATTCCAAGAGTTCCTCCATCACTCAGTGGATTAATGATTAAAATATTGGATCAAAAACATGGGCAATGGCATAATAAAATATAAATCTTTTTTTCAGGTCACCTGTCATTTTAAGTATCATGCCCCTTATATTCCAGAGCTTAGATTTCTTAATATAAACCAAAATCTGTTAAGGCTCGAGTATGGTACCGGTTCTCCAATTGATGCTGCAGAAATAGGTTATGTGTGTTATAAAAGAAAAGGGTTTAGCCTAAATGGACTTATGGGCACAGTTTAAATCCATTTTATATGCATTCCATGATTCCCCTCTCATTTACAAATCTTTTTAATACTGCTCTATATTAAGAGGTTCACAATAGTAATGGTATAAATTTTTTGCCACATATATAAAAATGCAAAATCATGCTAAATTCCACGTCTACTCTTCCCAAAAATACAAAGAAATAAAAATCATATATAGATCCCCAGTGAATGGGGAGTAAGAGAATGATAATTTGATTTATTTTATATGCTTAATTAGATACCAAGGTACTTATAAATACCCGAGTCAGAGACAAAATAGTCCATGTAAAGAATGTTTCTATACCAGTACTGACAAAGCAAACTTTTCAAAGTCACAGACTATTTACTTGACTGTAGAGATGTTCTTTCTTTTCTGATTTACTAGTAAACCCTTGGAAGTACCTCTTCGTAAAACTCTGGATATTTGGAACAAAGCCAACCGTGTGCCTTACAGCAGAGGTGAGCAAACCTTTTATGTTGGGCCCCACTTTTCAGCCCTGAAATTAGCATGGCCCCTCCAAGCTGAAGGAGGCCCACGGGTGGGGGTGTGTGGGGGAGTGTTCAGGAAGGGGACTCGGTGGGGGGTGTGTGTAGGGGATGCCCTGAAGCGGGAGGGACACTCAGGGAGAGGAACCTAGGAGGGCATTCAGGGGATTCAAAGGATGTCTTAAAGGGGGAGGGCCACATGAGGGGTAACTTGGAAGGGGGTGGGATATTTGACGGACAGGCAGGGAGACTCCAAGGGCTTACCTGTATCACCACCTCCACCTTGTAGGTGTTGCCCGTGCTGACCTACTGTCCATGGAACTTGGTGCTGCTGTAGAGCAGAGAGGTCGAGACCCTAGGTGTTCCATGTGGGGGTGGGATGGTGCCTTCCCCCTTTTCCTGCACTCACTGTGCACTGGCATCTCAGGGGAGAAAGGGAGGTGTCCCAGGTGCCAGTGTGCTGTGGGGATCAGATTGGCCATCTTACCTTGCTGAGCGCTCACTGTCTGCCACTGATACCTGATGCACGGCCTTCCAGTGATGCCTCCACACATTCTGGTTGGCCAAGAGGGCACTGCAGTGGGTGGGGCACCATTCCTATTGGTCACCATGCTCCCTCACCAACAGGGCCAGTGGAGGCTGCAGGAGGGAGACTGGGGGAGCAGTGGAGGCTACAGGAAGGGAGGGGAGGATAGGGAAGCAAGCGTAGGTCACAAGGAGGCAGTGGATGCCTTTGTTGCGGGGAGACTGATAACACTTTGCTCCCCCTAACAAAATTTCGACCCCCCCCCAGTTTGCACACACTGCCTTGGAGGACCCAATGCTTCCATTCATCTGCTTGATCATACACAGAACTGGCCAGAGAATGACAATGCCATTTTGCAATAACCTCAGAGTTTCAAATATTTCCTTTGCTCTACAGGGGATGTGTTTGTAAAATGGAATTCTGTTGGAAGTGCCTATTTTCTGTTTAAAAACATGTCATTTTTTGACACATGCACACATCGTGCCCCCTCCTGGCAGTGACTGGAGAGTCCAACCTTTCCATTGAAAACTATGTTGAAGTAGATGCAGCTGTGCAACATAGGTTGGCTTTGATGAGGCAATGTCTTCCTACGAAGAAATGTTTTGTAGAAAATATGTTGACCAGCTTTAGTCACACACCTTGCCTTTCCCAGGGGCTTTTTGATCTAGAAATTGGTTGTCAGTGTTGGAAACAAAGTCTGGACACCACATATGAAGCAAGCAGGAGGATTTATTATGCATAGCTGGTGGAGTGCCACATTGCCCGTCAGGACTCAGTGGAGCACTGTCAAGCAATTAGTTACAATCAATTATGTAGGATTTCAGTGGGCACAGAGAAGCAATTGGATAGGCGCTAGCAGCAAGATGAAATGAGTACAATAAGCCAATAATCTAATTTGTTACCCAAATGAATCTGCCCATAGCTCAAATAACATTTATCTAATACATAGATACTACTACTTAATGGTTTAATTAAACAATGCATGCATGGAATTCCAATCATGAGGTCAAAGGAGTGATGGTGATTTTTCCCAGATAGGTGTGATCCAATTATACATATCTAGGGATATAAGCAAAAACAGTAAAGGTAAATGGCAAGCATACTGTGTTTGTTATACTTTGTTTATATCTCTCAGAGTCTGGGCTAACAACAGTGGGAGGTGTTTGGATGGAGAGAGAGAGAAAATGTTCTTCTAGCCTAGTTCTGAGACCTTGAATGTAGCTGCTGCTGATTTAGTTATCTCTCTTTTAGACTGTTAGGCACCATTTCTGTTTGTGGCCTTGTTGAAGCCTGTAGTTTATGATAAAGGGCAGAGACAGCAGATTTTCACTAACACTGACTGCCTAGGAACCAGGATATATATTATGAGATAGTTAGGCCTCATAGCAGACTATGAAATTTAGGAATGATGAGAAGCGGGTCTTAACACAAATTATAATATGCACTGGAAACTGTTACCCTATAGTCAGGTTATCTTGAGGTAGTTAACTCTGGACACCCCCTCAAACAATTGTTTCAGAATACAAACATTTGTAGTTTACTCTATGCTGAGCCCAGGCACAAATTACAAATGTTTGTAGTCTGGAATGAATGTCTGGGGAGTACCTAGACTTGCCACAGGTTTACTGCCTCTGGTTAGCTGACAGTCAATTAACTCTTTGCAAGCCCCCCAAGCCCATCCCCACACCTTGTAAGTCAGTCTTAAGTAAATTCCCTTGAGTCAGACTGGCATAACAGAGTATATCACATGGAAAAAAATCACAGAGTTCCATAGAGTTACTCTTATGGCTTGTACCCACACTGGCACTGTACTCAGTTGTGTGTGTGACACACAGTAGAGATCTACACCACAAACTAAGCTTAGTTTAAGTGCGTTGCTCAGCACTGTGACAATTTTCACCCCTTGTGAGGTGTAGTTAAGCTAATTTAAATCCTAGAATAGAGAGCACTAGGTCCATTGGAAAGTTCTTTAAACCTGCTGGCATCTCTTGGTGAGGTGGATTAACTACAGCGATGAAGAACTTTTTCCATAGCTGTACCAAGTGTCTACACAACAGTGCTATACTGGTGTAGCATTTCTTGTGTGGATATAATCGAAGACTTCTAGGGGCCATATCACAAGTTTGTAGCACTAGCAAATCATATCACTTGATTAATGTTTTCACTGGCTATTATGAAGGAACTTGTCTGTTCCTTCTGTGGACTATGATCAGAAATCAGAGTTAAACTAGTTCCAAGTAGCTAAACTCATCATTTCCATCCACAGCCTACATCTTAACCAATCAAGTTATAGATGGCTCATGCCCAGAGCAATGACCTACACCTGTCATTTTGACAGAATGATACAGGAACACATGGAAATGGGGATAATTTCTTCTGTGGTTTATGAATACCCCACAATTAAAAGCTTATGAAGTCATTGTCTGTAATTATCTTTCCAAGTGTCTTTTTAATAATTAGTAAACTTACCCCTCTAAAAAGGGCACTCACTTTCTGGTTGAGTAAACTTACTGGATTTTATTGTATTGGAATATCTGTAGGCAAAGAAGTTAACTAGCATTGACGATGATTTTGATTTCAAAAAGATCAAATTTAATTCTCTTGTCACTATTTAAATATGATGGGTGTATCCATTTGAATGCATCAGAGAACAAAAAACAAGGTGGATACATGTATCTATTAAGTATTAGTTCATTAACTTTACCCTGCTCCGACACTGTTATTGTCTAAAACTGTTGTCTATCAAGTCTAACCCCCTGCACCCATGGCAGGACCAAGTACCATCTAGACCATCTGACAGATTTTTGTCTTAGGTTTTTCTTATTATCCAAATTAAATTTCTCTTGCTGCAATTTAAGCCCATTTTTTCTTGTCCTAGCACCAGATGTTAAGGAGAATAATTTTTCACCCGTCTTATAACAGCCTTTCGGAACTTGAAAACTGTTATTGTGACCCTCTCAGTATCCTCTTTTCCAGACTAAACAAACCCAGTTCTTTCGATCTTTTTCTATACCGTTAATCGTTTTGTTGCTTTTCTCTGAACCTTCTCCAGTTTGTCCAAATCTTTCTTGAAATAAATTCTCTAGAACCAGAAACAATAGTTCAGCTGTGGCCTAATCAGCATAGAGTGGAAGAATTACTTTTCGTACCTTGTTCACAACAGTTCTCTTAATACATCCCATAATGACATTTGCTTTTGTTGTTGTTGTTGTTTTTACTCATATTTAGCTTTTGGTCCACTATGACCCCTTGATTCCTTTCTGCAGTACTCCTTCCTGGATGGTATTTTTCCCCTTTTGTGTGTGTGTGACATATTGTTTCTTGCAGTCTTCAAGGCTGAGTATGTTAAGGAGATTCTAAAACCTGAGCTGTCCTTTGTAGGTGACAAATCTGAGGAATTGTCCAAGACTGAGAAAGTTTTGGAACTTACTGATAAATTTAACAGTAATAAGTCACTGTTTCAGATGGCATTCACCCACGAATTCTGAAAGAGCTCAAATGTGAAATTGTGCAGTTATTAACTGTGGTTTGTAACCTATCCTTTAGATCAGCTTCTATACCCCATGACTGGAAGATAGCTAACATAACACCAATATTTAAAAAGGGCTCTAGAGGTGATCCTGGCAATTACATGTAGTTTGTTTAGTTATATAATCTGTTCGAATCATGGTTTTGAAAGATAGACTTTGAAAATATGGATTGACCACACTCAGCTTCTGTTATATAATGAAATCAGGTTTGTCAGCATTACATGTCTTTCAATTATATGATGAAACCAGAACTTTTCTCCTTTAGAAATTGGACCTTGAAGATTTCATGTGATATTGTAGACTTCTTGACCACATTAGGGAGACATAAGGGATATATTTTTCAAATTGAATGCACTGATTCTAACCTTCAAGATAGGAATACAAATATACTGATATGGAAGAGATTATCCAGGATCCATGAAAAAGCTTTGTTTTTGGAGATGCCACATTTAAAGAGGGGTCATCAAGATGTATCCTGTCTTATCAAACTTTTTAAAGTAACATAATGGAAGTAATCAAAATGCTATAAAATCCAAATATTAACAAACTAATTCTGTCTAGATTGTATTGCCATTATGATGAATATTTTCTTAGAGTTCAACATCCTTGATATGTCTTTGTCTAATTTGCTCTTAAAAATTTCCAGTGATTCCACAACTTGCCTAGGCAATTTATTCCGCTCAACTACCTGTTCCATTAAGAAGTTTTTTCATAATGTCCAGCCTCACCTGCCCTTGCTGCAATTTAAGCCCATTGCTTCTTGTCCTACCTTCAGACATAAAGAAGAACAATTTTCTCCTTCCTCTGTGTCATAACCTTTTAAGTCCTTGAAAACTATTATCATGCCCCATCTCTTCTTCTCTTCTCCACACTAAACAAACCCAATTCTTTTAATATTTCTTCACAGATCTTTCTTCATAGAGCCTTCCTTTTTAGCCCTTTCATCATTTTTGTTGGTCTTCTCTGGACTTTCTCTAATTTGTGCATATCTTTTCAGAAATGCAGCATCCAGAACTAGACATACTATTCCAGTTGAGGCCTAATCACTGTGGAATAGAGTGGAAGAATTACTTCTAATGTCCTTTCTATTTAACTTTACTAAAATCATCATCATATTCACCTCAATATTTGCTAACTATAGTTAGAACTTAACAAAAACTATTCCATTAAAAAGATAAGAAACAGGTGTCTCCTCTTCATCTGACTTCCTGCATCTCCTACTGCTGTCATGGCCAGTAATGTAAGCTTAAAAAAGGCCTATGCTCCATAGGATCTCTAAGTCTAGAAACTTTCTACTGAATTCTTCCCTCAGCAAGGCAAGAAACTCTGTGCTGCAGATCCCTGTACGAGAAATGCCGCAGGGGGATCCCAGCTTCAGCAGCATAAGATGCAGTCCCATAGCTAAGTCACAGGTGATATATGAAGCCTAATTCTATAGCCTCTTAATTAGAAGAAATTAAAATTCAGCATATTGATTAATTTTTTTCTTTCATGGTTCCCTAATAAGCCCTGGCTCATAGCTTTGGAAACCATTGTTTTAGGATTATTGTTGCTGAATTTGAGGAGATAGAAGATCTGCCACTTTGAGGAATGAGAGGAAGTGAATGGTACCACTATGGTTTTTATCAGTTACACTTCTTATTTAATAGGCAACACTTTGGTCACAGTTGGTATGAGGCACTGTCTAGCCTACCTGGCATGTTCTTCAACAGCAAAGCAGTTAGTAGAAAGAGAGTTGTGACAAATCTATTTACTTAAAATAACCGAACTGTGTAATTATTGGAGCAGGGTTTTCAGCAGAATGGGATAAAGCTCAAAGTTATGCACACCAACAGAGCTACGGAATACAATGTCTAACTCACAGAGGACAGCATTTCATTTGCATTCTATTATTAGATGGGAAGTATGTTCGTATAATTATACTGGCCATATTGCAATGACCTTGAATATAGCAAAACTGTGCTTCTAGTTAACAGGAATGAAAATCCTGAATTGCTTCCATACATTTCACTAAAATTTACTTTTAGTAAAATTCACTTAGTTTGCAGGAAATCAGGTGTCAATAATCAGGTTCCACTATGCTAATCTTCTAGTAACCCATCCATTATTGTTGTAGGTGTTACATGGTACAGGTTGGACCTGTATAGTCCAGGTTTCTGTAGTCTGGCAACATCTGTGATTCGACATCCCCTGTGCAGGCTCCTGGACTGGAGCACTCAAGGGGAAAAGCCTGGCTCCACATTCATCAACTCCATCCCTGTGCTCATAGAGCTTCCAGAGCACAGCAAATGGCGCATCTGCAGCCAGCAAGCTCAAGGGGGTAGGGGGAGTATTGGGGACTAGGAGAAGCTCAGGGAAAGAGGAAAGGTAGCTGCAGAGTCCCACAGGGCTACACTGCTGGCCTGCCGCCATGGGACTCTGCAGCTGCCCTGCCTCTTCTCCAGATAGCCCTCTCCAGTCCCAGAGCAGAACCCCACAGCCATCATTGACCTCCCATGGTCTGGTAAACTCCCTGGTTCAGGACCAGTCAGATCCTGAGGGTGCCAGACCAGGGAGGTACAACTTGTATAAATCAAAGGTATTAATATTAAGGCTGGGTATTTGTCACAGGAAGAAAAAAAGTCAGAGAAGGGAGAAAAGAACAAGCTACAAATCTCAGGGACAAGAAGGAGAAAGTTTTTACTAAACATATTCTCACCAGTTATAGTAAAACTCCATTTAGTCAAGGTTTGGGTGCCCATATGCATAAATCTATGTATTACATAGTCCTTTGTATGTATGACATAGTTGGTGTCAGGTCACTGCATCTCCAAAATTCTGCCAGCCTTCCCAACAGAAATTCTGGTCATCCTATAGAAAACCTATTAAAATGTCAACTGAGTATAAAAAATGCTGTCACAAAACCTCTTGATGTCAGAGTTTTTCACATTTCTACAGGAAATCACTAGAAAAGTATTTAACTTGGTTTTGGAATGGGCAATAAAGAGGTACTGAAAGTTTTCTTATTTGAGAAGGAAAATGAATTCCACCAGTCTGCTATATTTTCAAAGGGCTTAGGACACACAAAACAAAATTCTGTATATGTATACTACAGCCAGGCCATAGCAGGAGTCTAGTGAAAAGCTTCAGTCTACACTCATTTCTATTTGGGATGCAGCTTGGAGGATAGCTCATTTAATCAAGTAATGATAGGGTTGTTGTTTCTTTAAGTAAAGATAAATTTATAAATACATCTTCCATGGTTCTGAATAAGTTCTCCTCACCCACAGTAAAATATAAAAATCTAGATAAAGCAAAAAATCTCATGGAATGTGAATAAGAATAAATTTAGCAAGCTTGCGGTTGTAGTAGAAAAATCCTCTTTTAATTTATGTATGAATTAGAAAAAAAGTTTGAATAATATTACACAGGTTGAAACTCCCTAGTCCAGTAATCTCTTGTTCAGCAACACCTGTATTTTGGCATGATTCTAATTAGTCAGACAACTACTTATCGTGGATATGTCCAAATTTCCCGTGTGGTTCCATAAAGTTTGTTTAAAATCACCAGTCTTAGCTCAAAGTGTTCTGTGCTATTATTTAGCTCTAATTTGCCCCTAAAGGCCTTCTAAGAGCCCATTAAGCTGTGAAAGTGTTGGTAAGGTGCTGGACAATATTGACCTCCCGTGGTTCGGCAAAGTCTCTTGTTTGGCACCGGTCAAGTCCCGAGAGTGCTGAACCTGTAGTAGGTATTTAATGTATTGGTGTATTTTATGATTTTACAATTTGTTGTACCCTGCCAGCCACCCTTTCTGAAAGCAGAAAGGAATGGCTTAGTGTACCATTGACAAAGATGCATCTGTCAGAATGTTGTGTCTGAAGTTGATTTCAAGGCAGGAATAGACCCATATGGCCACCACTTTGTTTAAGGTTTAAAATTGGCATTGTGAAATAAATAAGAGAATATGATGATTGTTTACTTTAAATTGTAACTTGAAATTCCAGATTAAATGTTCATATTCTTTCTGTGGTAACAAAGAAATTAACTGTGTTTTTTACGTGAATGAAGAAAGTGTTTGTTAGAAGATGAGTACGGAGACCATCCCCAGACCAGATGTCCTAGGGAGGGGCTGGAGACTCAGGAACACCAAATAACTCTTGACTATGCCAACTGTATATGATGATTGAGGAGGGGCAGAATGGCAGAATGGCAAACCCTGAAATTAGAAGCAAGCACTGCCAACATATGAAGATAGCAGATTCCATTGAAACCAGTGTGGGGCACCACCCAGAAAAAGTCATCAGCAGACTGATATTAAAAAACAATGAAAACAATCTCCAAATAAACATATGTTGCAACGTGACTGATTGCAACATGTGGCAGCAAAATCCATGGATTTGCGTGAAAAAAAGATTCTTATAAAAGAGAGGGTGTTGGGCATGGTTCTTCAGGTTCTCTCCTGCTAAGACCCTGGAGCAATGGTCTGGATTGACAGAATCCAGCTCGTCTGTACATGTGATCAATCTGGCTGGCCACCCAATTGATCTGGACTTTGGACTGGTAAGTATAACATCGACAGGACTGGTATGTGTGTGTGTGTGTGTCTCTATGTGAGTATATGCTAGCCTCTTTACTATTGTAGTCTTAATAAACATGGTATATTGCTTATCCCTTGAGAAAATCCTGTTTGCTTCTTATAAGCATAATACTGCAAACACCTACGAACATGAGTATCTCTTACTTTGGCACAATCAGATACTTGGTTGGTTTGCTGTGCACCACATCCACTTGTCTGGAGGTTGAGAGCCTGCCTGGACTATACTGCAAGTATTATTTAATATTTTTTAAGTATTATTTATTTTCCTCCAAACTGTAACTCCGATGTACTTGGTGGTTTTGACATGGAGTTGAATATGGACTGAACAGCAACTCCAGTCACAAAAAATTGCAATCAGAATAAATCCTTTTAGAAGCGCTTGTGAGATTGCTTGTGTTATGGCAATAACTACTCAAAGCACTGAAGATTTGTCCAATAAATAAAATGTGCAGTCATAAACTGATAATAAAGTTTAGAAAACCACTTGGTGATAAATTTCAAAACAACAATCTTTTCATAGAAATGAAACTACTTTAGCACAAGTAAGAAAATTATCCCAAAGGTGGAAGATGAAAGGCTCAGAAAACTTCGCTTTTTATACAGCAGTAAACACAGACCCATTAGTTGTAGGTATAAAATAAAAATTGCTATATAAGGAGAGAGTTCCTGAACAAATGGCAGAGTTGGCTGCAAGGACTGTAGGACCTAAAGATTGTGGAGAAAATAAATTGAACTGAACATACTGTATGTATTTCCAGAGGTAGGGGAAAATGGCAATAACACACATCTCCAGAACTGCACATAGACAATGAAGTTGCTTCATCTGTTGTGTTAGAACTATCAAAAATGTTCAGTGAAGTTACCATTAGCAGACACTAAAGTACAGCACAACTAAGCTTTTGCAATGGTATGACTGTCAGATCAGAGGTTTTTCAAGTTGTGAAAAAGATATGCAGGCTTACTTTAAACAGAGAGTTGCAGTCTGGCCAGCATTGCTGGACGGTAACATATCTATTACCAAAGAATTTCCTTAAATTAGACAAACAATTTTCCAGCAGGTAACAAGGTGTATTTTCTGAACACTAATGCCAAGACACTCATAACTGTATGTCAGCCTTTATTTTAGGAAGTTTTATAACAGTTAATAAGTTGATATCAGAGCATAAAGAATAGGATGTTAGCTAGACTAGATTCATATGGGAATAATGGAAGGACTGATAGGTAAGAGTGGAAGGTATCAGAAATAGTCAGAATTTAAGACAAGAAACATTACATACACTGTGGAGAGTGAAAGTTCTCTTTAAAGTAGAGTATGATGGATACATCTTACAAATACAGGGGGCTGGTACAATTTTAGAAGGAAGGACTGCTTTTATGTTAGTATTTCTGTAATCTACACATCTATATGTGGTTCACTGTCCCATGTAGTGGTACCTTGACCAATCATAGAAAAAAAGTGCATGTCCTTTATAGCCTAAGCTGTGAGTCTGCTGGCCTTTTGCTCAGGCTGTAGAGGTGCCCGCACTAAGTTCCAGAGGTCCCAGGTTCAAGTCTGCCTGTGGGAAGTCATATTTTGCCGATAGGGGGCATAAATAAAACATCATCTAAGTGACTTGACTTAAACCCTTGTACTACAACTGGAACATAGATGAGCTACTGATCTCCTCCACTTCACTCAGTCTCAGGACAAATCTTCTAACTAACCCCAGTTATTCTTCAATCTCAGAAGATCTCCATGTTGTCTGAAGTCTTCCTCTTTTAGATTTTCCATGCGGGTTCCATTTGAAAGCTTGATGGACTATCCTAATGATGGTTTTCTGAGAGTGTAGCCTAGCCATCCCCACTTTCTTGTCTTGATTTGAACATCAAGTGGTCCTTGTCCTAGGCTATTAGAAAGTGCCTCATTTATGACCAAGTCTTACCATTTGATGGGAAGGATGTACCTGAGGCATCTGTTGATGAATGTCTGTAGCTTGTGATTTGAAGACTGTTCGGTATGTCAGGTCTAACTACAATATACATATATTGAAACAATGAAGCTGTTTATTGGTGTAAAAATGACTGTATATGGATTTATCAGATATTACTGAGAAGTTCAAAACTAAATGAAAAAGTCATATATCTACCAAGCACAAGCTACCACAACGGGCTCATAGAGCAGCTTTTCCATGTATGAGAACACAGATGCGGCAAGATGGAAAGTAGAACATATGATTTTGAGTCTTTGAAGATTGTTTGGTTAGTGTGAGGTCAGAATCAAAAAAGAAAACAATCATGGGGAAATTGCACTTTGTTTTTAGAATTATGCATATTTTAAGTTTACATGCCAGCATGCATACTCCCAAAGCATCTTTATTGTCTATTTTTGCTGTTATTGATTAATAAGACTTTGCTGCAAATCACAGTCCTCATTTATGAGGCAGTTCACTGTTTTAGAGTGGAAAGTATCAGAAATAGTCAGAATTTAAGACAAGTACCCCATGAGCAGATCAGGAACCAGATTATGACCTACAGTTATAAGCTGCTTTTTGGTTTCTTGGAAATACCCAATACTAGGCATATACTTGGCATAAGGTAGATTTCTGGGTGTGCAGATGCAGTTGTGTTACTCAGCGCATAGGAGGATATACAAATACTTCAAGAGAAAAAAAAAAGCTGTCAAGTAGCACTTTAAAGACTAGCAAAATAGTTTATTGGGTGAGCTTTCGTGGGACAGACCCACTTCTTCAGACCATAGCCAGACCAGAATAGACTCAATATTTAAAGCACAGAGAACCAAAAACAGTAAGCAAGGAGGACAAATCAGAAAAAGATAATCAAGATGAGCAAATCAGAGAGTGGAGGGGTGGGGGTGGAGATCAAGAATTAGATTAAGCTAAGTATGCAAATGAGCCGCTATAGTGACTCAGAAAGTTCCCATCCCGGTTTAAACCATGTGTTAATGTGCCGAATTTGAATATAAAAGCCAGCTCGGCTGTTTCCCTTTGGAGAAAGGTGCGAAAATTCTTTTTCAGTAACACACATACCTTTAGGTCATTGATAGAATGCCCCATTCCATTAAAATGTTGACTAACTGGTTTGTGGATCTGGAGTGTTTTGATGTCTGTTTTGTGCCCATTAACCCTTTGTCTAAGGGAGTTAGAAGTCTGTCCAATATACAAAGCATCTGAGCATCGTTGGCACATGATGGCATATATGATGTTAGTAGAGGAGCATGAGAAAGTGCCCGTGATTCTGTGAGTAACCTGGTTAGGTCCAGTGATGGTATTTCCAGAGAAGATATGTGGACAAAGCTGGCAGCGGGCTTTGTTGCAGGGAAAGGTTCCAGGACTGGTATTCCTGGGATATACACTGTGGCTGTTAGTGAGGATCCTCATAAGGTTGGGAGGTTGCCTGTAGGAGAGAACAGGCATGTCACCCAGGGCCTTCTGGAGTGTGGCATCCTGATTAAGGATAGGTTGTAGGTCTTTAATAATTCGTGGCAGTGGTCTGAGTTGGGGGCTGTAGGTGATGACCAGTGGTATTCTGTTCTTGGCTTTTTTGGGCCGATCTTGGAGTAGCTGGTCTCTGGGTATTCATCTGGCCCTGTCAATTTGTTTTTTTACTTCTCCTGGTAGGTAATTCAGGTTTATGAATATTTGGTAGAGTTCTTGTAGTTTTTGGTCTCTGTCAGTTGGATCAGAGCAAATGCAATTGTACCTAAGAGCTTGACTGTAAACAATGGATCTAGTCGTGTGCAGGATGGAAGCTAGAAGGGTGTAGATAAGTATAGCGATCAGTAGGTTTTCGGTACAGTGTGGTACTGATCAGGCCATCCTTGATTAGTACTGTAGTGTCCAGGAAATGTATCTCTTGCATGTTGTAATCGAGGCATAAGGTGATGGTGGGGTGTAGATTGTTAAAGTCTCTGTGGAATTCTTCTAGAGTCTCTGTACCATGGGTCCAAATCATAAAGATGTCATCAATGTATCTTAAGTAGAGGAGGGGTAATAGGGGACGAGAGGCGAGGAATCGTTGTTCCAGGTCCGCCATGAATATATTAGCATATTGTGGGGCCATGCGGGTGCCCATAGCAGTTCCACTAATCTGGAGGTATAAATTGTCCCCAAATCAGAAATGATGGTGTGTGAGAACAAAGTTACAGAGGTCAGACACCAGATTGGCTGTGGTGGCATCAGGGATAGTATTCCTGATTGCTTGTAATCCGTCTTTATGTGGAATATTAGTGTACAGGGCCTCTACATCCATGGTGGCAAGGATGGCGTTATCAGGAACTTTTCTGATGTTTTGTAATTTCCTCAGGAAGTCGGTGGTATCTCGGATGTCTGACCTCTGTAACTTTGTTCTCACACATAATCATTTCCGATTTGGGGACAATTTATACCTCCAGATTAGTGGAACTGCTATGGGCACCCGCATGGCCCCACAATATGCTAATATATTTATGGCTGACCTGGAACAACGCTTCCTCGCCTTTCGTCCCCTATTACCCCTCCTCTACTTAAGATACATTGATGACATCTTTATGATTTGGACCCATGGTACAGAGACTCTAGAAGAATTTCACAGAGACTTTAACAATCTACACCCCACCATCAACTTATGCCTCGATTACAACATGCAAGAGATACATTTCCTGGACACTACAGTACTAATCAAGGATGGCCTGATCAGTACCACACTGTACCGAAAACCTACTGATCGTTATACTTATCTACACCCTTCTAGCTTCCATCCTGCACACGTGACTAGATCCATTGTTTACAGTCAAGCTCTTAGATACAATTGCATTTGCTCTGATCCAACTGACAGAGTCCAAAAATAACAAGATCTTTACCAAATATTCATAAACCTGAATTACCCACCAGGAGAAGTAAAAAAACAAATTGACAGGGCCAGACGAATACCCATAGACCAGCTACTCCAAGATCGGCCCAAAAAAGCCAAGAACAGAATACCACTGGTCATCACCTACAGCCCCCAACTCAGACCACTGCCACGAATTATTAAAGACCTACAACCTATCCTTAATCAGGATGCCACACTCCAGAAGGCCCTGGGTGACATGCCTGTTCTCTCCTACAGGCAACCTCCCAACCTTATGAGGATCCTCACTAACAGCCACAGTCTATACCCCAGGAATACTAGTTCTGGAACCTTTCCCTGCAACAAAGCCCGCTG
Source organism: Carettochelys insculpta (assembly GCF_033958435.1). NCBI lineage: Eukaryota > Metazoa > Chordata > Testudines > Carettochelyidae > Carettochelys > Carettochelys insculpta. The sequence goes on along the minus strand of NC_134139.1, from coordinate 173,767,664 downwards.
CCAGCTTTGTCCACATATCTTCTCTGGAAATACCATCACTGGACCTAACCAGGTTACTCACAGAATCACGGGCACTTTCTCATGCTCCTTTACTAACATCATATATATGCCATCATGTGCCAACGATGCTCAGATGCTTTGTATATTGGACAGACTTCTAACTCCCTTAGACAAAGGGTTAATGGGCACAAAACAGACATCAAAACACTCCAGATCCACAAACCAGTTAGTCAACATTTTAATGGAATGGGGCATTCTGTTAATGACCTAAAGGTATGTGTGTTACTGAAAAAGAATTTTCGCACCGTTCTCCAAAGGGAAACAGCCGAGCTGGCTTTTATATTCAAATTCGGCACATTAACACATGGTTTAAACCGGGACGGGAACTTTCTGAGTCACTATAGCGGCTCGTCTGCATACTTGGCTTAATCTAATTCTTGATCTCCCCCCCCCACTCCTCCACTCTCTGATTTGCTCATCTTGATTATCTTTTTCTGATTTGTCCTCCTTGCTTACTGTTTTTGGTTCTCTGTGCCTTAAATATTGAGTCTGTTCTGGTCTGGCTATGGTCTGAAGAAGTGGGTCTGTCCCACGAAAGCTCGCCCAATAAACTATTTTGCTAGTCTTTAAAGTGCTACTTGTCTGCTTTTTATTTTGATAGTGTGTAGACTAGCACGGCTTCCTCGCTGTTACTATTGAAGAGAAAAATTACCTAGTCCTGATAAAACCTCTTCCCAGCCATCTTTCCAAAACCTATTTAACAACCTCTATTAATCTAGGAAAAACTGAGAAATTTTCCTTTCTTGGTAGTTGCTGACAACCTGCATTTAAAAAGAAAAAAGTACCACCCATTGTGAATGCAGTGAAGATTATTAATATTTCTAAGCTTCACCTACTTTTCAGTCTTTTAAATGATTATGGATGTTTCCTATCAGAACTGTCCAAGGCACTGCAACCTTTGCATGGGCCTTTCTGAAAAGATAAACTCTGGAAGCTACTGGAGTGTAAAATAGAAGTACAGGATGACACTGGCAAACCTTTAAAAGATAAATCTTGGGAGCCACTGGTCTGTAAAATATTAGTACACTGACGCTAGTAGATCGTTAAGTCTTACCACTCGTACTTTGCTAGCGGATATTGGAGCAGTATTTTCTCGTGTCCAAGAATGGGAAAGAATGACTTCTAGCCTTAAACTCCATGTAATTTTGTATTAATTTATAACTATCTAATACATAAATAATCTGTGGAGATTCCTTCCTAGAGAGATAATAATAGGATTTGTTTCATTGCATCACATAATTTACTTTTATAATGTAGGGGCTGATCACAACCTATTGTTGCCTAGTCTTAGTGATACAAAGACAACTGTATTTAAAATAATTTTAAAAATCGTGAAATTTCTGAGTCTGACATCACTTAAACTGGTAGTTTTGCTATCTCCAGCCTTTGAAACTCTTGAGCCAGAGCCTCAGAATCATGATACTGGCTTATACACTAAGAAATTTTTTTTTTGAAATAAGACTTTTCCTTCCTTTCTTCCTTCCTTCCTTCCTTCCTTCCTTCGGGGAGAAGCTCCCTGCCCTCAATCATGCGTGATCATCTCAGGATAAAAATGTATCCTTAAATACATGCATAAATAATCAGCCTCTCTGCTCATTGATCAGAGGAAATTTCCATGTCTTACAAGTTACTGCCTCTCCGTCTGCCTTCCTAGTTAGATAGGATAAGCACTCACATTCGTCTCAGATGTTCTTGCACCTTCTCATTTCCACCCCATTCTCTGTCCTCTTGCCCTCCATTTTTCCCTCCCTTTCTCCTGACAATTGTCTACACAAACATTCTTTTTCTCTGCCATCCCACATTCTTTTGCATGCTCCCCTTCAATTTTCCTCCTGCTTATGTTCTCCTGTACGCACTCCACTTGTATCTATTCTTCACATACCCCCACTAAACATTTTGGCTGTGTCTACATGGGAGCCCACCATCGAAAGGGCAAAATCGAAAGCCATAAATTGATATACCGGCTTTCGAAAGAACACAACCATGTGGCAAAGGCGGATCACAGTTCCGACTCACTCTTTTGAAGACCCTGTCCCATTATTTCGAAAGGGAGCGTCCAGAAGTGTATGAATGTTCTTTCAAAAGAGGGGAGGCAGAGATGCCACAGATGGGGTCGCATGGCCACCAAGCCCTTCCGGGGCCCTCAGCCAGCTGCCCCCTTAAAGGGCCCCCCTCCAGTTCCCCTGTCCTGCACTAGCCGAGGCCTGCCAAGCTGCCAGGAGCAATGCAGACCCCAGTGCAGCAGCACCATGGCCAACAACACCCTGGTCCTTGCACTGGATGCAGACATCATGGGCACTGTTGCCTACATTGTCTGCATGGTTGCTGCAGCCATCCTCCTCCTCCTTGGGAGACAGAATAGCCCCCCCTGAGGACATGGAGCCCACCCAGCCTGCACCCCACCCCCTGGCACCCCGGCATCTGTGAAGCCACCCCAGCAGCATGGACTGGTGGGAGCAACTGGTTCTGGGGCAATGGGATGATGCCACCTAGCTCCAGAACTTCTGCATGAGCTAGGACGCCTTCCAGGAGCTGTGTCACTGGCTGGCACCTGCATTGAGGCATCAGGAAACCATCATGCAGCCTGCACTCCCCCTTGAGAAGTGAGTTGCAATTCCAGTATGGAAACTGTCCACCCTGGACTCCTACTGCTCAGTGGGCCACCAGTTCAGGGTGGGCAAGGCCACTGTAGGAGCAGTGCTCATGGAGGTAAGCCGGGCCCAGGGCACACTCCCACCACAGCAAGGGGAAGGGGGCCCGTGGGCAAAGAGTCGCTGGCTGGGGTGGGGACCGGGACGGGGGTCGCCAGCTGGGAACACTCTTTAACACCCTCATGAGAGCGCATGGCTTCCCTCCCATGCAGGTTGTCTGTGCCATGATCCTGCACCGGGTCATCTGCGTCGGGGACCTGGATGCCATCGTCGAGGGTTTCTCCTCATTGGGGTTCCCGAACTACTTTGGTGCCCTGGGCAGGACGCACATCCCCATCAGTGTCCCACCACACAGCACCGGCCGCTATATCAACTGAAAGGGCTACCACTCAGTGATCCTCCAAACCCTAGTGGACCACAAAGGCTGGTTCACGGACATCTACATGGGCTGGTCAGGGCGAACCCATAACGCCAGGGTCTTCTGCAATTCCGGCCTGTGCCAGCATATGGAGGCTGGCACCTTCATCCCCCAGCGGGAGAGGCTGGTTGGGGACACCACCATACCGTTATGGATGATTGCGGATGCGGCATACCCCCCTATTGCTGCAGCTGATGTGGCCCTATACTGGCCACCTCAACCCCATCAGGGAGGCCTTCAACACCCACCTCAACCAGGCCCAGCAGGCCTTCAGGCACCTCAAGGGGTGGTTGTGGTGCCTTCTTTCCCCCTCCTCAAGGTGGGGGGTGCTCAAGTTACCACAAGTGGTGCGCTCCTGCTGTGTCCTCCACAACATTGTGCAGGGAAAAGGGGATGCCTACATCCAGGGGTGGGCAGCTAAGGCCACCAAGGGGTTTGAGCAGCTGGCCGCCATCTCCAGCAGCCAGGCAAACTGCAACTGTGTCTGGATCTGGGAGACCCTTTGTGTAAGCCTCACCCCCAGGGCTGTATTGATCCCCCCCGCTACCCACCCCTCACCGTCCCCCTATACATCCACCCCCCCACCACATATACCACCACCACCACCACCGTACCCATGTCTCCCCCCACACCCCATGGGACCACGGGACATGGGCCTTGGTGCACAATAAAAACCTTTATCAACATTAACCATAAAAACCTGTGGTATTTTAAATGTCCAGCTGTTGATAATGTGGGTGGGGGGGGACATCCCTTTATGTTGCAGGGTGGGGGGGCCTAAACTTGGAGGAGGGTGGGGAGGGGGCTAGAACTGGGGTCACTTGGGCAAGGGGGTTGTGGGCCGAGAGCCCTGCTGGCTCCAGGATCCCTTTCCCCTCTAGGAGTGGGTGCCACAGTGGGGCTGGGATGGGGCAGGGAGCACTGGAAGGTAGGGAAGTGGTGGGATGGCAGAAGGGGCATCGGTGTGGGGTGGAGTGGAGGACTCTGGGGGGGGACTTTTCTGGGGGGGCCCTGTTGGGGGGTTTGGGGGTTGGGCAGCTGCAGGGGGGGGAATGTGTGGCGTGCCAGGAGCTGGGCCACATTGCCCATGTGCTCCTGCAGAGTCCTGTGGATGGCGTCCAGGAGGGACATGAGCTGGTCCCAGGCCTTCCTCCGCCATGCCAGGTAGGTCTCCTCCAGCCGGAGGTGGTGCTCCATGAGCTCTGCCTGGCAGAGGTTGGTGAGGTCATCTCCTGTGCACCGTTGTGACCTCCACCTGTGCACCCAGTGTGTTGCTGCTGCTGGAGGTGCCTGGCCCCTGTCCAAAGCCTCCGCCAGGCAGGCGTCTGCACCATGGCTCGGGCTGATTGTTCCTGCCTCCTCCAGCTCCTCTGGCTCAGGCTGGTCTGCCAAGCTGTCCAGGACCACTGTGGGTGGAGAGCTGTCCCAGGGCGCCAGGATGCAGTGTAGTTCCCGATAGTAGGGGTAGGTGGAGAGACCTTCCCCTGAGCGCCCAGCCTTGCCCCGGACCTGGGCATAGCCCTGCCAGAACTCCTTTACTTTGCTCCAGACTTGCTCCGGGGTCTGCTCCCAGTGGCCTTGGCTGGTCAGTCCCCGGGTGAGGCAGGTGAAGACAGCGGTGGTCCTCTGCTTAACCCCCATCTCCTGGAGGACCTCCTCTTCTTTCCAGAGTCCCAGGAGGTCTCATAGTTCACGGTCTGTCCAGGAGGGTCCTCTTTTCTTTTTTTCTGGGACGGACCCCCTAGGATCCCTGTGGGGGCTCTGGGGGGGGGCCCTGGGGCTTGGGAAACTGCTGGGCACTGGCCATGTGCCTGTTGCTGTTGTTGGGGGTGGCTGAGCGGGTGTGCTGCTGGGAGCTCATGCTGTCATAGCTTTCCTGTTCTCAGCTTCCTGCCATGGGGTTTCTGAGTCCGTGTGGCTTTAAGAGCAGCCGGTTGCATGGGTCATAGAGCTCTGCTCAGCAGGGCAGGGCGTTTCTGCGATCTGGCTAAGCGCCATCGTGGAGGACTCCCCTTTGAAAGAGTGGGCTGTGGACCGTCTATATGTGCCTTCTTTCGACATTGTTTTTCAATGGATGGCGCTCTTCCCATATGGGATTGGGGTCCAGCTTTCGAAGCTGGGGCTGCTTTCCTTCTATTTAAATCAAAAGAGCACACAACGTGTAGATGCTCCCTTCGTTCTTTCGAAAGAGGGCCTGTCTTTTCAAAATACTGTGCACATGTAGACACACCCTTCCTGTCCAGTTCCCTCACACAAATCCCCTCCCTGTTGCTCCACATTATTTTCTCAGTGGACTGGCTCTCACATGGTCACTAAAGCTGCGTCTACACGTGCACGCTACTTCGAAGTAGCGGCACCAACTTCGACGTTAGGCGGTGAGACGTCGAAGTCGCTAACCTCATGAGGAGATAGGAATAGCGCCCTACTTCGACGTTCAACGTCGAAGTATGGACCGTGTAGACGATCCGCGTCCCGCAACGTCGAAATTGCTGGGTCCTCCATGGCGGCCATCAGCTGGGGGGTTGAGAGATGCTCTCTCTCCAGCCCCTGCGGGGCTCTATGGTCACCGTGGGCAGCAGCCCTTAGCCCAGGGCTTCTGGCTGCTTCTGCGGCAGCTGGGGATCTATGCTGCAGGCACAGGGTTTGCAACCAGTTGTCAGCTCTGTGTATCTTGTGTTGTTTAGTGCAACTGTATCTGGGAGGGGCCCTTTAAGGGAGCAGCTGGCTGTTGAGTCCGCCCTGTGACCCTGTCTGCAGCTGTGCCTGGCATCCCTATTTCGATGTGTGCTACTTTGACGTGTAGACGTTCCCTCGCTGCGCCTATTTCGATGTTGGGCTGAACAACGTCGAAGTTGAACATCGACGTTGCTGGCCCTGGAGGACGTGTAGACGTTATTCATCGAAATAGACTATTTTGATGTCGCAACATCGAAATAAGCTATTTCGATGTTGGCTGCACTTGTAGACGTAGCCTAAGTGTACGAGTACATTGAAAATACCCACTGCATCTAGTAATGGAAGCTGTGTCAGTTGACTTGGGCTCACAGGGCTCGGGCTGTGGGGATAAAAATAATAGGACCATGACCATGACTACCAGTCTCCAGTTTTGCTGCAGCTATCACTCCAAGAGGGTGGTTAGCTTCCAGAACATGGGATTGTAGGCCTTCTGGAGGTCCTCGTTCACCCAGTGATGACCCCTCTGGCCGTGGGCCTGCTGTTTTGGGGGGGGTTGCCCTGGTGCTGCCTCAGGGCTGGCTTGCTCCATTTCTGAGGTGGGGCTGACTCAGCCCTTGCTCTGTGCAGGTCAAACTGTAAGGAAGACAAAGAGGAGGAATGGTGAGTCATTCATGCAGCACAGACTCTAAGGCCTTACCCTCCATTGTGAACAGCAACCAACAGCTCCTGGGCTGAAGGACAGGAATGTTCTGGGAGCACAGGCATGTCTGGCCTGCACAGCGAGCCCTGCTGCCTGGGGATACTGCTGTGCCTCAGGTGCCAGGCTGACTGCTGCACCCCCCCGCCCTTAATGGGCTAGTGGCCAAAGAGGGGTGTCTGGCCACAGAGGGGTCCCTACATGGGTGGAGCATGAGCTGGGCAGATCCTGGCCCTCCCCAGACCCCTCTCCACATGTGCCTTTCACTGTGCTGGGAGCTGCACTCGCCCATGTGTCTGGGGTAAAAACATTGCCCTTGTGGTTAGCCTGCTTCCAGCCTGCCTGGGGCTCGTCCAGCCGCCTGTGACCTGGCAGCAGGCTGTATGCTGGATCCAGGTGGGACATGCTACCTTGCACATGGTTCCATGTACCAGGACTACAGTGTGTGGTCCTGCCTGATCTGGCCTGGTGAAGCTCACAGCATGCCTTGTCTGTGCCTGCCTCCCCTGTCCTGGGTTGTGTGAAGTGCAGGGTACTCACCGGAATGACCATCAGCTAGCTCTGGGGATATTCTGGAGGTGGCCTGGATGAAGGGTCCTGAGTCCAGGGTGATGACCAAGGTGTTCCTGCTTGCCTTGGACCCCAAGTCCGCCTCTGGCTCTGGCAGGGGTTGGGGACCTGAGATGCTGTTCCTCCTCCTCAGGCTCTAACTGTGGGGGGCCTCCTCTACAATTTTGACAGGGGCAGGCAGAAGGGAGGTGTTGTCCACCCCCCAGGAGATGGTGCAGCCCACTGTAGTAGGGGCAGATCATGGATTCTGACCCTGATCCCCACCTGCCATTGTGGGCCCAGGTATAGCCTGCCACATTTCTTTAACTTTTGCCCACATCTGCTCCATGGTGCCAGAAGGGTGGCTTCATTCCTCTGCTTTGCCTTAAGGTCAAGGAAGGTCTCTTCCTCGGCTCACAAGCCCAGCAAGTCTTGGACTTTGGCCCTGGTCCAGGAGGTGGCACACCTTTTAAAAATGCAGGGTGGGTCCTATGACTCCTTAGCCTGGTCTCTGGAAGGGCCAGGGGGATTGTGAGGGGCCTGGCTCTTTGCCATTGGGGATGGCTCAGTGGAAGGGAGTGGCTCTGAGGGTGTGGGCACAAGCAGTGTGCTTCTGGGCTGCTTCCACACTCTTAGCTTCCTGCCTTGGGGTTTCCAGAGCTCCCTGCAGCTTTAAGAATGGCTGGAGGCAGGGACCATAGAGTTCTGCTTTCTGTGGAGAGGATGGCCCCCGGGGCAGCTGTGCAGTGCCCTGGAGGTCTTTTCTGTTGGCAGAAGACCCCCCCCCACCGGAATGGCCAGGCTAGGTTTCTGTCAACAGATCTCTATCAAGAGAGGCGTTCTGCCTTGCGGGGAATGGCAGAATGCTGTTGACAAAATTGCCATATTCTGTCAATTTACTCTGGGCAAAACGCCTTGGCAATCTAGATGCTCCGTGAGTTTTGTCAACAAAATACCAGTTGTGTTGACAAAACCCTCCAGTGTAGATATGGCCTGAGATTCTGTGCCGTAGTGATTTTGTTGTTGGATTTTTTTGTTCTTGTGAATTGTAGACATATCAAAAAGGGCCACCGTCTTTCCTGAGAGCATCCTGATTTTTCTGGTGCAGCCTGACTTTTACCCGCAAGCTGAACTGTATCGGGCAATTATCTAGCCGAGGGTCATCTCACTGACAGAAATGGGAGAAGGCAACTGTATTGAATAAGGACAAAACTTCACAAAGATTGAAGTTAGATATTAGAAATTCATGAGCACTATTAAACAAACCAAACCAAGAAAAATATCCATGACTCATGATAAAATATTAGCGCTGGCAACACTGCTCATGTGATGAGCAGTAGCTCTGTTGAAGTCAGTGGACTCACACTGGCATAAAAGTGATGGGTGATCACTGCACGTTTTTCTGGGTTGTGTGTCTTCAGATGACTTTGTGTGACTGAAATCCATTCAAAACTTTATTCCTTATTTAGTAGACATGTTAAATGGATGCCACCTGCCTCACTGGTTTTACCTTTCAACAGAAATTCACCCTTTCTTTGGAACATTTCCTAGCCATTTCATATGACAGCCTTCTGTAGAAAGTCAAAAGTGATGGGAATTGTATTATGATAGCTCTTACTACCTATTCTAGAAAACTAAATGATTCACTGGACCTAAAAACTCATTGTCCATGACTTCTGAAGCTATATTTTATTATCTCTGAAGTTAATCTACCTTTCAGTGGGGGTAACAATAACACATCCCCACTGCACAGTTTTGGAATCTCAGAACAGACTGTGATTTTGACAGTTTTGAATAGCAATCTGTCACTTAACTCACAAATACAGTGTATGGTCTCCTGGCTCCCTGTGCTCATTTCCAGATGTTGGGATGACATCTGTGCCCTCTGAAAAGGTCTGCAGTATGTCAGTCTCAGTAGGGCATAGGTTTCAAACACAGCTGGGCTTGACTGTAATGTCTGAATGCTACTTCAAGTGCTATTCACTCTTCAGTAAGCTCTTTTCCAATATTGATGCTGTCCTGCTTTTAAAAAATTGATCAAAAGTGCCACAGTAGAATATCTGAACAGTGCAGAATAAGACAGTGAGATCACATCCACACAGGGCTGCCAAATAGAAGAGGTTGTATTGGCACTTGTAGAATTGCCATGGCATGCACAGGCATGGGATTGCATAAGGATATTGTCCTAAGCTGCTCTCTTTGCAGATAGGTTTGGAATGGGGACATGCTCCTTCCTTCACAAGCTAATATACGTGACTTGTCATCTAAGGCAAATGTCTAGATGAATTTTGAAAGTGTATTCCAAAAGAGAGGAAGTCAAATTTGGCTGTCTGCAGACAGATAAAACAATAAGAATTGTTTTGACTTGTTTTTACAAGTGGCAGTTGACATTATTGGTACATACCCCATAGTTCTCCAAAGCAGCAAGGAGAAGAGCCAGGCTTTACAATGTGACTTTAGTCTAAAATACATTTATACGCAATAGATACTTACAGTGCAATTATTTACTTTGTGGTATGTATTTTTTTTTCAAAATTATTTTCATATGCTGTTCACACTAACTCCTCCCTTTCCAAGATTGTCTTATTGGACAACTGGGACACCGACCATAAGAATTCAGAACATCTGAGTCTACAAAGATATTAATCACTATAAACACACTTACTCATGAGATAGTATTGTATGTTTAGGTAGCATTGCAGGGTTTTATTATAATGCACATGTGCAAGAAAGCTCTTAAAACTACACCATTTCCTATTGTGGACATGCATTTCAATGACGCTCTTGCAAAACAGGATTTCTTTATTTTGCATTTAGAGGCAAACCCTGTCCAGGCCTGCACAGCTTAAAGGTTCTTCCAAAACAAAACAGTTCAGCTCCTTTGCAAAAGCTGCAGATAAGCAATGCTTTTTTCAGTAGGGAGCTCAGCTTCACAAGTGTCATTGTACACACAGTTCACGTCATTGAGCTGTAACTGTTGTTTGGATACTTGTGTCCTCCACCTTACACTTACAGGTGGACATATTGGGGGCATAGAGCTATTCCAACCAGGCTGATCCGCAGTCATGGCCTGTGGAGAGGAAGCTGTGTCCTGCATTCTTTCCTGAAAAGTGGGGAAAGGTGGTGGGCGGAGAAGATTCCTGGTTCTTGGATCTGAATCACTGGATTTAAATCACAGGATCTGAACTCAACCTATAATTTTGATTTCAAGGCAGGTCCAAATCTGGAAGAAGCTTATTTTCCAATGGGCTAGTCTACACTAGCCCCCTCTTTCAAAGGGGGTATGTAAATGAGCCAGACCAGGGAAAAGTAATGAGGTGCTGCGCTGCATATGCAGCACCTCTTTAGCCTAATTCCTGCCATGCAAACTTCGAAGTTAACAGCTTCGAAGCACCAGCAAGTTGTATAGCCACAGGCACTTCAATGTACCTGCACAAGTTTGAAGCGCCCCTACTCCGAAAACATTTTGGGAGTAAGGGCACTTCGAAGGTGCTCGTGTTCTTTGAAGTGCCCGCAGCTACACGGAATGCTGGCATGCTAACTTCAAAGGGGCTAGTGTAGACAAGCCCAATATGACTGAAATATTCAAAAGCTTTTCTCATGAACTTTTAACTCAGGAAAGCAGAAATCTTATGACAATCCATGTCTCTGTAAGAGATCTACCATTCAAAATTTGAAGGATTATTTCTGTTACCTCAAAGATGTGCATAGTGTTTACAGGCAAATAAGACATTGTTCCTTCTCCAGATTTCACCACTCGGGAACAATAATTATGAGAACAACCAGCAAAATTTTGGTGCTGTCAATTCCAATTTTAAACTGTAACCTAAACTTTAGTCATGTGGGAACAATGCCCTTTTGGTGCATCTAGTCTCAGGCCAGTCCTACACTAGGGATGAAAAATTATTTAAGATACATAACTCCAGCTACATGAACTGCATAGCTGGACTTGACTTACCTTACATAGATTTTCTGCACCATACCCACAGTGGGAGTTTGTCTCCCATTGACTTCCATTACTCCTTACAACTGGGAGGAGCATAGGGGTCAAAAGAAGCATGGTCAGCACATCCCTAATGGAACTTCTAAATCAAACATCTGGAGCATCAACTCTCTGATAAATAAATATAAGCTGGGTCTGCCCTACCAAGTCCTGTCTATAGAAGAGGCCTTCTGTCGACAAAACTAGGGAACATCCACACTACAAATGCATGCTGTCTAGATTCTGTTGACAGAATGAAGCCTCTTTCCCAGCAGAGTTATGTCTTGAAAGTTTGAGAGATAGCATCTCTGTAGATGCTCCAGGGCGCCCTCTGTCAACAGAGAGGGCCTCTGGTTCACTGGGCAGCCTTGTTTGCAGAGCTTCCAGTTGGCCGTTCTGTCGTCAGAGGGCTGGGTAGTCTGGCTACTCTCTGTCGACAGAGAGCGTCGACAGGGGGAGCCCCTATTAGGTGTGGACATGTTCTGTAGACAGAGATTCAGTTGGCAAAACTCTGTCAACAGTGACTTCTGTAGACAGAACTTTGTAGTGTAGGCCCAACTCTAGAGAAGCTCTCAGCCTGAGAAGTTTCGTTGAAGCTAACTGAGAGAAGGGACATTTAAAATCTGATTTTTCTGAAAATCATTGCTGCCTACATGTGTTATGGTGTGTGATTGTGCCCCTCCCTGTGTTTTCATTGTGAATTATCTCTCCTTTCTCCCAGGGCAACTGCTGCTTCAACATCTCAATGGCCTATAGTGAGCCGCTTTGAGGGATTATAATGTGCCATGTGTAGTTCAAGAGCCATAGATAAAATATCACTGTTTTAACCTATATGACATGATTTACAAACTCTCCTTATTAAAGTGTTTATATAGCAAAATAAATAAAATAACATTTTAAACAGCAAGCAGATGTTGGCCTTCGGTAAAACTGACAGCATTGCAATATGTATATAAATTAACACAAGAATATATGACACCTCAAATCAACAAAGGTCAAAACCAATTTTGCCCTTGAATAACTTCATTGAAGCCAGTGAAGTGACTTCTGATTTTCACGTTTTTAAATGGAATTAGAATCTGGCCCCAGCTTTCCTATCTTCCACTTAAACATGGTACAAAGATGACTTTTGTTATGCTGTCACGTTATAAGGGGCAATATGACATGACATGTAGCAAGTAAGTGTGGTTTGTCTGTTTTATATGTGAACATACAGGCATGAGATGTATGATGGATGAAGTTAAAGTGATTTGCTTTTTTTTATGAAGTGATGTCAATTATATATAAAAATTAATCGTTAAACATTGGTCTTTCTAGTAAAAAGGGTACTTTACACCACATTATCAAAATATAATAATAATAACAATAATAATAATAATAATAAGTTTTTTCTAATCAACCATTATTTCATATTATAGTTGCGATGTTATGTGGAAAAATATCAGTTGCATGACTAATTTTAATGATAAATAAGATAAAATAAAGTAAAATAGCTCTACCAATGATTCAGTCTGTGCTCTTATAAAAGTAATATAGCAGTCTCATAGCAATCATAGATTTATAGCATTTACAGCTAGAAGGTACCATTAGTTCATTTGGCTTCATCTCCTGCACATCATAACCAATAGAATTTCATCTAGTTACTCCTGTATTGAGTCTAATAACTTGTCTTTGATTAATGTATATCCTTCTATCTTTCAGTTTAACTAGCTATAACATAGGGGATATTGCTACTTACCTAATGTGAGGACACATATTTTCTAAGTGCTTTCGGACCCTAAAGCCCAATAGAAGGGCTAACAATTAATACTCATTATGATGTACATAAGATTGTTGCTCAGCATGATACTTGTGGGAGTGGCGCAAATTCCGCAGTGGTGTCCCCAGCACAGAAGCATTAGGACAAGGCCCACCAATGGAAGGGGGAGGGGCAAAGAGGGCAACTGCTCAGGGTCTGATGATTCAAAACGGGCCATGGCTCCTAGCCACTATCCTGCAGCCTTTAAATCACTGATGGAGCCCCATGCAGCACACTCCAGACAGTGCTGCGGGCTGCTGGGGTAGGCACGGTGTGCTCCCAGCTGCACTAAGGCTGCCTGATAGAAGCTAATTCCAGCCCTGCCGTCTGAGGCCCTGTCATCTGCAGGGGCACAGAGCTGCCCCTTCCCCCCCGCCTACACACCTTGCTTTGGGGCCCAGCAAGTCTGTCAGCCCCTCTGATTAGGACATTAGAGCTACAATTATACTACAGTGCTCTGTCAATAGGAGTCACTGCTGGGAGAGTTTTCCCGACAAAACTTTGGTTGACAGAGTGAGGCCACATAAAAGCCAATTGGGAGAGTGCTCAGCTCTGTCAAAAGAGCAGCTGGACTGCCCAGCTGCTCTCTCAAAAAAACGGGCACCTGTAAATGCAGCAGACAGAGCTGCCCATTTTTACAGCTGCTCTTTCTGTCGAGAGAAGGCCCACAGAGCGGCCACACAGCTTTTTTGTCGACAGAATCTGTCGACAGTGGTGTTATGCCTCAAAGCTTTGAGGTATTTTGTGTGTGCACACACCATGAGTTTTGTTGACAAAACTGGGGTTTCACCAGCAAAACTTGTTCATGTAACCATAGCCTAAGTATACAACCTTTTAGTTATAAAAGCAGAAGTTATGCTATAGAAAAATACTACTGAAGTAGTAAATACACTTTTAAAGCCTGGAAAATAAAATTTTGTGCACAATGTAATAATATTTAATTTGTAATTAAATCTAATCTTTACATTTCATATTTAAAAAAATTGCAGAGATTCTCATTCCTTATTCTCATTTTAGCTTCATCAGACCATATATCATTATCATTTGATACGTGTGATTGTGTTTATTCTGTCTAAAGCTTCTAGTACTGTCCATTGTTGGAAGATAGGATACTAGGTTTGATGGACTATTGGTCTGACTCATTTTGGCTGTTCTTATACTCCCTTTACTTGCCACGTACCTGTGTCTAGGACTATACACATATACACAGACCTGACTCTTCACTGTCCAACCATTGTTATGTGGTGACTACTGGTTTGCAGAGTCCATGATATACCCCAGTGCATACCCTCTATGTTTCTACCCATAGAGCAAGATAATATTTTGCCAACCTTCTTTTTTGCAATGAAAGGAGAGTGTATGAGGTACTATATAAGATTTTTTACATCTCTGCCATTAATTATTTTTGGACAGTGTGGGGGGCAAAGACCTTCCTAATTTCAGAGTTTTGAGTCTTCCCCTCTCATTTTTTACATGATAGACAATATCACCATTGTATCAAGGATTCTCCTCTGAACAGCACTGTTTGTTACAGAAGCTTGGCTTGGAATAGATTTTGTGAAATTTCCTGCTGGATTGATGGTGTGAATTTCAGTTTGAGTATCCTTCAAAGATGAAGGTCATTCAAGTCTAGCTACATAGATCATTTGAAAAATGCATACTCTGGCATTTACTAGCTACACAATAACAGCTATCACGAACTTATCTGTATTGTAAACATTGTATGGACAATAGTAACTATGTACATGAAACTGTATGTACAATAGATTCATATAAAAATGATTAGACTACATTATGGAGTCAGTGCTTGTCAAATTCAGTTTTATATAGTAACAGAGAGGAAACCATGCTAGTCTATACACTATCAAAACAAAAAGTGGTCAAGTAGCACTTTAAAGACTAGCAAAATAGTTTATTGGGTGAGCTTTCATGGGACAGACCCACTTCTTCAGACCATAGCCAGACCAGAACAGACTCAATATTTAAGGCACAGAGAACCAAAAACAGTAAGCAAGGAGGACAAATCAGAAAAAGATAATCAAGGTGAGCAATTCAGAGAGTGGAGGGGTTGGGGGGGAAGTCAAGAATTAGATTAAGCCAAGTATGCAGACGAGCCGCTATAGTGACTCAGAAAGTTCCCGTCCCGGTTTAAACCATGTGTTAATGTGCCAAATTTGAATATAAAAGCCAGCTCGGCTGCTTCCCTTTGAAGAACAGTGCAAAACTTCTTTTTCAATAACACACATACCTTTAGGTCATTAATACAATGCCCCATTCCATTAAAATGTTGATTAACTGGTTTGTGGATCTGGAGTGTTTTGATGTCTGTTTTGTGCCCATTAACCCTTTGTCTAAGGGAGTTAGAAGTCTGTCCAATATACAAAGCATCTGGGCATTGTTGGCACATGATGGCATATATGATGTTAGTAGAGGAGCATGAGAAAGTGCCCGTGATTCTGTGAGTAATGACCTAAAGGTATGTGTGTTACTGAAAAAGAATTTTCGCACCTTTCTTCAAAGGGAAGCAGCGGAGCTGGCTTTTATATTCAAATTCGGCACATTAACACTTGGTTTAAACCGGGACGGGAACTTTCTGAGTCACTATAGCGACTCTTCTGCATACTTGGCTTAATCTAATTCTTGACCTCCCCCCTAACCCCTCCACTCTCTGAATTGCTCACCTTGATTATCTTTTTCTGATTTGTCCTCCTTGCTTACTGTTTTTGGTTCTCTGTGCCTTAAATATTGAGTCTGTTCTGGTCTGGCTATGGTCTGAAGAAGTGGGTCCGTCCCATGAAAGCTCACCTAATAAACCATTTTGCTAGTCTTTAAAGTGCTACTTGACCACTTTTTGTTTTGTCAGTTTTATATAAAATTGTCACTTCTGTTTAAAGACATTTTAAAATCACAGAATCGCAGATTCATAGGGCTGGAAGGGACCTCAGGAGGTCATCTAGTCCAGCCCCCTGCTTCAAGCAGGAACCACCCCCACTAAGTTATCCCAGCCAGGACCTTGTCAAGCCAGGACTTAAAAACCTCAAGGGATGGAGAATCCACCGCCTTTCTAGGCAACGCACTCCAATGCTTTGCCACTCTCCTGGTGAAGTATTTTTTCCTAATATCTAACTATACCTCTCCCTCTTCAACTTCAGACCATTACTCCTTGTTATGCCATCTGACTCCACTGAGAGCAGCTCCTCACCCTCCTCTTTAGAGCTCCCCTTCAGGAAGTTGAAGGCTGTTATTAAATCACCCCTAAGTCTTCTCTTCTGTGAACTAAACAAGACCGAATACCTCAGCTTATCTTCATAGGGCTTGTGCTCCAGCCTCTTATTCATTTTTGTTGCCCTCCACTGAACGTGCTTCAGCAAATCCACATCCTTTTTTCACTGCGGGGCCCAAAACAGGACACAATATTCCAGATGTGGCCTCACCAGTGCCAAATAGAGGGGAATAACTACTTCTCTAGATTTGCTAAAAATGCTCTTCCTAGTGCACCCTAGTATGCCGTTAGCCTTCTTGGCTACAAGGGCACACTGTTTACTCATAGCCAGCCTTTCATCCATCATAAACCCTAGGTCCCTTTCCATTGTACTGTTGCTGAGCCGGTCAGTTCCCAGCCTATAACAATGGTTGGGATTCTTCCGCCACAGGTGCAGGACTCTACACTTCTCCTTGTTGAACCACATCAGATTTCTTCTGGCCCAGTCCTCCAAATTTATCCAGGTCACTCTGGATTCTCTCTCTACCCTCCAACATATCTACCTCTCCCCCTAGTGTTGTGTCATCTGCAAACTTGCTGAGGGTGGAGTCCAGTCCCTCATCCAGGTCATTAATAAAGATGCTGAATAACACCAGCCCTGGAACTAAACCTTGTGGCACTCCGCTTGAAACCGACCGCCATCCAGCTATTGAGCCATTGACAACTACCCGCTGGGCCTGACCATCAAGCCAGCTTTCTATCCATTTTATAGTCCAAGGAATCCAATCCATATTTCCTCAACTTATGGACAAGAATGTTGTGGGAAATCGTATCAAAAGCTTTGCTGAAGTCAGGGTATATCACATCCACTGACTTCCCCATGTCCACTGAACCTGCTATCTTGTCATAGAAGCCAATCAGACTGGCCAGGCAGGACCTGCCCCTACTGAATCCATGTTGGCCACTCTTGATCACTTTCCCCTCTTCCAACTGCTCCAAAATGGATTCCCTGAGGACTCCCTCCACCATTTTCCCAGGGATTGAGGCAAAGCTGACCGGTCCATAGTTCCCTGGATTGTCCTTCCTTCCCTTTCCAAAGATGGGCACTATGTTTGCCTTTCTCCAGTCATCCGGCATCTCCCCTGATTTCCAAGGGTCCCCAAAGACAATGGCCAAAGGCTCAGCAATGACCTCCACCAACCCACCCAGCACCCCAGGCTCACCAAATCCAGACCCAGGGACCTGTGCACATCCAGTTTTTCTAGATAGCTCAGAACTTGTTCCTTCCCCACAGATGGCTGCCCTCCACCTTCCCATACTGCATTGTCTAGGACCATCATGTGGAAGTTGACTTTGTCCGTGAAGACTAAGGCAAAAAAAGCATTGAGTACTTCAGCTTTTCTCACATCAGCTGTCTCTAGGTTACCTCCCTCATCCAGTAACAGCCCCACGCCTTCTCTGATAACCCGTTTATTGTTAACATGCCTGTAGAAACCCTTCTTGTTACTCTTCACGTCCCTTGCCAGCTGCAGTTCCAACTGTGCTTTCGTTTTCCTGATCACTCCCCAGCATTCTCCAGCCTTATGTTTATACTCTTCCTAGTCAACTGTATGCATCCTTTTTGAGTTTAAGCTGACTAAGGATTTCCCTGTCAAGCCAAGTTGGTTTCCCACCATGTCTGCACCTCCCACTATGCCGTGGGATGGCCCGCTCCCATACCCCCAGTAAGACCCCTTCAAAATTTAAACCTATGTTTTTTGTATGCAGGTGTTATGACAAACCTCACAGCTTTTGACAGCATGCCATGGTGAAGCAAAAGAACTTTGACACAGTCCAGTACTGAGTTGCAGAGGCCTCATTTTCAAGTCTGGATGCTAGGAACTTTCATTGTTTTTTTAAAACAAAAGTTGTTTAGAGGAGTTCCAGTGCTTTATATCATTTTATGTGTGTGTCCATGTGTGTAAGTGAAGAAACAACAGTTACTACAATTTGAGAAAAAATGGGATAGTCAGGACATCAGATGATTAAATTAAAGGAGGAAGTGGTGCTAGCCAAGCTAATAATGGCTCCTGTGGAGTCCTGCCTCTTTCATTGTACATCTGACGAGATATGCACATTGCCTAGGTAACTTGAGTTAGTCATGCATGCACACACGGGCATAGCAGTCTGCCTTCATTCCAAATGGTGGTAGGAAGTGCTAAAAATTCATAGCAAATCAAGTGTCAGACCCATTGGCAGCACAGTCACTAGATGCTTAACAGACCTCCTGTCACCTTTCTGTAGACACAGGATGAGTGTGCTTCTGTAGCGGTCCAACCCTTTGATCTGTGAGACTATGTCTACAGTGGGGAAATGTACCAAAAATCCCAAAGGTTCAAACATCAATTCATTTTACAATTGTTAAAATTGATGTAAGGGTGTCCAGATAGGTGTTTGCCTAGCCCCTTTCCAAGACAGTTCATCAGAACATAAGAATGCCCATACTGAGTCATACGAAAGGTCCATCTAGCCCAGTATCTTGTCTGCCGACAGAGGCCAATGCCAGATGCCTCAGATGTTCATGGAAATGCTGACCCAATTCTCTGCCCAGGGATCCTCAGTCATTCCAAAGACTTTTCACTCTTCATATACTCTCAAAATGAATCTATGCAACCTTAGCCATTGCTTAGTAAGATATTTATGTTCAAAAATCCATTTGTGGGGACAGTATAGTGAATTTTGGCATTGTATTGACAGAACTGTTCTATTCATGGTCCTTAGGACATTAGATGGTTTTGGCATCTTAACCACATCGACACTATGCCATACAGTTTGCAACACCCATTGTGCTTTCTTTATTAAGATGTCCTGGACTCATGACGTCCCATTTCCCAAAAAATAACACTCTCTTTGAGGACGTTCAGAACAAAATCTACTCTTAAAGCAGCATGGTCAAGCTCTGTTTTCCATCTGTATGCTAGTGCTATGCAGGAAGTCATTTCTTCTCCCTACATATGCAAATCTCTTCTTGCTCTCATGAGAAAACCATGGGTAGAGACAGATCATACTATCAGAGGTGATATCCCAGGTACAGATCTGAAAAAAGACTTTGAACTATTTTACAATATTTCTCTAACAATGTATTTTCCTGTGGACACAACGCCATTAACAATATGTCATTTGTCGTTCATTGATTGCACTTAAGTAGCATTTTGCAATGTGCTTGTGTGTGGATATAGATATAGATATTCTTACATTGTGCCTTTCCCCTTCATGAAGTCAATAGTAGTTTCTTTCTAAATACAGCTTATCCTTTTCTCCCAAAGACCTGATGGTAAATATTCTTCTGGGGGTAAAAACCTAGTCCTACCTGTTCCTTTCTCTGGAGTTTCAGTAGGGGAGCCAGCAATTCTGATAAAACAAGGACTCACAAATCCTTAACCTGATTACATATTCATGTTCTGTGTTTTTACAGTTTAATCCCTGAAGGGAACCTGTAGGAAACATGATGTTTAAAAAACCCTAAAAATAAATTATTTAAACCTGAAAACTGGCATATATTTACCACTGGTGTATTGAAAAGCAAAATAATAATAGTAAAGTACCAGAGTAATGTGCATCCCTATGTTAATATTTATACATTTTTTAATTTGAAGTGAACATGAAACTATAATGTCCTCATGGAAATATTTTTTTAAAAATTCTTCAAAACAGAAAAAGCAAAAAACAAGCACAGGAGCATTAAGGTTTTCTAAGGAGAGGAACCAAAAGACTTATATTCTTTAGAGTGCTACAGAGTGAACAACGACAAACTTTTTCTGACTCTGTTCCCTTGTAAACAAGAAGATACCCAAAATCATACATATTGGCTATGTCTACATGGTGCTCCCACCTCTGGCCCCAGGGCCGCTGATGGCAGAGCAATGCAAAATGAGCTTCTCAGGATTGCAAGTGGCGAGCCATTTGCATACTCCCAAAAATCATTACCATAGCCCCACGAGAGTTCAGCATCAGCAGAAAGGTGTGCCAGCACTGCAGAGGTCATGTGGACATGCTTCTGCTGGCTAACCCCCACCCCCATCACCAGTCAGTTTGAGGCATAAGGGATGGGTGACGTGGGGTGGTGTTAGCTGTCAGAGGCACACCCACATGGCCTCTGCAGTGCCAGCACCCCCTTCTTCTGGCTCCAAACTCTCATGGGGCTATGGTAATGTGCTTTGGGAGTATACAAATGGCATGCCCTTTGCAATCCCAAGAAGCTCATTTTGCACAGCTCTTCTGGCAGCGGTGCTGCAGGGAGCACCATCCCAGCCATTGTGTCTTCTTCTGCTGAGACACATGAGGTTATCTGATATGTTATGACTTCTTCTCCATGTTTTGCCTTCTGATAGAACAGTGGGCTGGAAGCTGATTTCATTTACCACAATGGTAATGGCTTTGCACCAGTGTAGCTAAGATTTTAACCTCTTATTCCATGTCATTGGCAGCCAAGGTGAATGGACTATAAATGCCATTCAGGTCTTCCAGCCACAGCTCTGTAAAGAAAGGGAGAGCTGGAGTGACAGATGCAAGCATAAGTTGTGTGACCATTCTTACCATTCTCTCTGGATAAAATTCAACCAGGACAATAGAAAGCCTCAGAGGCAATGGTTCCATTGCATGGAATGAGGAGCGCAGAGAGATTCTGAATGCTCTGAACAGGGCATAGCTGGGTTTGCTGTCAGTCTTGCATAGGCCACTATTGCAGATTGGGAGCAGAGCACAGCAAGTGTACCCACGCTAAACCTCTGGGAGTTCATTCTTCTTCTAGCATCTGTGCCACCTGCAGAGATGTACTAACCCTCTACTGTCTCACCAGCGCATCCAGTTTTTCCTTTATATCAAGCAGGAAAGGCTAATGCTCTTTTTAGCCAGCGATCCCCAGCACACTCTCCAAAGATGACACAGCCAGGGGTATCATTACATGAAGAGTGTGTCTTGAGTGTGGGTACTGAGTCCACATTTACAGTCAATGAGTTCCCCCAGACTTTTTCATGATGGATGCAGGGGGTCCTCTCCCAAGGACTGGAGCCAAGGCCAAGGGAAAGCATCAGAAGCTTCCCTGTGCACAGCTTGTAAGTTGAGTTCCATCAACTCTAGGCTTGGCATAGGTCCCTGTACAAAATGCATTTACAATACTTGGGCTTTATATAGTTGTGTATATGGGGATTAAAAGGGAAAAATACAGGAAAAATATTTTTACGCCAAGGGCCCAAACCTGATGCCTTTTGCCCTTATTCAAATGATACTTCCATGGAAGTCAGGAACAGTTTGGCTGTAGTAACACAGAATAAGGACTTCATCCTTCAGGCCAGGGAACTGATAGTTAAACTACTACGAAGCTTTCAGTTTCCTGTAGTTCCTTTGGTATTTTCTGTTGTATTTGCCTGCTTTCTTTTGGTTTTCTAAACAAACACAGCTGTCAGTAGACTGTAGAATGGTTTCCATAGGGATACAGGGGACGTCACATTTGCTGCCGTTGTTTAAATCTTGACTGGACAACAGAAGTGTGAATACATGATAGGGCAGTGTTTCCCAAATGGTGTTCTGCGGAACCCCAAGATTCTGCAAAGTGAAAATAAGGGTTCTGCAAGAAAATGATCAGAGATCAGTAACCCGAATCTCCAGAACCTCATGTGGCTCTAAGGAGTCATTTGTGACACCAGGTGCTGCTGCTGTTGCCTCCTCTGCATCTCCCTGCCCTACCACTACTGAAACAGTAGAACTAAATTTAAGTGGTTTAACAGACAGCAGGGTGGTGGGAGGGATCCGACTGCTAAACCAACTGAATTTAGTTCCATATTTCAGTGGCAGCAGGGCAGGGAGCCGCAGAGAGCCCCTTACTCACAAAGTAGCCAGCGCTCACACAATGGAGGTGGGGCAAGGGGAAACAATGGCTATGCAGAAGGGGAGCCAGATGGGTCCTGTGGTTCCTGCATCATCCTCTCCTTTCACTGGCTGCAACTGGCCTCTTGTGTTGCCATTGGATGGCCAATGAAATCGGGCCCTTGGGACTAGAGTTGGAGGAGCACTGGTGGCTAAGGTAGGTTTGTCCACCATGTTGGGTGAGGTAATGGGAGGAGCTAACTTGGGCAGAGTTTGTTTAGGCTGAGTTAGGTTGGGGGCCTCTTTGAGTGGAGAGGTTAGGCCCAGTGGCTGGTTTGGGGCTGTCAGGTTAATCCTGAAGATGGGAGGGCAGATTTGAGGCCAAGAGGGGTTAAGCCATATACAGAACTGTTATTAGGGGGTTCCACAAAATTCTTTCGAGTTTAAAGGGTTCTGTGGCCAAATAAAATTGAGAAACACTGTGATAGGGAATAATTTGCATTGGAAGAGACATGCACATGATAGCCTCATGGGTCTCTTTTCCTTTTCTAACTTCTTCGGCTATTCTATGAATGTCTCATATCAGTTGTTCCATGTGCCAGTAAAACAGCTTCAAGCGCTGGGTTTATGTTTCTAACTCAGTGAGTCCGAACTTCATGAAAAATATGCAAATCATCTTCATTATAACCCATATCTAGTCACAACATGCAGCATACATAGTGCCAAAAATGAATGCATTCATGGCATCTTTTGGGTCCAAAGAGCCAATTATGTCTTTTGTTGTTCTTTTTAGTCTGTCTATGTCAGCTGCATGCTCTGTAAAGTTACTGATTACTGACCTGTTGGCAACATTACAAATCAGCTCTGAAATGCAAGCTGTCAGTAGTTCTTGAGTACCCTAGTCCCAGGTTACCCAGACTGTGAAACACTGCATTGAATTTTAATCTGTTCTTCTCCTGTTTCTGCCTATCTTTTCCCAGTTTAAGGTCAATAATGAAACCATCTGAATTCTTTAATAATCACTGTCTTTACAGCTTTCATTAGGGGTCAAAAGGAAGAACAATTTTAGTCACCTTAACATTAATGTTTTCATTTTGGGGACTTGTTATGGTTGCATATTTTCTATTTACATGTACATTGCTTAAGTGCCTTACAGCCTAGCGAAAGTATTGCCACGTGAGGGTTTGTGTAAGCCACCACTGTTGCAGAATCTCCCTAACTGTGCATGATTTTCAAATCAAGCGATGTAGCCAGTACAATCCATTCAGCATTTTGTCCTATAGCCATGTCAGTGAGAGGAAAGAATTTGTCTTTTCAGATAAATGTCCTTCCACCTTTATAAATGTGACAACTCTGGTTTATTTAGCAGTTTTATTTTTCAGCTTTGATCTTCATTTAAAGAGTTGCAACTTTATGCTTAAGCAGGCCAGACCTGAAAATGCATCTTGGTTCCTCCTGTTTTCTTCTGGCACACAAGAGTTCAGTTTCCTAAGAACTGTAATATTTTGGTTTACTTCTAATAATTGTGCTTAGTGTGGTGGTCACTGGGAGGTGTTTAGTGGCTCCTGATAGACAAGAAGTGTGACTAGATGAGTGGATAGTCATTCTCTTCTGGTCTTAAACTCTATGGCCAGGTCAACACTAGCCCCCTCCTTTTGGTGGGGGTAGGTTAATGAAGGATTTCAGAAGATGCTAATGAGGTGCTGAATATGGAGCATAATGAGTAAAAGGACTTCGAAGTACCCTGGGCACTTTGAAGTACCGGCGGGTGAGACGTGGCTAGACGTAAGCCAGCACTTCAAAGTTGCCGTGGGGGGTGGAATTTGCTTAATGAAGTGCTGCATATGCACTGCAGCACTTCATTAATAAACTCCCAACACCCTACTTACCATGCTCCTTTTGAAGTAGGGAGTTAGTGTAGACAAGCCCTATAAATAGTTCAGGTTCCCTAGAATAATCTTATTGCTGATACTGACGGCTGAGCTCTAAAGGGCCAGAAACAGATTTCTCAGATGAGGCGCATTTTCCCTTTTTTTGTCAGTCAGGGGCTTGAGTCCAAGAAAGAGGCCATGATGCAGTATTTATCCATCTAAAGAGCAGAAGTGGGCAACAAGTGGCATGAGAGTCAGATGTGTGCTGCCAGATATTTTACTTGCCTGAGCATCCACAGATCCAGGTACTTGCATCTCCCATTGGCTGCAGTTTGTCATTCCAAGACAATGGGAGATGTGGGAAACTGTGATTTTTTCTGCCCTTACTATCTACAGTGTTTAGTTATAGCACAAATAATTCATCACCTTGCAATGGCATATCCCTATTTGCTCCCTATCAAGGGTTTTTTCTATCTTTAAGGAAGGTAGATGAAGGTGGCGAAAAGCACTGACATGTCTTCCACTCAAAGTCCTTGAGGGCCAGTCACATGAAGATTCATGTGAATGTGGGGTCAAAGACAGCTACAAACGTGTGTTTAGGGATTCTGACACTGCTGCAAATGCTTGGGAAATCCTGCCAGTTCAACTGTCATCAGAAAGAAAATGTAGTTACTTGAAAGGAGACCGAATATGGAACCTGATAACTAAAAAGTTCTTTTTATTACTATGAACATGCTAAAGTAGTATCTGCCCCATCACGTGAGTGCCCTGGTTTCCTCAGTAATAAGGTACAATACTGCCAATGATTTGATTCCACTAACACTTGAGGCTTCTGCAATGGCAGAAAGGTCATTTATGTTTTCAGTGGTGAACTGTGTAGGAATGCACATATTTCTGTAGCTTACTTTGGAACTTCTTTTATTTTGTAGATTAAAAAAGTAATCACCATAAAATATAGATACATTTAGTGCAGAAGACGGAATTAATAGAGTTTTCTACGTGATTATATAACTGTTATTGTATTTATTTTATCAATGTATGCTTTCTTAATAAACCATTTGTTTCTGGTAGCACCCATAAAGTGGTAAATTCTGAAAAACCTTGTTTGCTGCTCCACAGAGATTATAATCTCAGGGTAAGGCTACACTGGAAAATTAGATTGACTCAACCACAGCATTCAGAGATGTAAAAAATTCACACCCCGGAGAGATGTAGGTAAGCTGACTTAAGCCCTATTGTACACAGCATTAGTTTGAAGGATGACTACTTCCAGTGACGTAGCTCCTGCCTCAGAGAGAGATGGATTTACTGTAGCTGCACAAGAACCTCTTCCATCCCTGCAGTAAGTATCTACATGACAGCTATACAGTAACAGTGCCCCAGCTTTGCCACTTTAGCACTTCTAGTGCAGACATAACCTAAGGCAAAAGAATTCAAATTTGGGTGTGTAAAGATCAGCATTTTGCACACCTTGATGAGAGCTACAGATACTCCATGCTTCTAAAATTTATGCTAGAGTTCAACTTTAGATACCTCAGTGTCCAAATTTGGGCTGAAGCTTCCTCAGCGGTTACTCAATAATGAGTAGGGTGTCTTCATATTACCCTCCTATTTGTGAGTCCATTGATGGCTGATCAGCCCACTTCTGAAGGCTTCGGTCTTCTCACAGAAGGGACAGGGTTGGTAGCTGTTGGAGGGGCACTGGGCAGTTTTTGCTGCTCTTTTCTTCTTCTCCATCTTTCTTTTCCTGTATTGTATCAAGACACCTCAGTTTGTGCCACCCTCTCAGAGATAACCACTCTCCACTGGGGATTGTCCTTGGCAAGGTTTCCCCAGGTGTTGACACCCAATGCTGCACTTTTTCATGTGTGCCTTCAGCATGTCCTTATATCACTTCTGCTGGCCCCCAGCACTCTTCTGTCTTTCCTTCAACTTTGAAAAGAAAATCTGTTTTGGGAGGTGCTGGTCAGACATCCAAATCATGTGACCAGTCCAAAACAGTTGTGGGTGAAGGATAATGGCTGCAATGCTAGTCACGTTAGACTCTTCCAGGATGCTAGTGTTGGTGCACCTATCCTCCCAAGAGATATTTAGGATTCTCCTGAGGCAGCGTTGATAATATTGTTCAAGTGCCTTCAAATGAGGCTTATATGTTGTCCAGGTTTCACGTGTGTACAGTAGCATTGGAACAGCCATTGTGCGATATACAAGATACTTTGTCCTGGCAAATATGTCCCAGTTTTCAAAGACTCTTTGTCTCAGGCAGGCGAAAGCAGAGCTTGCACGTCTCAGATGATGCTGAATTTCTGCATCCACGTTGATTTTAGTAGAAAGATGACTTCCAATGTATGAGATATGCTCCACATTTTCCAGCAGTTCTCCATTGACTTCAATAGAAGGTACATGAGATTCTCTCATTGGCGAGGCTTAGTGAAGCACCTTGATCTTTTTGGCTTTTAGTGTGAGGCTGAGATCCTTGTAGGTTTTGGTGAAGGCGTTGAAGATTGGTATGTACAATATGATGCTTACCATGTGCTTCTTCATTATATTCATCAGTTATGACTGTATTGATTTACTTAATGGACTGGTGCTCCGTACCGCTGAATAGTACCAAGGAAGCCTACAGTTCAGTACAGTACACTTCACTAGCACAGTTGAGAACAATATGTTAAGAAGGGTATGAGAACAATTACTTTTTTCAAACACAGTCTAATGCTCATGATTTCTTAGTAAGCAAGAAAAGAAGACTGTGTCTGAAGGAAGCTTTGGGAATGTTAATATGCTTTAGGATGACTTGCTTTTATATGTGGTTAGCTGAAAGCAGTGATAACCTCGAAGCGCTAAGAGGGTTTTTTTTAATTGCTGAATGGAGTTGTAATGAGCTACAAAATAGTCAAAAGGGGGTGTACGGGTATTGCAATGACTTATTTTTGTCAAGAGTCATGATGTATCAGCAGAGGATGACACACTGACTCATCATCCTGCCACAGACATTGCAATGCAATGCCAATCAGTCATGCTGTTTTGTGGCATCTCAGTCAATGGGTGCACATGGTCTCCTTTGTGCTGCCCTGCTGGTTCTTTGATCACAAAGGCTGTCTAACTGGCTCAAAGAGGATCAAGCCAAGGTAGAACTAAGCCTGTTGGCATGCAGCTTACCTGAGCATTCAGAGGCCATGCACCCTCCCAGTTGCCAGTTTAGTGAGGGGGGCAGAGGGAGAAAAAGGTCTGGTCAGGCTGCCCTGGTGCTTTTGATTCCTGGTCCACATTTTCAGTTTCTTGTGACTGTTACAGGATAGCAAAAGTTAGAGTAGCTGTTGCTCTGGCACAGCTCAGAAAAAGAGCAGTGTGCAGAACAGCCCCAGGATCAAAGAGTGAAAAGGTGAGATGGAGAATATTCCTGTGCATCAACCCCAATTTTCTGCCTTTTAGCTCATGCCAAGATCTTGGCCTAGTATCTCTTTTTCTTTCCCACCCTGTTTGAAGGGGTGGAAAGGGATCACAGACAAGCCTGTACTTTTGTTCCTTCTTCTTACAGCTTAGTGTGCATCAAATAGTGCAGTTGCATAGTGAGGTAGCTACAATGAGAGGAACTCCAGAGATTCATTGTCATTGAGCCTGTGAGAGCTGCCAGTTTCCCACATGTGGCTCTAGACACACAGACAGAGCATCACTTTTAGTCATCTGCAGGGTTCTCCTTCTTCAGGGATAGTAAATCATCTTAGCATAGCTCTCAAGAGAAGCTACCAGTAAATGGCATATATGAGTTAATATTAAGCATTGCCTCAACAACTTTGAATGGCTGCAGGTTTTCATCTTGTAACGGGGGAACTCTTCATTTTTCTCATGAAAACAACATTTCTCTAATGGGAATTTAACAGATGCAACAGAGCCAATGGCAGGTGTGGCTTAATGAAAGCAAGACACTTTGAACTGTCAGTGGCTCTCTCACTGCTCTTTGTATTAGTCTGGCAGCAGTGTGCCTATTCCACTTCAAACCAGCTGCTCTCTCACAAGTGCACTCTTGGCTCCCATTCACAGCACAGCAAGGAAAAGTGGGGCTTGAGGAGGGAAAAAAGCACCTGCAAAAACAACGAGCTCAGGTGAAACATCTGTCTGCACATCAACAGAGGCAGGAGGAGCAGGCAGAGCCTTTGCTGGTTTATAGAATTTGCATAGCTGTCTTTTCAAAGGGTGATGATTATGAAAGTCAAGATTAATTAAAGCCTTGAAAATGAATGATGGGAAAACACCTGTTAGGTCACCCAGTTATCACTGTGACCACAGAGGATTTGTACCTTACAATACCAGTTCAGTTTTAAATGGTGCAAGTGATAGGCCTTCTGTTATTTGTACAGGGGAAACTACTCTGTAATCTAATAAAACTGCCATTGAGAAATATTTCTCGGTATTTAAACTCCCACTGTCTTTCCTCCCCATTTATTAAGCTAATCTTTACAGTACCAATTGTAGGACCTTTAACAATCCCCATTGATTTCTTCATCTTTCAAATAGTCGTAGACTGTTATCCAAATGTAGCGTGGGTGTTTGGCTTACTTCCAGCTTTCCTTATGCACCAAACCAGGCCTCACTGGGATTCACAAAACCTCAGCTCAGCAGCAGTCAAATCCTGTAGGCGCCTAATCAACTTTGTTGCTGTTTTCTCATTTCTTTCAACTCTGTCCATACCTTTCTGGCTGAGCTGCCCAGAGATGACTCCAGTATTAATAAGTAAAGAACGTATGATGGTTGAGGAGAAAGGTTTCTTGGCATGAGTTTGGGATGCCTTGCATAACTGTCAAGTAGAAAAGTTATGAATAAATTATGCAGATTACCTGAAATTATTATTAAAACCTCCAGACCAAACCATGATGTATTTTTGTTAGGTCACATCTTGAACAGAAACACAATGGAAGGGTTTAGAGTATTTTCTAAAATCCTTAAGTGTTCTCTCCCCCCCGTAGGGATCACAATCTTCTGACACCATATGTAGGAGTCCTTCCTGTGCCACGCGGGTCCTTACTGTACTGAAGGCTGTGTATAGAGACCCTACAGCATGCTGCGTGCACCTATCCTGCAAATTTAGGATTTATGAGCCCAACTGAGGATTATAAACTGGTGACCCAGGGGAGCCAGTGTCTTGAGGGGACACAGCCCCTATACAAAACCTGTTCAAGGTCTGGGTTGCTCCATGCCAACCTGCCTGCTCACCCACTCCACAGGCAGAACCCTTCAGCTGCTGCCCAGAGCCAGTTCCCTGTAGTCTGTGTGGAGAGCAAGCGAGACTAGCTGAGTAGAATGAAACTGCCATGAATCATGGCCATAATCCCCTTCTCCTGGCCCAGTGAGGCTTCTCCACCCACCCCCACCTACCTGATGCCAGCTGATTTTTGCAGGGCCAGTGTCACTGACACCTGGCTCAGGCTAGCAGGGAGCAGAAAGGAGACAAACAGCTGGTAGCGCGCACACACACACACACCCACACACACACACAGGCCTGTTCCCACTTCTGTGCTCTTAATCCCTGTATCCTTCACTAACTCCTGCATCCCCCTCCTTCACCCACATGGGGAAACTTACCTGGATGCACAAAACAGCTGGTAGTGCTGTGTAAGGGGAGGACATGAGGGCAACAACCCCTAACGCCTCACAGCACAGCTAGGAAAAGTGACCTGGATGCAGGCAGCCCAGGAGTGTGTGTTCGGCAGGGTGAGGCTAACTTATGCGTGAGGGGCACTGTGTGAGAGAGTATGTTTATATGAGTAAAAACAGCCAACAAGACCCAAAGGTGTCTTTTGACCCCACTAAAAGGGAAGCATTATGCTTAGGGGAAGCTCCTTAAAACTCTTCCACTGTGGTTAAATAATGCAAGAATCATTCTGTTGAGAGAAAGAAACAAAACAGGCATGACTCTGCAGCCTGGTAGCCAGGCCCTATGCCAATGACAATGGAACAGCTTCAGCAGGAGAGAGCTCCATCCCACAATCAGAATATGCTGTAGACTAGTGGTTGTGGCACTCACCTGCGATATAGAAGATTGCTGTTCAAATGCCTTCTTTTCGTCAGGTGGAGGGGGACTGTACATAAGAACATAGAACTGCGTCAAACCAAAGGTCCATCCAGCCCAGTATCCTGTGTACCGACGGAGACTAATACCAGGTGCCCCAGAGTGAGTGGACTGAACAGGTAACAATCACACAGTCTGTCTCCTGCCATCCGTCTCCAGCCTCTGATAACATTCTTTTACGCAGCCTGTTAGACCACAGTCTGTCATAGATTGATGCATGTGTTTAAAACGATGCTTGATGCCTCCAATTCAGCAAAATACTTAAGTACATGCTCAGCCTTAAGCATGTTTTAGTCCCTCTCTGAAAGCATATATGTAAGCAATTTGCCGAACAGGGACAGGTTTAATTACATACCTCTCTACCTTGCGGAACTGTGGCCTGTGAATAGTCCCTCTGTATCTTGATGACAATAGAAAACAGGAAAGTAGTCCTGTAGCACTTTAAAGACAAACAAATTAATTTAAATTTAAAGTGCTACAGGAACACTTTTTTGTTTTACGAAGATACAGACTAACATGGCTACCTCTCTGTGATGTCAGGAGGGCCACCTAAAGTATGCAAAATTAATCACACACATAAGACATTGCAAGATTGGGTCCTTATTTGTTATCTGTGGGAACTTACTCATAGGATGAGTTCTTACATAATTAAGGTGGTCAGTATTGGGCCCCTTATGGGGTGTTCAGAAGGGGTAGCACCTCTGGCGTGGGGACTTGTTGTGTCTCTTCGGGGGCAGTTCATGCACCTTTGGTCCCCACCTGGCACCCAGCTCTCACCTGTGGCTCCAAGAAGCTGTAGCATGCAGTGGCCACACCCCGATAAACCGCTTCGACAGGCGGGCTAAACCAGGTGAGAGTAGCCAGCAGGTCTGAAACCTGTGGTGAGATAGGGAATTGCCTATCCGAGCATGCAAAGTTGGCTCTGGCGGACTGGGTGGATGAGATCAACAGCAAGATCCAACGACCAGGGAGGCGGTTCTGGAAAGCTCTGAGGAGAGCAAAGGGCATGAGAAGGCACCAAAGACGGCATGGCCATCCACTGAAGCCTAGGAAGTCCCAGCCATGATGACTTTTTGTACCACTGGAACCAGGCTTATGAGGTTGAGAGAGTGGAACTGCCCCTGTATAATGGCTTTTCCACTTTAAACGTTCTCCCGCACAGGTTCTTTGCACGTTCTCATCTTTTTAGACTTCATCATCGGACACAATGGACTACCTGCTACTATGTGTTTGCATATTTGAGTTTGGGAGGATACAAAATCTTACATAAAAGTTTAAACTACAAGAAAATTAAACATAATTCAGATTTTTAAAGAAAATTTGACATCCCAGCATTCACATATGGTCAGCAGTCTAGCATAGAGAAATCCAGGGCTATACATGGCCTGCTGAAACGGGCATTTGGTGACAAAAATCCTTGCAGAGCAGCATACTTGACACTGAAGGTGGCAAGTCTGTTGCTGGAACACTGTTAAAAATAAAATGTTCAGCTGGCTGATTAATATTTCATTCTCTTTTGATATGTACATTTACATAAAAAATGTTTTCTTGTGGCATCCCTGAAGGAGAAAGCTGTCATTTGCATGCTGGAGATACAAGTGCTAGTATGTATTTTTTAAGCTTTTCCAAGACATGGACTGAAATACAGGAAATCTAGTCTCAAACAGTGGAAAAATTTAGACAGAGCTGAATATCCAGACTCTGTGTCTAAGGTATGAAAAGAGCGATGGCACTGGAACTAAAGTTTGATGGTGGCTGTTTCCAGGGCCTCAATCTTACAATGAGTTCAGCCAGAAGGAAGTCTTTGCAGCGTTGGTGCCTTAGTGAGTCACAGAACACTCTACAAGATTTTAACTCAGGAACGTGCTTTTATTAGCCTTTCTCCCTCTCTCAGAACTCCCTGAAACTTTATCTAACTTTAAAGAGCATATAATTAAGTCCTTAATGCTTTGTGCAAATTCACTACGTGCGGCGGAGCTGTGGAAAGCCGGATAACACCTTAGCTTGTTTGCTGAATGTTGGATAGAAAGCACTTGCACACTAGACAAAAGTGCCGAAATCACGAGGTGTGCACCTTGACGTGTATTCATGAACCATGTTTGCTTTTTCTCCAGTTCTTTTCTATGAGGGAAGTAGATTAGCAGAACCGAAAAGCATAGAGACCGTTATTCTAGCCAATGAGCTGCTCAGTCAGGCTTTTAGAAACATCTACACCGAGGAGGAAACTGCAGGGCAAAACTTCAGACTTGAGGTCAAAGTCATATAGTTAGAGACACCATTTCCTGATATTAGGGGCTCCAAATCATTAATCTTTTACCACATAATATCAATAACTGTAATGAAAAACACTGGTAGGGTGTAAAAAGTCTTTTGAATCTTAATGTGCCACCTGCCATCTGAAGAATAATGCAGTATAGACAGCTGCTGAGTTGGAGAAGAACAAAGGGTCAAATGAAGAAAATGAAGAGGTGGCTGAAAGCTGAAACCTTGATTTCTCTTTGTAGGTGAAATTCACCCCTGTTCAGAAGGTCAGAACCAAGCCATGCCCTATGTAAATCCCATTTAAAATAAGCAAATAGGGTGTGAGTGATGCCTCTTCCTGGCCTTTGGAAGAAGGCAGGGGGTGATTTTTGTCCTGTGCTTGTTATGGAAGGGGAGCTGGGAATTTGCATAAGGCTATTTTCTAAAGCAGTGTTGATAGTGGTTTAAAAGGACAAATTGATAGAGTTAGAACATGAACAGGCGTTATTTTGCCTGCACAGTGGAGATGCTTCCCTGAACTCTGTTAATAGCGTAATGTGTTTTCTTACCCAAGTGGCGCAAGGTTGCATGTATTGTTAATTCTAGTTTCAGAACCTTCATCTAGCTTAGCGCTCATGTGTTCCCAAAGTGGTATCTGTTGCCTGAAATTTTGATTCTTCTGTGTTATGTGGCTCACATAAATGTCAGCTGGTCCAAGGGAATGGCTGTAAAAGAAACAGAGCTGATCTGACAGTCTTCAAAGGGAAGCCTGGGAGAATCATCTCTGCACCTGGATTTGTTATATATACACTGAGCAACTGGAAGAGCGCTATGAAAGCTGTCACTCGAGCTGTGAAAAGGGACAGGCAGCCATGTCAAAAATGACAATGCTTCTTTTGCTAGTCTTGCAAAAGATGTCTGCAGTGATGTGACTGCAGCTGACATCAAACAACATAAGTGGCTGGTTTCTGCAGTAGATTGAAATTCATCCAGTTCCCTGTGTTCACTGTGATGACTTTCAATGCTAATTCTCAGTGAGCGAGGCATGAAATATATTCACAGGCTATACTCAGTCAGGACACTTTAAAGTTATTTGAGGTACCTGTGAGGAAAACATCTGTGCCTCTTTCTTCTATACAATTTTTTTTTCTGGGTTTCAATTATGCAGTCAAAGAAATGTTGGGAAAAAGAGAGAACAAGTTTGCTGATCTAGTTCTTTTTCTTTTTTGATAAGCATGTGTACTCGGTTGTGTGTGTTAACAGAGGGAAACATAAGATAGAGGCATGCTTTCATCTTCTCCAGCAAGGAAGAGATGAGCTGCACTGATGTAAATGAGGTTTTTTTGGAAGAGATCCCCAAAGCTCATCACTTTCAATGAGCAAAATGGGGAGTTATTTAAAGTTTCATTTGGAAATCTAATGGGATTTTGTGTACATTATTTGAAAAGTTTAAACAGACATACGGTAAACTCTCTTATATCTGGTATTCCATCATCTGGAACTGTTAAATAATTGGCATTTTAACCATCAGTAAATTTTAATTACCTTTTCCATAAGTCCAGTATAATGAAAGTAAATACAAATAAATACCACAATTACAGTATAAGTTTACAGTGTACAATACTACTGCTGTTGGTAAACAAATACTTTGCATATAACAGTTTTGTTTCTTCATACCTAACCTGTTTTTTCTTTAGTGTTATGCATTGCTAGGTATACCTCTCCATTATCCAGAATATTTGAATATCTGGCAACCCCTTATTTCCAGGGCTGCCGGATATGAAAGAATTTACTGTAATTAGGTATAGATATGCACAACAACTCAGGCTATATACAGTTTGGGGCACAAATTATGCCCTGAAAGGATGGTGAGACTGGGCATAATTATATTTGGCACTGATTTTTCAACTTTGCTGACCTTGACCTTTTTTCCTATGTTGTCTCTAGAGCTACTCAAAAGAAAGCAGTTGATCAAAAGCAAGGAGAAGCTCTGTGGGGGCATCTCTGCGTGCATGGGAGACTGGAAAAATTGTGTGAATGGCTATATTCTAAAAACACTTCTGGAGAGCTATGGGAGGTACAACTGGACTAATTCTCCACTTATATGTGATGGCATAAATCAGGACTGAGAGCAGTTGTATGAGGAAAAGTGAGTGAAGAAATAGCGCCCGCACACAACTTCCTTTCCTTTTCTCCTTTTATTTTGTGAACAGATGGCAGGCCATACATATCCAAAACAAACTATTTCTCTTATTTTTTGCTATCACAAAAGTGATGGCGAATGTCTTCATTTTGAAACCTTACATTTCCCCATTTTTGATCTGTCTCATTCAGACCCTGCTACAGCTACATACATCACCACCTGTACCCTATTCCATGCATTTTCGTTAACATTCCCAGATTTTCTTGCTGATGGCATTTCCACCACCAGGTTTAATTTTTGGCCAGCAAAATTTCCATAATTAAATCTTGTAATGTGTCTTGAATTTGAGTTGTGCAAATACTTATAATTATAGCAAAAATAAAACGTTGTGGTTTCTTATGGAGAAAATGAACAGAATTGAAGACAAAACTGAAAAATATTTCATTTAGTAAATCTCACTAAATTCAGTGTTTTCCACCAAGTTATGCAGCTTTCCCCATGTAGTTGAGGAATAAGCTATTCGAAAGCATCTAAGTGCTTTTCAAAGGGACTGCCATTTTAAGTGACGTGGCATATGTCTACACACAATAAGAAACCTGCAGCTGGCCCATGCCAGAAAAATTGAGCTCATGAGGCTATTTCACTGCTGAGTAGACTTCCAGGCTTGGACTCTGGGACCTTACACAGCAATAAAACTACCTAGCAGCCCACGCAACACAAGCGTGAGCTGTCTAGCATGGGCCAGCTGCATGGGCCAGTAGGTGGCCAGCTGCTGTGTAGACAGAACCTGTGGCAGTGGGAAGCATAAAGGACAGATTTTTAAAGTTATTTAGGTGCTTAAATATGCACATAGGTGCTTAGTGTGAGTTTCAAAACAACTTAGGTGCTTAACTCCATTAATTATTTGGCACTAAATCACCTTTGAAAATGGGGTTTACGTTGCTAAGTAACTCTAGGGGCACCTGAAAATACTCACCTTCTCTGCATAGGTATGTTTGCTGGTAATGCCTTCTTGTTAGTGATCTTTCATACAGCAGCAATATCTACAAGGTCTCTATTTCTCTATCTCAGTGATTTCTTACTCCAGACAATATAATAACTATGATGGACAAAGCAAAGATGTAGGTTTTCTCTTTCCTGTGAAATGCCAGGAAGCACAGAAGGGAGTAGAGATGAAGTTAAATGAGCCTACAGAATCTGTATGTTTGTGACCCAGTATACTATTCATTTGTCCATTATACATCTTCAGTGTTCAATAAAGCAGAATAAACACTTTTACTAATTACTAGTAGATGTACTCAGGATTACTCAGGTCCTTGGTGGTGGAGCATGGGGGACTCAGGGCAGGGCAGGGATGTAGGAGTCAGGGTATGGGTTTGGGAGGTGTGTGGTGGGGGAGGGCTCAGGGCAGGGGTTCAGGAGGCAGGGCAGGGGTTGTGGGGGACTCAGGGTGGGGGGTAGGGAGCAGGGTTCCCTCTATTTTTTCTAATCATGGGTGGAATTAATTTTGTTATGTGCACCAAGGCGTATGGGGATGTGGACCACCAGCAGAAACACATGATGCCAGCTGTGGGTGTTGTGGGAGCTCTACCAATTACCTGGGCTGCACCTGAATCTCTGCTGCCTGGCTGTCCAGGCACTCAGCTTACAGGAAACACTGGCTGGAAGGTGTGGGGCAGCTCGGGGCAGATTTGAGGCTGGCTGGGACTGCACTGCTTGACCAGCAGCTGGAGGCTGAGGTGGAGAGGCCATGGCAGCGAGGCCTGTGCAGCTCAGCCGGCCGCTGCTTCCCAGACCAGCCAATGCTGCAGTGCTCAGCCAGCAGCTGGATTCCGGAGGGAGTGAGGGATGGCATAGCTGCAGGGCCTACACTGCCCATCCTGGGCTGGCAGCTCCTGCCCAGAAAGCTAGGGCTGAGTTTCCCTGCCAATGGCCGGAGTCCAGGGATGTCGTGTGGGCAGGGCCTGCGCTGCCTGGCTCTGACGGCTGGCTGCTCGTCAGGAGCCAGAGGCTGTGTTGCCCTGACAGTGGCTCCTCCTGGGGGCCTGCAGCAGTGGAGGCAGGCTATGGCAGCTGGGCAGCAGCTGCTGGGGCTGCTTCCCAGGGCAGACCATGGCTCTCCCGCTCCAGGCTGATGCTGTGACTGAAGGCTGAGGGAAGTGATTTGGGCTGGAGGCTTTGGAGTAGGGGGGCCACTTACCCATGGCTGGTGTCCTGCAACATGCAGAGCCTTGACCCCAGCTGGCCACTCTCTTACTGGTGTGTCCACCCCATTGTGGTCACTCTAAGGCACAGCTCTCTCCTGTGCTCGCTGCCCTCGTGGTCATTGTGAACCATAACTATTCCTACTATCATACCCCTCTTAGTCTAACGAAAAAATACATATTCCAGCCACAACCCATTGTCCTGGCACCAGCAAACGCTTACCTTGCTTTAAATTATAATAAGAGGAAGCTGCACACCAAATTTGGTTTTCCTAGCTCTTATCCTTTAGGAGGAGATCTTGAACCAATGGACTCACAGATGGACAGATAGACAGATAGACACACATTTCTAAAATATATAGTAGATTAATTTGCCTTTTTTACATTTTAAAGGATGGCTGTAAGAAGGAAAGAAATGGAGGAAGAAAACATTCAAAGGCAGAGTAGTAAATGAAGTAAGATTTTCCTGATTTCTAAAGACAGCTCATTTGGATTTGTGCTACCACTTTATCCAATTA
Source organism: Carettochelys insculpta (assembly GCF_033958435.1). Lineage (NCBI taxonomy): Eukaryota > Metazoa > Chordata > Testudines > Carettochelyidae > Carettochelys > Carettochelys insculpta. The sequence goes on along the minus strand of NC_134139.1, from coordinate 173,730,743 downwards.
TAGCTGCTTTTTAAAAAATAATATACTATAGAAGGAAGAACAAACAGCTTGGTTCCTTTAAAGAAATGTCTATGTCACTGAAAGCAGCAAGTAGGTTTTTTTCCTGTTGTCTTTGTTTACTGGCAAAGGTGAAGTACTAACTCAACATATGGATACAGACGTGATAATTTACTTGTCAGTTATGTAGTAGAAAAATCACTCTTAATGATAATTGTTGTATTAGGGATTTTTTAAAAAAAACCACAAAGCTGGCTGACTATTCTTTTTCAACAGTGCACTCTGCTGTTGTTTGCTCTTGGTTTCTAGCACCATACATGCACTGGTGCACCCAGCAGAGTTAGATGAGGCCCTATTGTGTTTCATCTGTAAGTTTCATCTGTAAGTTATTTCAAAATAACTAACCTAGCATCTACATGATGCAACTGCTATTTCAAAATAGTGGTTGTGGTATTTTGAAATAGGTAAACCTCATTCTACAAGGACTAGTGCCTATTTTAAAATGGCTATTTCAAAATAGTGCTGTTAAGGTGGGGAATAGCACTTATTTTCAAATAGGAACTCTGTGTGCACTTGTATTTCAAAATAACTATGCTATTTGGAAATGCACTTTTGAATGCAGCCGTATTATTTCAAAATAAGCTATTGCAGTAACTATTAGGTTACATCTACACTGGCTCCTCCCTTTGAAAAGGGACATGCAGACACGGCCAATCAAAAATGCAAATGAGGCACTAATTTGCATGTTCAGTAACTCATTTGCTTGAAAGGAAGCCCCCCTTTCAAAAGCGCCCTTTTTCCTGGTGCTCCCTGATGCCGTACTCCTCGAGGCCATGACCAGACTGCTGGCCATGGTGCTGGTCACTGTCCACCAGCAGCTCCAGGGGAGCTACTCTGATGGCTGCTGCTGTACAGGTGACTGTACTGGGGCAAAACTGCTGCCCCCTCCCCAAGCTCATCCTGTGCCTGTGGGGCTACCCCACCAGCAGCATGTGGTGGGCCCAGCTGGTGCTGGAGGACTGGGATGATGACGAGTGGCTCCGGAACTTCTGAATGAGCAAGTGGACATTCCTAGAGCTGTGGCACTGGCTTGCCTCTGCCCTCCAGCACCACAACACCCATATGCAGCCTGTGCTGGCCCTGAAGAAGAGAGTCACCATTGCAATATGGGAGCTGGCCACCCCAGACAGACACTGGTTCAGTCAGCCACCAGTCTGAGGTGGGCAAAGCCACCACCAAGGCCATCCTTATGGAGGTCACACTGCCATCATGGGGAGCGGGGTACTGGGCACAGGGGACCCACAGGAACCAGGGGACAGGGGAGGAGTTCTGGGGAGGGGGGGCCTGGGGAGGGGTCCCAAGGAGCGGGGCTTGGGGACAGAGGAGGTGTCCTGGGGAGGGGAGCCTGGGGACAAGGGGGAGGGTGGGGAATGGGGCCAGGTGGGGGGGGAGGGGCCAGGGTTTCACGGAGCACCCCACCACACACTAACAGGTGCGTTGTCCCTCCACCCCATGTAGGTCATCCAGGTGATCAACCACATCCTACTTTGCTGGGTCTTCTTCACTGGGGACTTCAATGATGCCCTAGTATAGTTACAGGAGCTGGGCTCCCACATGGCTGCTGGTTGTAGTCCTGGCCCCCTTACCCCCCAATGTGGGGCTCCACAGCCCATGCATGGGGATTGGCCTGCCCACAAATGTTGGAGCTGTAGAGACAGAAGGGGACAGAGGGATGGGCCATCAGTACAGCAACCTGGCCCAATGTACTGTATCCCCACCATCTTCCCCCAACTCCACCTGTCCATTGCCATGGAGGGCCCCTGTGGGATCTGGGTACTAGGGGTCCCTGCAGGGGTGGGGCACATGCAGACGGTGGTCCCCCCATATCCCCCTGGGCATGCAGCCTGCAGTGCTTTCCACAAGGTCGGGTGCTGAGTACCACATGTGCCCCCCACCACCGGGGCCTGTGGAGTGCAGCCATCTGGGGAGCATCCTGACTAGAGCTGCTGTCCATGTGAATAGCTTTCTGTCAGCTGTGGCAGAGGCAAGCACCCCCTCTCCACATACTGGGGTGCCCAAAACACATGTGCCCTACCTGTGTGTCCCTCCAGGAGCTTGGGGGAGTCCTGGGTGGCAGGCGGGCAATTGGAGAGCTCAGAGGGGAGCACGATGATGATGTCCCCATCACTTAAGAACCTATTGTTGCTCTTGGCCTGTTTCCATGCCTATCGGGGGTGGAGATGCTGCCTGCAGTGGCTCCTGGCCCCTTCTGTGGGCTCGCTCTTGGGCTCCAGGTCTGGACCAGCAGTGTCCAGCAGGTAGGTGGGTGGTGCCATTTCCTTGGGTCCCAGAAGGCAGTGGAGCTCCTAGAAGCAGGGGCAAGTGGTGGCCCCTTCACCCAAGCAGCTGGCTGTGTCACAAAACCAGCAATAGGCCTGACACATCTCTTTAACCTTGCTCCACACATGTTCTCCAGTGCAGGCAGGGTGGCCTTGGAAGATCAGCCTGTTGGACAGGCAGTCAAAGGCTGCTCCATTGTGGGCTTGGGGACCCATAGGCTGGTGTGGAGGGCGTGCTGGTGGAAGCTTGTGCTCTGTCTGTTGCTAGCATTCTCTCAGCTTCCTGCCTAGGGGTTCATTTAAACATGGCAAGCAGCACAGAGCATAGAGCCCTGCTTGTGCTGGTGGGGCATCTCTGTGCATCAACTGGCTGGTGCCATGGAAGACCCAAGACAAAGTGGGCCTTTGCCCATGAAAGCTTATGCTCCAAAATATGTTAGTCTATAAGGTGCCACAGGACTTCTTGCTGTTTCCTTTCAAAAGAACAACCCGCAGAGTGTCCACCCGTATTCTTTTTTGAAATTGCCTTTCGAAGTGAGATGCTCTTCCTTAAAAGGGAAGCGGGGAAGGTTTTCGAAGTGAGCACCACATTATTTTGAAATTACTTTCAAAAGTACGTATTTTGTGTGTAGATGCTTCGCAGAGCCTTTTGAAATAGCCCCTCCTTTCGAAATGTATTTTGAAAATAAGTGCTAGTGTAGACACAGCCTCAGTGCTATTAAGAGATGTGCAGGTAGAATCATTATTTATTGTTTGGAATGACTCACTTGAAGACGTAAGTATCACTTATGTTTTAGTCAATGTCCTGTCTTAGAACACAACCTTATTTCATAGACTGATGTTAGTTTTTAATATTGTTTTAAAGTTTACAAATATTTAGCTGGAATAATGGGTAGCTGTTGCTTTAACTAAGTAATGTTGAGATGAATGGCAAGAGGAAAGGTTTTTCTTACTGAGTTTTTTCTTCGTTTTTGTTTTTGGAGTGACAGTTATTTTAGTTTTAATAAATTAATGTCTTTGGTTTTTTGCAAAGAAAAATACTACCTGCTAGACAGTGCTCAGATGGGATGGCCATATAAGATTTAATTTATCGGGAGTTGCGCAGCTAATTCAATTCTGAAAAATCTCAAACTTAGGAAGATGTTACACCAATGAAAGTGTCAGGCACTAACTATCTGTTCTACTAGTAGCAGCTGTGAAGGGGAGGAAAACAATCCATAAAATTCTGAAAACAGGCAAAGATCTAAGTTACCATAATTAATAAAAGCAATATTTATTCAAATTCCACTTCAGTAGAATTATGCCTAATTACCACAGGGATGAATTTTGCTTATAGCTCTACTTAAGCAAATAAAGCAAAATGAGCCTGTGATAATTCTGCCAAAGATCACCACACATAGGGTGAGTTATAACCTTGGCTACCTTCCTTGGCTTTCTGGCACAATTTAATGAAACAGTGCACACATCCTTGCAGACTTTATCACCCTAGCAAACCCTCTCACTGTAAGATGGAGCCTAGCAATGACTGGCAAACGTGTGAATTGAAAAAGCCATACACAAAGAACCCCTACATATATCTATATATTGGGTTGTGCATTGTGGGTGCGTGCCCACTGATCATACTCCTGGGATAGCTCTTCCCCTGGCTATTTATACAATATAGTGAACTTTTGAAAGACACCCTTCTGGATTATATTTTCTGAAAGACTGTCTTTCAAAAGATTGTGCCCATGCACAAAAAGCAGATTGAAAGATCATTCCACTCTTTCAAAAGAAAGTGGCCACACAGGCCCTGCGACTCTTTCATAGAATCATAGAAGAGTAGGACTGGAAGGGACCTCGAGAGGCCATCGAGTCCAGCCCCCTGCCCTCATGGCAGGACCAAGCACTTTCTAGACCATCCCTGAAAGCCATCTATCTAACCTCTTCTTAAATGTCTCCAGTGATGGAGATTCTACCACCTCCCTTGGCAATGCTTTCCAGTGTTTGATCACCCTGACAGTTAGGAACTTTTTCCTAATGTCCAACCTGAACCTCCCCTGCTGCAATTTAAGTCCATTGCCTCTTGTTCTATCCTCAGAGGCAAGGAAGAACAAGTTCCCACCCTCTGCCTTATGACACCCTTTTACATACCTGAAAACTGCTATCATGTGCCCCCTCAATCTTCTCTTTTCCAAACTAAACAAGCCCAATTCTTTCAGCCTTTCTTCATAGCTCATGTTCTCTAGACCTTTGATCATTCTCGTTGCTCTCCTCTGGACCCTCTCCAATTTCTCCACATCCTTCCTGAACTGCGGTGCCCAGAACTGGACACAATACTCCAGCTGAGGCCTAACCAGCGCAGAGTAGAGCGGGAGAATGACTTCTCGTGTCTTGTTCACAACACACCTGTTAATGCATCCTAGAATCATGTTTGCCTTTTTCGCAACAGCATCACACTCTTGACTCATATTTAGCTTGTGGTCCACTATAACCCCTAGATCCCTTTCCGCTGTACTCATTCCTAGGCAGTCCGTTCCCATTCTGTATGTGTGACACTGATTGTTCCTTCCTAAGTGGAGCACTTTGCATTTGTCCTTATTAAACTTCATCCTGTTTACCTCAGCCCATTTCTCCAGTTTATCCAGATCCTTTTGAATTATGACCCTATCCTCCAAAGAATTTGCAACCCCTCCCAGCTTGGTATCATCTGCAAACTTAATAAGTGTATGTCCTATGTCAATATCTAAATTGTTAATGAAGATATTGAACAGAACCGGTCCTAAAAGAATGGGGCAGGAAACACCACAGGTTGCATGGCCAGTGAGCCCATCCAGGAATGCTGGCCACATGCCCCCTTAAAGGGCCTCTCCCAAACACCCTCCCCCTGCGCATGCTGAGGCCTGCCCGGCTGCATGCAGCTTTGCAGAGCCTGTGAACAGTACTGAAGCTCAGCCCTCGGAGCCATGGACCCAGAGCAGCCCTGAACCAACCTGCACACTCTGGCTGGGCAGCTGGCCACCCTCCTTGCGGCTGCCCTTCACATGTTCTGGGGCCTGAGCCCTGTCCTCAGGGTTCCCAACCCACCATGGTCCCAGCTGTGCCATCCCCTGGTCACCCGGCACCTCTGGAGCTACCCACCAGCTCGTGCTCGTCCTGGCCGAGTGAAACGACGCACACATGCTGGCTGCAGAACTTTCACATGAAGAAAGACGCTCTGCTGGAGCTCTGCAGCTGGCTTGACCCCCCATCCTCTGACACTAGGACACCCAGATGCAGCCAGCCTAGACCCTGGAGAAGTGCGTGGCCATTGCAATCTGGATGCTTGCCACCCCAGACAGCTACTGCTTCATGGGGCAGCAGTTCAGGGTGGCAAGTTCACTGTCAGGGTCATCCTCTTGTAGTTAAGGCATGTGCCACTCGCTGGCCCAGCACAGGGATGGGGCAGCTGCTGGGCAAGGGGGACCCTAATGGGCCAGGGATGGGGTTAAAGGGGGCAGGGCAGGGAGTGGGGAGTATTAGCCCTTAGGGACCATGACACCTCCCCCCTCACACAGACTCAGTACAGGAAGGGTGGCCTTCCAGGTTGGAGCGGAGCCTGGGATGGGGGCCTCAAAGGGGTAGAGACATCCCTGTATACACCTGTGCCTGCTTCCCCTCCCCCACCCCCGGAGGTGGTGATGGCAATCAACCAGGTACTGGTCCTGAGGCACATGCATGTCAGAGACCTAGACACAGCCATCTCAGAGTTCACCACCCTCAGTTTACTCCACTGCTTTGTCAGGAAAAATGGCACACACATTGCCATCTGAGCCCCAGAGCACAGAGCTGCCTGATAGGTCAACTGCGAGGGCTACCATTCAGTGGTGCTGCAGGCCCTGGCGGACCATCGGGGCCAGTTCATAGACATCTACATGGGCTGGTCAGGCTGGGCCCATGACACACGGAGCTTCCACAACTCCAGCCTCTGACAGAGGCTGGATGAAGGGATCTACATCCCCCAGTGGGACCTCATGCTGGGGGGGGCAACACCATGCCCCTGTGTATGGTGGGTGTCCCGGCCTACCCCTTGCAGCCTTGGATCATACGGCCATACACAGCTGTTCAGCAGCCATCTCTCCCGAGCACACTACCCCATTGAAAGAGCATTCAGGCACTTGAAGGTGAGGTTCAGGTGCCTCCTCACACGTCTCGATGTCAGGCTGAAGAGCATCCCCCAGGTTGTGGGGCTGTTTTGTGCCCCCTCCCACAACCTGGTGGAAATGAAAAGGGAGACCTTCCTCCAAGGGTGGGCAGCTGAGGCTGGCCCTGGCTACAAGCAGCCTGCCATGGTCCCCAGCTGCTAGGCCTACCACAATGTATCTGTATCTGGGAAGCCTGCTTGGAGGCTTTTGCTCATGTACCCCAGTGACACCCACCCCAGCAGATTCCCCCACCCATGACCCCTCCCACCCACCTACCTAAGCCCCATCCCCCACATGACCCCTCTCACCCTCAACCCCCCCCCCCCAAACAATGAGGCACACTGGGGTGGGGTGGAAAAAATAACATTTTTACTACAATAAACTCTAACTTTGCAAACATATAAAACAACCTCACAACTATTTACAGTTGGGGGGGGGGGCTATATAGAGTGGGGAGGTGGCTTGGGGCAGGCGGTGGCGGTCCCTGAACCTGGAGGAGATCTTGGGATGGTGGGGGTGGGGGCCTCAGTCATAGGAGGGGGTGGGAGGGCCATGAGCTGTGGTGGCCACAGGAGCCCCTCCTGCCACAAGTGTAGGGTCCCCATCAGGGCTGCGATGGGGCAGGGAAAATGGGAAGGTAGGGGCATTGGGGGCAGTGGGCTCAGACTTGGTGGAGGGATAGGGGGTCAGGAGGGAGGTCAGGCAGGAGAAGACTGGTGAGGGCAGCAAGGACAGGGGGTGGCGGCGGGGGGACAGCAGTGAGGATGGCAGTGGGGGCGGCAGTGGGAGGTGGCTGGTCACTGAGGGCCCTGCTGATGCTGTGCATGGTCAGCACACCCTCTCCCCATGACTCCTGCCACCAACCCAGGTCATCCCAGTCCAGCACCAGCTGGTCCTGCAGGGTCAGGTTCTGATTATGCATGGCAGTGGAATACACTGTGGTCTCCGTATCCTGGCCATGACTACGGTCCCTCCGGCTTCAGACCTGCCCAGGCAATGGTGACGGGGGTGTCCTGGCCCTCTCAGATGCTGGTCCTGGGCTTCCTGGTCCAATGGCAGTCACAGGGTTGCCTGGCCCCGGGGATGAGGCAGGATTCTCCTGGCCCTCAGACAGTGCACCTGTAAAGATGGAAGGGGAGAGAGAGATGGCACATCAGTCTCACAACCCAGCCCCAACAGCCATGCCCTACACCCCCGGTGGACAGCAGCTCCCACCCGTTGGCTGAGGGACAGGGATGCACCAGGAGTGGTGTCTTGTGCCACAATGACCCCACAATGCCTTGTGGATGGGGCTCACTATTGCAGGCTCCTCTGCCCCCATGGGAAATGGGCTGGTGGCCAACAGGGTGTATCTGGCCATGAAGGGGTCCCCACATGCATGGCAGGTGAGCCAAGCTCAGCATAGACCTTCCTGGGCCCCCTGCCACATAAGTGGCCTGTGGCACTGTCCACAAGCACAGGTAATGACTGTTGCTGGTGGGCATGTCTGCATACCAGGGAGCACTCCTCAGTGGGGCACCTAGGGGCCTGGGGAGTGCAACACACTGAGCGCTCACTGGAGGGTCCCAGGGTGAAGCTGGGGGATGCCTGGCTGATGGTCACCTGGCTCAAGGACTGCAATGGGATGGCGATGACTAAGGTCCTGTTGGTTGAATCATCATCGTTCGATGGAGCCTCAGGCTCCAGGTCTGGGTGGCTGGCCTGGGTGCGGGGTCCTGGCTGCTCTGGGGGTAGTCCTGGCTCCTCCTAAGACACTGAAGGGGGTTCCTCCACCACAGTATCAATGACACTGGGGTGGCACTGCCCTCAGCCCTGAGGAGGGAGTGAAGCTCCCTGTAGTAGATACATGTAGTAGCCCTGGCATGGCTCCTTAACCTGAGAGCGTACCTGCTCCAAGGTGCAGCCAAGGTGTCCAGGAGCGCTCAGTCCATGTGCCAGCCAGTCATAGGCGGGGGTATTATGCCTCTTCCTGCTGGTTGTCCAGAAGATGTCCTCTTCCTGTCAGAGGCCCAGCAGATCTTTTCGGAGCTGGGGCTGGCTCCTGGGAACCCTCTGCTGCCTTGACAAGGGGTCCCTGGGAGTCATGTGGCAGCTGGCTCTTGGCTTGCCAGGGCTTCCTGCACCTTTAAGAAGGATAGACACAGGGAGCGTAGAGCTCTATTGTGAGTTCTGTCCAGGCTGTCTTTGTGCCCCAGCTGGCTGGCTCCATGGAGGACCCCTTTCGAAAGAAGGGCCTGTGGAGCAGCGACACATGCTTTCTTTCGAAAGATTCTTTCGAAAGAAGGTGCTCTTCCCGATCCGGGGGCGGAAGAGCTCTTCCGAAGGAAGCACCATCTTTGTTCGATTTACTTTTGAAAGAACGTGTTTTGAGTGTAGATGCTCCACAGGATCTTTTGAAAGACCCCTGGCTTTTGAGAAACCTTTTGAAAGAACTTGCAAGTGAAGACACAGCAAGTGATTCTGATCTGTTGCAGGCCCTCTGCAATATGGGGCCAAGTGGGAGGGAGGGAAGATTTGAAAGTAATGGAGGTGATTTTGGCAAGTGCAAACTGGATTGCTTTCTGAAACCTTTGCGTGCCCAGAGCAATCCACGTAGAGATACTCCCTAACATTACCCTGATCTACAATTCTCTTTGAACATCATAAACATTAGCAAATGACATTTTTCTGCCTATTTAGATATTTATGTTGCCCACACATGCACAGCATATCTGTTGGTTCCCTTATGCCTGTAGTCCCTACTAGGGATCTCTATCTAGTGCTTCCCACTGTGAGAGGAAGGCACAGTGCCCAATTATTTCAGAGCTGTATGCTATTACAAAACGCAAGAGCCATAACAATAATGCCAGGACACATCAGCTCTGTCATATGTTAGAATTTGATGCTCTTTTCTAATGGCCTCAGAGAAGAAAATGCTAATTTTTCAGAACCTTTTTTGACTTCACCCTACCTAGAAATCTGCTTTTTGTGTACGGAATTAATGAAGATAGCTAATTAGTGCTGTGAGGAAAGTTTTGTTCTTATTCATACATGGTTAACTGCTGGAATCCTGAATAACCCCCAAGCTAGGACCTAATATCTCTGCCTTTATTTGTGTAATTTTTCTATTGTGTAGTTCATGGCAATAATAAAGGGCGGGCTCCATCTATCAAAGGTCCCCCTAGAAAAATAACTAAACTGTTCTTCCCCTCCACCACCCGGAAGCCTGGAAAACTGAATGCATGCTTCCGTGGTGCAACTAACAGAGAATTTTCTCACTGCCAAAGACTCTGAATCTATGCACAACCAAGAAAATATATACTGCAGGGGAGGGAAAGGGAACAAAATGGTAAATGTGGGAAATCACAGCAACCTAATATGTGCAACTGAAGAGTAAAATACCCTCTCCCACACACTTACAGTAGTTTGGTAGTAGTCTGACTTCAGTCTTACTGCCCATCAGCGAGAATGTCCCACACATGACAGCCCTTTGGCTGCTACACCTCACCCATACACCAATCCCCATCCATAGTTTGCATCAGTAAGTAGCAGCAGTAGTGCAAATGTCTCCTTGCTGTTCTCTGTCAACTTCCAAAGCAGCAGCTTGCCTGGCCCTGGCTAAAGGCACCATCACCTAACCCAACTACTGAGTCACCTTTATAGAGGTGCTGGTAAGCAGAGCCTTACTGGAGGCCATTCAGCTCTGCTGCTGTACTGTTTGTCTCACCAAACAGTCCTCAGTCTGGACTGCCGCTTTCAGCAAAGTCCTCATAGGAAGCAAGCCAAGAGGACAGGTAAAGTCCTGGATGTGTTGAAAAGAGCTCTTTGCAACAAGCAAAAGCTATTTCTCCTTTATGTGTCTCTCTGGGAACCCACTACCTGCAAAAGTCCAGGTCCAAGCATCACTAGAGGATTCGTGTGGAGGTAGTTTATGTAAATGAAGCTCTGTATGGCAGCCCTTTCCCCTTTTGACCCAGTGAGGGACTAGAGAGCTCTTTCTCCTCCGGAGCTTCTGGCCATGGGATTATGCATTTGCTTAGATTAAACTGAAGTCAATATGGGTGCTTTATGTATTAGGACGGTAGGTGAAAATCTGCTGTTGACTCCAATTAGCATTTTAGGAACTTTGGAGTTAGAGTAGGCAACCTAATAATATGTGAGGTTAGTTCAGAATAGCTGATGTGTGATGGACTGTGTCAATTTTGCAGTGATTATGACAGAGAAATCCATTTTTATCAATATTTTGCGACATACTGCAAGTGATGAGATCTGTTAATTGCATTATATTATCTACTGGTAACTGGGCCATTAATGCATGTCAGCATTATACCTGACAGGGCTGTCTTGAGGGGTTTTACTGCCCTGGGCAAACTGAGAAGTGTGCACAACTCAAACCCACTGTTACTTGCACAGTAAACAGTGAAAACAGTTGTATCTAGGACTCAATTTTCAACTATATTTCCCTGATTTATTTATATAATGGGGAGATGTCATCCACCAAATGGCGCACAAACTGTTGCAGAAGGAAACAAAAGTAGCAGCATCTTCACATCTGTCTGGCTCCCTTCTAGAACAGGAAACTTCTCTTCAGTAACACTGCAGTAGTGGGGACTCAACAGACATAGTGGAATTGAGGATGGGCAAGGGAAATGTTGATAACCCAGAGAGGTGCTTTCTGTTAAAACTGATAGGGAATTTTGCCACAAAATATTTTCATTTTTGTTGACAAGTATCAGAGGGGTAGCTGTGTTAGGCTGTATCTCCAAAAATAACAAGAAATTCTGTGGTGCCTTACAGACTAACAGATATTTTGGAGCATAAGCTTTTGTGGGCAAAGACCCACTTTATCAGATGCACGTGGGCATCTGATGAAGCAGGTCTTTGCCCACGAAAGCTTATGCTCCAAAACATCTGTTAGTCTATAAGGTGCCACAAGACTTCTTGTCATTTTTGTTGGATAATGCCAAGTTGTCACATCTGATACATTTGAGATGATGGTTTGGATGAAATTTCCATCTGAAAAGTTTCTAAAGTCCAAAATGGAATTTCTGGTCCAAACAAGAGAAACTCCAAAATGGCCAACAGCTTTATGATTTAGGCACTCACCTGGTTCAAGCAGAACAAGTACTTGAACCTGGGTTTCTCACCTGCCAAGTAAGTATCTAACTGCAAAGCAGGAGCACTCATGCTCCCTCTCTTTCTTGCTCTTCCTCCTGCCATCCCATTCAAGCATACAATAAAGACAAATTCTAAAAGCTAAGACTATTTCATGAAATTCCTGAGTTAACTTACTCTACACTACATAGTCCTGATCTAGACTAGGGAACAAAGTCGATCACAGATGCACAATTTTAGCCATGTCATTTGCATAGCCAGAATCAACTTGTCAGGATCAATTTTCTTTCTTGGTGTAGATCAGGGATCTTCAGGCTCACACCAATGTCCTTTACGCTACACATCAGCTCGGAGTACCAGGGTTGATGGCCAAGCCCACAGAGATCATTTTTGGCTGTGTCTTCTCACAAGCAGCAAAATCAAACCCCAGAAGATCAATCGTGGTGCACTGACCCCACCATAAGTATAGACACACCACAGTTACTGTGGTATAATTACATTGCTCAAGGGAGTGAAAAACCCACCTCCCAGATACTCTCAGCTCCCAAAACAAAAAGCAGTCAAGTAGCACTTTAAAGCTCCCAGGGAGGGAGTACCCCAAAGAACCAAGCTGCTGTAGGATGACAGCAGACAAAGGCTACGTCTACACGTGCACGCTACATCGAAGTAGCTAATTTCGAAGTAGCGACATCGAAATAGCTTATTTCGATGAATAGTGTCTACACGTCCTCCAGGGCCGGCAACGTCGATGTTCAACTTCGACGTTGCGCAGCCCAACATCAAAATAGGCGCAGCGAGGGAACATCTAGGCTACGTCTACACGTGCAGCCAACATCGAAATAGTCTATTTCGATGAATAATGTCTACACGTCCTCCAGGGCCAGCAACGTCGATGTTCAACTTCGACGTTGCTCAGCCCAACATCGAAATAGGCGCAGCGAGGGAACGTCTACACGTCAAAGTAGCACACATCGAAATAGGGATGCCAGGCACAGCTGCAGACAGGGTCACAGGGCGGACTCAACAGCAAGCCGCTCCCTTAAAGGGCCCCTCCCAGACACAGTTGCACTAAACCACACAAGATCCACAGAGCTGACAACTGGTTGCAGACCCTGTGCCTGCAGCATAGATCCCCAGCTGCCGCAGAAGCAGCCAGAAGCCCTGAGCTAAGGGCTGCTGCCCACGGTGACCATAGAGCCCCGCAGGGGCTGGAGAGAGAGCATCTCTCAACCCCCCAGCTGATGGCCACCATGGAGGACCCAGCAATTTCGACGTTGCGGGACGCGGATTGTCTACACGGTCCCTACTTCGACGTTCAACGTCGAAGTAGGGCGCTATTCCTATCTCTTCATGAGGTTAGCGACTTCGACGTCTCGCCGCCTAACGTCAAAGTTAACTTCGAAATAGCGCCCGATGCGTGTAGACGCGACGGGCGCTATTTCGAAGTTGGTGCCGCTACTTCGAAGTAGTGTGCACGTGTAGACGCAGCTCTACACGCCAAAGTAGCACACATCGAAATAGGGATGCCAGGCACAGCTGCAGACAGGGTCACAGGGCGGACTAGCGCTTCCGGGGCAACAGCTAGCTGCTCCCTTAAAGGGCCCCTCCCAGACACACTCAGCCTGCACAGCACGCGGTCAGAGGAGCCATAGGCACACAGACCCCGGGCGCCGCAGTCATGGACCCCCAGCAGCAGCAGCAGCAGCAGCAGCAGCAGCAGCCAGAGGTCCACCCAGCCCTCCCGGCAGGAGCAGGGCTTGCCCTGCTCCGTGCCATGCGGGAGGCAGCTGAGCACCTCCTTGCCCCAGAGGAGGAGATGCCCCCAGGGCAGCAGGGCTCAACCCCTAACCCTGCAGCACCCCGCCCCCCACCCGCCTCACACACCGGCGGCTGTGGAGCTGTCCCACCAGCACCGACTGGTGGGAGCGGCTGGTGCTTGGGGAGTGGGACGATGACCGCTGGCTCAGGAACTTCAGGATGAGCCGGCAGACATTTCTGGAGCTGTGCCAGTGGCTCACCCCTGCACTCAGGCACCAGGACACCGCCATGCGGTGTGCCCTCACAGTGCAGAAACAGGTCGGCATCGCTGTCTGGAAGCTGGCCACTCCCGACAGCTACCGATCCGTGAGGCAGCAGTTTGGTGTCGGCAAGGCCACCGTCGGGGCTGTGTTCATGGAGGTAAGAGAACCCACGGGGGGAGGGCAGGGCAGGGGAGGGGGGCCCGGGCAGAGGAGGGCAGGGCAGGGCAGGGCCACGCACACCCTGCTCACCCCTCATTGGGGCTGTCCCATGTGCTTTCTCTGCAGGTTGTGCGTGCCATCAACGCCATGCTCCTGCACAGGCTCGTGAGGCTGGGGGACCCACATGCCACCATCGCGGCCTTTGCCACCCTGGGCTTCCCCAACTGCTTCAGGGCTCTGGATGGGACTCACATCCCCATCCGCGCCCCCCATCACAGTGGAGGACAATACCTGAATCGAAAGGGCAACCATTCTGTCGTCCTCCAGGCCTTGGTGGACAGCCGGGGACATTTCCAGGACATTTATGTGGGCTGGCCTGGCAGCACCCACGACGCCCGGGTTTTCCGGAACTCGGGCCTGTGCCGCCGGCTGGAGGCGGGGACCTACATCCCCCAGCGGGAGATCCCTCTGGGGGACACCACCATGCCCTTCTGCGTCATCGCAGATGCGGCGTACCCCCTCTGCCCGTGGCTCATGCACCCCTACACGGGCCATCTCTCCGCTAGCCAGGAGCGCTTCAACGAGCACCTGAACCATGTGCACCAGGTGGTGGAGCGCTCATTTGGCCACCTGAAGGGATGCTGGAGATGTCTCCTGACCCGCCTGGATGCAGGCCCCAACAACATCCCCCAGATTGTGGGTGCCTGCTGCGCCCTGCACAATTTGGTAGAAAGCAAGGGGGACACCTTTTTCCAGGGCTGGGCTGCGGAGGCCGGCAGGGCAGATGTCCATCCACCTGCTGTCCCCAGTCGGCAGGTGGACCCCGAGGGGACCCGGGTCCGGGAGGCCCTGCGGGCCCACTTTGATGAACAGGCCGCGGGGTGAACTCTGCCCAGGACCCCTACTGCCCGCCCCTTCCTCCACCACACTCCTGCCCCAATGCCTACACCATGGAGCACCCCACCGCACCCCGCTCCCACTTTTCCTGGACAAATGACAGCACGCACTTGTGGCTGAACTTACACGTCTTTTTGTTTCAGAACCTTTTTTTTGTAACTGTAAATATTTGAACCAAAACCAAACTATGTACAAACATGTGGAAAAAAACTAATATGTACAAAAATAAAACAATACAAAGAAACAAGTGTCCTCAATAATAAAAAGAAAACCAGGGAGGATAAAGAGGAGAACTATTTACATGGGGGGGACGGGGCAAATGGGGGGCAACAAATAATAACTTTAAACTATATACAAGGGGGGGGGGGCACGTCCCGGGCCCCTCGCCCCTATAGCCCGGCACTGGGCGTTGGCGGCCGGGAGCCCTGCCGCGGTCACAGCCCTGTCCGGGGCTGGGTGGGGGTGGGCCGGACCGGAAGGTAGGATGGCCGGCGAGTCTCAGGTGGCTCCAGGGGTCCCTCGGCGCTCCGGCCCTCGGCGGTGGGTGGCGGGGCGACGGCGGACGGGACAGCGACGGGCAGAGCCGCTGGTGGTGGGGCTGGTGGAGCAGGCAGGGTGGGCGATGCGGCGGCCGGCACGGCATGGGGGGCCAGGTAGTCCACCAAGCAGTTAAAAGTCTCCATGTAGGCCCCCCATGCCTCCTGGCACCAGGCCAGCGCCCGCTCCTGCAGCTGCAGGTGCTGCTCCGCGACCTCCAGCTGCCAACGGTGGATGGCCAGCAGCTGGGGGTCCGTCGCCATCGGCTGGTGGTGGCGCAGGGTCCGCCGTCTAGCCTGCCGTGGGGACAGTCGGTCCTCGTCCAAGGGGCAGGCCTGGAGCGATGGTCCCGGAGGGCTCTCCGGGACGACTGAGGCCTCGCTGGCGCTCTCTTCCGGTCCTTCTGATGGTGCAGGTGCGGGACACAGGAGAAGAGGGGGGAAGAAGAATGGAGACAGGCGTTAGTATGGACCCTGAGCCGTGGCCTTTGTCCCCCCAGCCCTGTGCTGCAGGTTCCCCATCCCCGTCCCCGGGAGATGCTGCTGTGATGGATGGGGTTCAGGGGTCCCCCTGCCCTGCACCCCGTCCCCTGGTGGGAGCGACTCTCACTTCACCCCCCCCAGGGTCTGACAGCAGGAGAGGTTTCTTAGGCCACAGAGGCCCAGTTTCTCCCAGGAGTGACAGCACCAGCTGTCGGAAGAGACAGTCCTTCCAACCCGTCGTAGGGAGAAGACCCCAAGGGGTGCCCCTCTGGGATGCAGCTTTCCCCCTCCTCAAGCTGGCTGCCTTCCAACTTTCCCTTCCCCTAGCCTCTACCTGTGGCCCCCCGCCCTCGCCCCCCGATTCCAAGCCAGCTCGGCTCCTCCCTCCTCTTTGTTCAGGGCAGAGGTGTCACCTGCCAGCTGTAGCCCCAGGATCCTCCCTTGCCCCTGGGAGCTATTCAGCTCTTGTTGCTCCAAATGTAGCCTGAGTCTCCCTTTTGCACTCCCCCCACTCCATCACATGCTGGTGCTGCGGGGTGTCCCACCCCCTCCTCCCGGGGGCCCCTCGAGGTTCCGCTCCCCCCTGGCCCGGGGATGGTGCATGGCACTGTCGTGCGTGGTGCGGGGGCGGGGGGGGCAGGGGCTGATGCAGTGCTGTGAGGGCCATGGCCCTGCTGTCCTTGGGGCCATGGCCATGTGAGGGGCCCTGGACACATATCTATTACCCCCCGCCCCTCAAGGCCAGGGGTGTACACCAGAGGGGGGTACCTACCTGTAAGTCCGCTCCCACGGTCCGGAGATCCCCGGGGGGCGGAGGCCCTGCTGCTGCTCCAGGATGGCAGGAGGAGGATCTGCAGCCCGGATTCTGCAGAGGAGGAGCCCCCCTCCTCCTCCTCCTCCTCCTCCTGCCACGATGTCCCGGGGGTGGCCTCCGGGGGGGCCCCCGGGGTGCGAGGCTTGCCTCCGGGACGGACTCCGTCTGCAGGGCCTGCTGGGGCTCGTTGGCCGAGGTGTCAAGGGTGGCCGGAGGGGAGGAGGTGTGCCGGGGGCCTAGGATGTCCCTGAGCTCCCTGTAAAAGGGGCAAGTGACGGGGGCGGCCCCAGATCGGCTGGCTGCATCCCGGGCCCGGGAGTAACCCTGCCGCAGCTCCTTCACCTTACTCCTGACATGGTCAGGAGTGCGGGCAGGGTGACCCCAGGCAGCCAGGCCCTCGGCCAGCCGAGCGAACGCATCCGCGTTCCGCCTCTTGCTCCCCATTACCTGGAGCACCTCCTCCTCGCTCCAGAGCCCCAGCAGGTCCCGCAGCTCAGCCTCCGTCCAGGAGGGGACCCGCTGCCACTGCCAAGCCTGGCTGCCCTTCTGGCTGGGCTGTGAGCCCTGGCTCCCCTTGGGGGGGGTCCCCTGGGGGTGCTGGGGGGGCTGCCGGGCAGCCATCGCAGCTGGGTCGGGGGCTGAGGGAGGTGCAGGCTGGCCACATGTGTAGGCTGCTGCCTGCACGATCCCTCAGCTTCCTGAACAGGAAGGGAGGGGAGGGGACCTTTAAGGGGCCGCTCCATGCAGCCACCAGTGAGCTGAGGGGCTGGAGAGAGCGTCTCTGAACCCCTCAGCTGATGGCCGCCATGGAGGACCCGGCAATTTCGACGTTGCGGGACGCGCAACGACTACACGGTCCCTACTTCGACGTTGAACGTCGAAGTAGGGCGCTATTCCTATCCCCTCATGGGGTTAGCGACTTCGACGTCTCGCCGCCTAACGTCGAAGTTAACTTCAAAATAGCGCCCGATGCGTGTAGCCACGACGGGCGCTATTTCGAAGTTAGTGCCACTACTTTGAAGTAGCATGCATGTGTAGATGCGGCTAAAGAGTGACATTACAGACAGATGGGGATCTATATGTGACAGAGAACCTGTAGGTGTTCCTTATTTATATTAATTAATTTTGTGTTTCCTTGTTATTGTACCTCCTTTTCCTTTCTGGGTTACTCGGGCCAGGCAACATTTTCCTGTGTGGCCAGGCATGTGATCTTGTTAATTTCAAAGGAGACAGTGATGATCAGTAGGTGTGAATCTACCTTCCATGCCCCTTCTGCAGTCCTTTTACTTACAAAATTAATTAATCTTAATGGCACCTGTATCTGACAGGGTCTGTAAACACTCAGGCATGCCTTGAGGGTCTTCAGGAATTAACCTGAGTTAATCTATACATGGGATCTAACTCAAAAGTACCAATTATAAACCATATGCAACCCATATACTCTTAGATTAGCACCAATACACCTTTACTTAGCTGCTTAGAAAAACATGCTCTAACAGATTCAACTTAATTAAAATGTGACGACGACTTTAAATCAGCAGGGGGCACTTCACTAAATCAATTCATAATCACAGTGCACCACGGTAAGTGAAACTTAATCGTCACATTTACACTAGCAACATTTACTCATCCCTGAGCGTACCTTCCTCTGAGGTTCAGAGGTCTACACACCTGTCTGTGTGGGTGTGCTTGTAGGTCTTACAGCCGGGGCCAGTACTCCATGGTACCAGTCCAGCTAAGGCAACAAGAGGAAAAGAAATTCTAATTTGGGGTCATTTCAAGCTTCAAAACCCCTTTGAAGATGGGAGTTGTTATAACCAGAGGTCAGTAATCTTGGATCCTGAGTAGACAATAAAATGCTCCATGTCTTCTCAGATCCCTTAAAGTCAGTAGAGACAGAGGTCAGTTTGGCAGCCCTCTTCCCCTATAAACACCCAAACAACAAAGGGACAACAAAAGTGGTGGTCGGGGGGCCAACAGCCACCTTGGGCCCTGGAGCAAAATGGGAGAGAGCCTTGGCTCCATGCCCCAAAGGGATGGAGCCGAGTGTGGAAGGGGCAGGGTCTGGGGCAGTCAACCCTTAGTGCCATCTGGACCAAAGCAGCAGGGGTGATAGCCTGAGCCCCAGGCCCCTTTGAAACACTGGGCCCCTATGCAAATGCCCCCCCTTAACCACCCCAGTCAGTAGGTCTAGTGGTGATTATTAAGACTACCTTCACTGCATGCTAACCTCACTAAATTCTGAGTGCAGAAACCGTCTCTGACATGGGTGTAATGAAACACAATTGCCTCAGTGACTCCCTGCTTGGTCAAAGCCAATGTTGCTTCTCAACAGCAGCTTATGGTTTTCTGGAAGCAATGTAGCAATAGCTACTGGCTTGGATAATGCTCCACGAAGTGACCTCAGCTGCCCTGACCAGGATCTTAGCTACAACCCAGATTGCTCTCCTAGTATCCTCCAGAGGTGGAAGTCTCTCTGTGCTCCCAGTGTATACTGCAGCACACAGGAGCTTCCTGACTGGAACAGTCATAGTTAAGTTCAGAGCAGTGGGTGCCTACATTACCTTAAGAACTAAGTTTAAGGGCAAGACCTCAGAGCAGAGTGCTACTGAGAATATGAGTTGGAAAAGATGGATGCTCTGTGGAAAGCAGCCAGGGGAGAAGTAAGAGTCTGCCCAGACAGATGTTAGCTAATTGCACAAGCCTTCCTGGGCTGGAACCAAGGATAGAGGGAATAAGTTGGTTGTCCTACAGGCTCCCAGGAAACTAACCAGAAGGCTCCAGGCAGAAGAGACCAGAAATACTATATTGGCCTGAGACAATTGGGTGAAAATGTTGATTTATCCTGAAAAAGATGAGACCAAGATGACCAAGCCAGAGGACCAAATCACAGGGCCAAAGGAGATCAGCAGGACTAGATGATGAAACACTGAAAAGCTGTCCTATCCATAAGTCAGTGCACCTGCTAGTGGGCCACTTTGTCACAGTGCTCTGAAATATGAAAGGTTGACTGTTTGGTCAAAGTCTCTCAACAAACAGATGAAGTCTGTCTGAAGGACACCAATAGATTACTGGTGGATGTTTTTATTTAAAGAATGGCAAGAAGTCCTGTGGTGCCTTATAGACCAACAGATATTTGGTGCATAAGCTTTCATGGGCAAATCTGATGAAGTGGGTCTTTACCCACAAAAGCTTATGCTCTAAAATATCTGTTAGTCTATAAGGTGCCACAGGACTTCTTGTTGTTCTCGAAGACACAGACTAACACGGCTACCTCTCTGATACTTTATTTAAAGAGTTTTTCAAAAGACTATTCAAAATACTCTTTCAAATGTTTGTGTCTGTGATAAATGTTTGCTGGCTAATGAAATTTTATGGTGCCGTCTCTTACAGGCTGACTGGAACCTCCTATTACCTTTTACTGTTGAGGTTTTGCATGTCATAGCTGGTGAAGTTTACCGGGTTACATCTACATAGACAGCCTCTGTCGACAGAGGTAACTGTTGGCAGAGAAACCATGACAATACGTCCATCAACAGATTCCATCCACACACTAAAGTGGCTCGTAAGAGCAACCTGCTCTGTCACCAGAGAAATACACGAAAGGGCCGCTGTGTTGACAGAACCAGCCCCATAACCCCAGAAGGCAGGCGTGCATGGGCAGATAGTCCTTCCTGGAACACAGCCTCCATAGTCCCTTAAAGGGTCCCCACCAATCCAACGTGGTTTACCTACCTCTTGCAAGGAACGCTAAGGTGTTGCAGGGCTCCTTATTGTTTGTGAGAGACACCGATCTTTCCAAACCGCTCTCTACCTTACTGACCCCTCACCCTTCCCGACACCCAAACCTGCACCCCACACTCTCCCTGACTCTACACCCCTCCACCACCTGACCCACCCCTCCCAAACCAACACCCCCCAGCCAACCCCTACCCTTCCCAACTGTGACCCTGGCAGAGCAGCCTCCAGGTATGCCCGGGACCACGGACCACCTTCTGCTGGCCCTGCCACTCCCCATCATCAGTCTCCATGACCATAGCTGGGGGGATGACCCCAAGAGACAGACTGCACAGTATACATCCCCCACTGCACTCACCCCCTCAGGTGACCAGGTAGATCTGGCGGCACCCACCCGCCCTGACTAGTAGGACCGGCTGGTCCTGGGGCAATGGGGTGACCAGCAATGAACACAGAATTTCAGAATGCACCATAACACATTCCTGGAACTGTGCAACTAGCTTGCCCCTCCCCAGAGACATCATGACAGCAACATGCTGTCGACCATCCCCAGGGAGAAGAGGATTGTGATCACCCTCTGGAAGCTGGGCACCCACAAAAGCTGCTGCTCTGTGGGTCACTAGTTCAGCATCGGGAAGCCCACCATTCAGGCCATCATGATGCAGGTAAGGAAGCCATGTGGCTACAAGCTGTGCACAGTGGGAGTGGGACAGGAGGAGGGTGAGGGAGGGCAGGAGGAAAGGAGGGGGGGAACAGGGGACAGAGGGGTTAGGGGACGGGGGCAAAGGTGTAGAGGGAAGCAGGTAGCTGAGGGACAAGGGACTTGCTGTAGCCCAAGTGTCCCATCCACTCCAGACCCTCATGGGTATGTCTGGTCTCCCTGGCCCACAGGTGGTGCAAAACATGAATGCCACCCTGCTGCAGAGGTTGGTGCAGATCTCTGAAATGTACACCCTCATTGCCAGCTTCGACCACATCAGCTTCCCCATCTGTTTTGGGGCGCTGCATCAGACCCTAATCCCCATCCAGGCCCTGGAACAAAGTGCTGGCTGATACCTTAATAGGAAGGCCTACCACACTGGGATGATGCAGGCCCTGGTGGACCACCAAGGACAATTTCTCAAAATCTAAGTTGGGTATTTGGGCTGGAGCCATAATGCAAGGTATTCCAGGACTCCAGCCTGTTCTTGCAGATGGAGGCGGGCACCTGCTTCTCCCACCAGGAGCTGGCCACTGGGGACATGCAGATGCCCCTGTGCATTGTCAGGCATACAGCCCACCTGCTCCTCCCATGGTTAATGAAGCCCTACACAGGGCAGCTGGACCCATTCCAGGAACAATTCCATGCTAGGTTGGCGAGGGCACGGTACCCCTTTGCGCTCACCTTTGGGCACCTGAAGGAGAGATTCTGGTGCCTTCTGAAGTGGCTGGATGTGAGGGAGCGGAAAGTTCCCCATGTCATGGCCACCTGTTGTGCCCTCCATAAATTGGTGGAGAGGAAGGAGGAGGACTTTCTGTAAGGGTGGGGGGCCAGAGGGCAGCAGCCCCTATGAACAGCTGGGGTCTGTGCCTAGCTGTCAAGTGCATGCCTAGGCAGTGCACCTGGGAGGCACTGTGGGACAACCACACCTGTGGCCCCGATAACCCTCCCCAGCTCCCTCCGGGGGGCCCCCCATGCCTACGGCCCTTGAAAACAACCCACTGGCACCCCTCCTATCCCCCTACCTGAACCCAAAGTGAAGCATGAGGATATGGTCTTAAAAAACAACCAAAAGGAACCAAACCTTATGCCAAATGAGAGGTAACTGTGGAAGACCTAAACCAACTACAAATATAAAAACCTCTGTGTGGGCTATGTACACCTGTGAAGTATATAATAACTATGTGGGGGGATGGGGGCTCTGAACTGGGAGGGAGGCACTATCCTAGGAATGGGGTGGACAGCCTCGAGTCTCACTGGCCACGGGTTCCCCATCCTCCTTGGGTCTGTGGCCCACCTTGAGGCTGGGAGCATGGGGGGTGCAGCTGTGGTGTTGGGCTTGGCAGGGGAGTAGGGGAGTCTGGGGGAAATGGACATGAGCTACCACCGCTGCCCACCACAGGGTCTGTAACAGGACCTAGGGTGTGGGCTTGGGGGCAGCAAGGGGCAGGGGGGACATTGGCCGCGAGGGTCCGGGGGCAAGCAGGGCCCCAGGATACTGGGCTCCAGGCCAACCAGGCCTCATCCAGGTCCAGGGCAAGGTGCATCCAGGCCAGCCACTGTTCTGAGGACTTCACTCGGACCCGCACCTCTTCCCGCTCTGCCTGCAGCTGCTCCCAGGCCACTTGCAGCCACTCCTGGGCAATGGTGTTCTGCTCCTGGATGGCAGCTGCCAATGTCTGGTACCTGTCATCTACTGGGTGGCAAAGGACACTTGGGCCATGGTGCGCACTGGAGGTGGTGCTGTGTCCTACCTGAGCGACAGCCATCCTGGTTCCAATGGCTTGAGCTCCTCCCTGGGCTGCCTGGCTGGGCAACAGGCCTGGCCTGGCCTCCAGATGGGGTGGATGTAGGGTGGGAAACGGGGTGACCACTGTGGTCATACTACTTCACAGCTCCTGTGACCCCTCCCCCAAGCAGCAGCCCCCCTGCGCCCTCAATGGGTCTGTCCAGGGTGTGTACACCCATGCCCCTGAACAGTGGGCCATGTTGGATGGGGACACTGTGGTGTCAGGGGTACTGGCCAGGCCACTGCCCCACATTGGGCCAGGCCCAGGGTGCTGGGTGCAGCTGTGGCTTCCCTGGGGATTATCCCTGTATGCATACAGCCCATAGCACTGTCCAGAGGGGCAGGTGCTGGCTGTTGCCAGCAGCCGTGCCTGATAGCAGAGAGCCATGCCCAGAGGTGGGGTGTGTGGAGTGGGTGGCTGGCGTGCTGTCAGGCATGGCAGGGGTACATGGCTGCCTCCCCAGAGGTCCTGGGGCTCAGGCAGCTTGTCATGGAGCTGTGAGCAGCCTGGCAGTCATGTCTGGGGGCCACCCCTGGGGTCTGGGTGGGACACCCCGGGGGTGTATGGCGCAGGACCAGGTGCCAGGATCCAGACATGGGTGCCTGGAGGGGCTGTCCCATCAGGGACCGTAGCTCACCCTGGCTCCCCCCAAAGAGTGTACACTTCCCTTGGGGAGGGGGGCTCACTGGTGGGTGCTGGGAATAGGTCCGGGAACACCCATTCCGACGTTGCAGTGCTGGAGGGGCCAGAGGACAGGATGATGGCCAGCCTGCCTTGGCTGGAGTAGAGGTTGGAGGTTGGGATGTTCTGTGGCTCTGGGGATGATTCTGGGTCCAAGGTTACAGCCTCACTGGTGGGGACCTCCTTTCTGGTGTTCAGCATCACCCAGTCTGGCGCCCCGTGATTGCCCTCCAGCATGCAATGCAGGGCATCATAGTCAGGGCAGGAGAGCACCCCCTACTCCCGAGCAGTGCTGGAATTCTCTATCAAAGCTCCTTGATTTTTGCACGCACCTGTTGGAGGATGTGTGCCAGATGTCTGTGCTGTGACAGTGCTCCAGTGATGAGGCCATAGCCAGAGGGCAAGCAGGTCTTGGATCTTGGCGCTGGATTGGGATGGTGCCCACTTTCAGGCCACTTGTGGGTGCCTGGGATGGCTCATGGGGCTCCTGAGAGGGTCAGGGCAGACCTGGCCAGCATGTGCCATGGTTGTACTGGCTGAGGAGTGGCTTCTGGAGCGTGGAACTGACCATGTGCTGCCAGCGTGCGGCCACACCACCAGCTTCCTGCACAGGGTTTTTTGGAGTCCTGTTGCTTTAAGGTTTGGTGGAAGCAGTAACCATAGAGCCCCGCTTGCTGTGAAGAAGGCATCTCCCGCTCTGGCTACCAGCCACCCTGGAGGACCCTCTCTGTTGACAGAACTGTCCACACAGGCACTCTGTTAACAAAACACTGTCTACAGAAGCATTATACCTGATTGGGGAGAGGTATAACACTGCCAACAGAACACCTGACTTATGTCATGTAGATGCTTGGGGTGTTCTGTCGGCAGAGGGGCTCTTCTGTCAACAGAAGCTGCCCATGCAGACACACCCACTCTGTTTAATACTTTTTTCTGAGAAGTCTTGAAAAGACAAAAATTCTGGCCTGTGATTGGGCTGAGAGGGAAACTGAAATGCAGGTGAAAGGGGAACATAAAAATGTGCACAAGGCCTTACTTAAATTGTGGGATGATTGTCAAAAATGTAGCTGAGTAGTAGATAACGAATGGAAAATTGCAGAAAAGTAATAATAGACCTTATTATTTGTGATCATAAAGTCCATTACTTTTCTGTGATTTTCTGCTGTCAGCTGCTCTGGGCAGAGAGGAATCACAGGGCTATGGTGGGGGATCCGGATGTCAGCCATTTAGGGCTACGAATGGGGGCTCCTGCTTTCAGCTTCCCATAGCTGAGAGGGTGGCACTGAGCTGAAAGGGGCCACCCAGAGCTGACATTGGGGTCTTCCACTAGCAGCCATACGAATGAAGGAGATCCTTCTATCAACTTTATGATGCAATCCTATGTAGTAATGAAAGGCTTGGTGTAAGGCTAAAGGCTGAGGACAGCAGGCAATGTTTTGTTAACATACAGCAAAGCTAAAGGCCTCAAGCCTGAACAATAGTAGGTTAAAGCAAAAACTGTGCTAGGTAGATTCTGCACACAGAAATGCAGCAAGAGACAGAGCTGATAAATCACAGGGCCTAAAAGCACATAAAAATACCTAAAAGAACCCAAAGCTAGGCACTTAGTGATACACATAAACACATCCTGCTTAGTACCCTGCACTCCCCATAGATAACAGCTTATCACTAAGTACATTCCAACCCAAGCTCAGGAACAGGTCGTAATGACAGCATGATGGATCATGTTGTTTTGATGGCACCACTATTATTCCCCAGTTAATGTTAGATATAGTTACATTAAGGGGTGTCAATGTATTATTACAATGAGGGGGTTGTACCTGGATATATAACTTGTTTATACCTGTGTATAAGTGTGTAACAGAGGCTGTGTTGAGTGACCTAGGGGATGATGGAGCCCCCCTTGCTGTCAACTGAATCACATCCATTGTCATGGTGTATCCATGTACCAATATAAAGTTTTGAGTCATATTGGAGACTCATGAGGGGGTTGGAGACCATGCATCAACGGCAATAAACCTGGCTCCAGTTCCTTCGTATGTCACTTGATTTGTGATTCTTGGGGGGCTCTTGGAGGTCTGCAGTGTCGGCTAACTGCAGGGTCTACACTGTTGTCCAAAGACAGCACACATGTGGCCAAAGTGATTAACATCAAAGGGAGTGGATTGGATGTCTGAGCACCATTCCGGTAGAGACACCTGACCACATCCTAATGTTGTGGAATCCATAATTTCTGCAATATTGCATGCTAACTCGGTCTTTAGTTATACATATTATCACTTCATCGTCTCCCTAGCTCATGGCGTACACATCAGGTTTCTTTCTGGGGTGACTCTCAGTAATGGCTATTTTAAATGTTCCTCGGAACAAATCTATGGCCTCAAACTCTTCACTGCCTGTTTCCTGCAAGTATGTCAAATCTCTTGAGCCTGTTGTTATAACAAACTCTCTCTTGTATGTGCATGTATTAACTTTTTAGTGAACTAACTGCAGATGCAAAAAGCATGGTGAATATCCTCCTTCCCCCACCTCAAACTTTGCTGGCCCTGGACTCGTGTGTGAATGCAGCCCAAGACTAGGAAGTATGTTTCAGTATAGCGAGGCTGTCAGATGATAATATGGAGGCAGAGACCCAGAAGGCACAACTCAGACCCAAAAAGATGGATCAGTTTTGAGGATTGGAGGAGGAACCGAGGTGAAACAGGAAAAACCAAATGCTGCCCTGAAATTCACACTATTTAGCTGAGATTTTAAAATGTAATTGACATGTATAAAGGCCTGAAATCAGGCTCCTCATGTATGTTTCACAAAGGGTGCATTTTGCCATCTTCTGAATTACAACTCTGTTCAGGACTGCACAGTTGTGTGAGCCTCTCTAACAGGAAGTGCTGTGACTGAAAATGGCCGAGATGATAAATCTGCAGAAATACTTAGTATAGTACTAAGCTGGCATTTGGGGAGATTTGATTCATGAAGTTGAAATTAAGAGAGAAAATGAACGGACAGCAGACACAGGAATGATAGATTGCATACGGTATTTTTATTTACATGTCTGTAGTTCCTGCTGACCTACATTTGATCAGAACTGAGCATCAGTCACAAAAGCAACAGAGACACTGCAAAGCACAGAGGCAGGCTAACAGAGGCACAGAGTTGCAATAAAAGTTTTCATCAAATCAGCTCTTGGGAGTCCCAGTGTGTTGAAGAACACATACTGTCAGGAGCCAGGTGGAGCTCACAAAACACCTGCTGAACCTTATCACCTCTTTGTCTACATTTAGCTTAGCCACAAGCAGGGGACATGTATGTACTTTTCTGACTTGGGATTTTACACTGCTGCCCATCACCTCGGTAACTGAGTGCATACTTTGCACCTATTTTTCAGTGGGGTCCTATCTTCAAGGAGAGTGATGTATTCGCCTCTCAGCTCCCAATCAAGTCGGTGGTGAACCAAGTGTAAATCTTTCTGTTTATTTTGGGTTTGTCTACACAGTGCCGGCAGTGCTCACAGAGGGTGTATGATTTGTAGCGCATTCTAATAAGCTCAGCCATGACTGCTCTGTGTAAACTCTGTTGGCAGACTGAGGACACAACTATGCTCCAGTAAAACCAAAACACAAACCCACAGCAGCAAGTTTCAGAGCTCAGGTCAATTCACTTGGGCTCATGTGGCTCACACTACAGGGTAAAAATTGCAATAATGGCATTTCTGCTGATCTCAGGCTCTGACATCTAGCACTGGGGATAGATCTCAAGGCCCCGGCTCTCTGTTCCAGCTGGCAGAGGAACTACATAGCTATTTTTAGCCTGTAGCTTGAGCCCTTGTGAGGCTGACTCAGCTGCTCCTGGCTCTGAGACTCACTGCTGAAAGTTTTTGGGTTTTTTTGCAGCATAGATGTATCCAGAAAGGTGACTATGTCTCAGTGTCTTAGTCCCATTTCAAACAGAAGTATGTTAGGTAGGTGTGGACTGAGCAGTCAATCGACAGATCTCATCTTCTATGAAGCCATTGGTGAACTAAACCAATCCTTGATCAGCAGAGATGATTACAGATGTCACATAAAAATCTTCCACCTGCAGTTGTTGTACATTCTTTTTGGAATCTATGTTTTTCCTTTAACTCCTGGATACATTGACTTTTGAAGCATTTGAGAGCCTGTACAATGGTTAGCAGGCAGGACAATCCATCCTGAGCCAGAATTTCCAGATCATTGGAAGATATGCCACATGAGTTCATGATGGCCTTTAAGATGTCTTTACAGAACTTAGAGGCTGGGTCTACACAGAGGGAAATTGCTGGCAACCTCACGCTAATGAACAGTCTCGCAATTGCAAATGGCTGCTCTCTGCCAGCTGTGTAGATGTGCCTTTGCCGGCAACTCTCCCTCTGCCATCAGCCCCTTATGTTATGCTAATTAGCTATGTGATTATGCTAATGAGTGGCTGTATGCAATTGCAAGACTGTTCATTAGCATGCAGATGCCGGCAGTACCCCTCCATGTAAACCCAGCCATATTGACAACCATCTGAATGCTTTCCATGAGCAAGCTGGGCACAGAACACCATCTATGGTAGCTGTGTATCATCTAGCCTCAGAACATGACCTATCCATCAAAATGGTTTATTCATAACCATTGCTTCCATCCCTGTGACGCCAGACAGCTTAAGAGCTTCCTTGTTAGGAATTTTGTCCCACCAATTCACATGGGCAATCTTCCTCACACAGCACACATGGAACTGATCAAGTTTCAAAACATGGCAGCAATAGATTATCCATGATTCTGAACCATACAGCAGGATATTCAGGGCAACTGCTTGAACTCCTACCTTGGTATGGAGCTTAATACCATGGTCATTCCATGGGTCTTTGGTCAATTTTCCAAAGGCTTTGGCTAATCAGCAGATACAGCATCATCCATGTTTATGTTAGAGGACAGTATACTTTTGAGGTATCAGAACTTGTCAACAGTCATAAGAATGGTATCAGCAGCAATGATCACTGGAGCGCTGGGTTTTTTATGCTTGAGGCATAACCTCTATCTTCTTGATGCTCACTGTGAGTTCAAAACAGGGAGCAGAAGTAACAAAGTGATCAAAAAGCTCCTGTGCATCCTTGGTTGAATGCCATAACAGCGCACAGTCATCAGCAAACAGAAGATCACAGACAGTTGCAGTAAACACTTTGGTGCAAGCCTGAAGTCTCAAGAAGCTGAAAATACTACTACCTGTTCAGAACTGATTAAGTATGTCCACCATGCTGTCCTAGAAAACAACTAGCAATATCTTTGAAAAGTAAATGTTGGACAGAAGAGGAACAAGGACGCATCCTTGCTCTATACTGTCTGGTATTTCAACACATCTGATGTTTCTCCATTGTTAAGCATGCAACCTGGCATGCCATCATGAAAAGACTGAACGTTGATAAATTTTTCAGGACAGCTAATTCACCCAACTACGTTCCAGAGCAAATTTCTGTCAACTGTGTTGAATGCCTTGGTCAAGTCAATGAAAATTACATAGGGGTCCTTGGTGTTGTTCTCTACATTTCTCTTGTGTCTGCTTTTCTGTAAATTTCATGTCAGCAGTGCCTCAACTGGCATAAAATCTGCATTGGGATGCAGGCCAGGATCTTATCAGCTATAGAGAGCAGACGGATGCCCGGGTGGTAATCACAGCATGCATTGTCACCCCTCCTCTTGTATATGCGTACAATCAGGGCATGTTTGAAGTCCTGGGGATCTAGTTCCTTTTCCCAAATGATAAGTAAATGGGTGAGACAATACATTAGCTGGATACCAGCAGCTTTACTGTCTGTAAAAGAAAGCATCAGAATGGAAATTGCTTTTAGAAAATGTCATAGTAAATATATGTTGAATAGTAACAGAGAGGTAGCCATGTTAGTCTGTATTGCAACAAACCAAAGCAGCAGAAATGTAGCACTTTAAAGACTAACAAAATGATTTATTCGGTGATGAGCTTTCATGGGATAGACCCATGAAAGCTTATCACTGAATAAATCTTTTTATTAGTCTTTAAAGTGCTACATTTCTGCTGCTTTGGTTTTATTTAATATATATAATAAATGCATGTCCATGTGTATCATATGGCTAAGGTTTTGCCTCTATTTGAGTCCAAGGAAATAGGGATTAGAATGTGAGACACAGGGCCTGATTTTCATTTACGCAAAGTCATTTTCTGTACTATGTTGAAGTGCAAACTGCGGAGGTTTGAATTACAGAGTGCACAGAAATGCTGCACTCCAAATAGCCCTGTGTGGAACTTCTGGTGTAAACTCAAGAAGCATAGTCCTCCTGTTTGTGAGGATGACCTTAACACAAACTTAACTGCTTTTTAGTTTGTGCCAGCAGCAGCATCCGCTCAGGGTGGTTAGATGGAAATATTTTGGTGCACTCTGAAATTCAAACTCCTGTAGTCTGGAAATGAACCATAGCCAGAAGCTTTTTTTACATTGCTGTGGCAAATTATACTTACACCCAGTTTAAGAATCCTTTACAATGCCAGAACAGCATGAAGCAGTGTGTGTATAAGGCCACGTCTACACTGCAGGGTTTTTTTTTCGATATTACTTATTTCAATATTCTAAATGTCTAAATAAGTAATATTGGAAAATTATATTCACACAGCCTGGCTACATGTACATGGCAGTGCTATTCTGAAATAATATATTTCAAAATAGCTATTTGAAAAGATTATATTCCAAAATGACATAGCAACACACAAAATGCATTTTGAAACAGCACCCACCTATTTTGAAATAGTATTTCTGGGTATGTAGTGCTATTTCAAAATAGTGCCATTGGAGCCTGTTATTAGGGGAGGGATAGCTCAGTGGTTTGTGCATTGGCCTGCTTACCCCAGGATTGTGAGCTCCATCCTAGAGGAGGCCATTTAGGGATTGGGGCAAATAGATGTCAGGGATGGTGCTTGATCCTGCCAAGAGGGCAGGGGACTGGACTAGATGACCCCCCAGTTCTAGGAGGTGTGCATCTCCATTATATTATTACTACTTATTTCAAACTAGCACTATTCCATGTCTGAATAGCACATATTTCAAAATAGTGATTTCAAAATAGGTGTTATTCCTTGTGGAATGCATTTTACTGGACTTGGAATAACACACCCACTATTTTGATTTTATTTTGAAATAGCATGTGCATCATTTGGCTGCTGCCAAAGTTATTTCGAAATCACTGCTGTTATTTCAAGATAACTTTGCCGTGTAGACACAACACTGCAAAAGGGAGCAGTCTCATTTACAGCCACAGTTCACGGCCGCTGGGTCTACACTTTCCCCACATTTTTGAAGGGGGCATGTTAATCACAGTAATGGGAAATTACTAATGAAGTTCTGTTCATTAGGCAAATTCTCCCCAAACTATGAAATGCTGGCATGCGTGTAGCCACTGGCACTTTGAAGTGCCTATGCTACTTCGAAGTGTCTTTACTCCCCCAAATTTTGACACTTGGAAGTTGCCTCAGGGGAGAATTAGCCTAATGAAATGCTGCATATTCACTGCTGCACTTCATTAATAATTTTCCATTGCCCTGATTAACATGCCCCCTTCGAAGCTGGGGGCAAGTGTAGACAAACCCAGTCCTAACATTGCAAAAGGAGCCTTCGCATGAGCCTTGTGCTTTGTTCACATACATTCCTTTTCGACCTTAAGTGTGTGTGTGAGGGGGAAGGAAGAAAGTTGTTTGCAGAGCTGGAGTAATTATTGTGAGGGAAAAGCCCTCTTACCTCGAATTATCTGAAATTATCTTGTTGAGCTGTGTGAAGATTTTTTTTTCTGAAAATGGATTTTAAAGCTATTAAAAAACCTATTACCCCTCAGATGTGATGCTATTTATATACAGTTCAAACTCTAAATCCCTAGCAGTTAAAGTACACCACTTGATAGAGGACTATGGTAAGACTTACTTGATATTTGCCCTGTTTATGGAGTTGCACATATTATTCTAAAAAATGCCCAGGGTTCTATCATGAACAGTGTTCTCTAGAATTGCCAGTTTGTACTGTGGAATTCAAACATTTATTGTTTTGCAGATAATATTATTTATAGTTGATAAATTATCCCAGATTTTTAAGAGAATTAAGAAGGATGTTCAATTCTTGAAAACGAAAATAAGGTGCCCAGAATTAAAATATGTGGAAGTAAAGACTCATAGAAAAACAACAGTGAATATGTGAGTTTAAAAATAACCATGCTGGGTTTGAATACCAAGGAAGGCTGTGTTATTAGCTCTATTACCTACAGCTGATCTTTTAGTGTGTATGTTGCAGAAGTAAAGAGAGCATATCAAATAAGGCAGAGTTCCCTTGTGATGCTAAAAATATCCTGCTTATGTGACCAAACCACAGGAAGGAAAGATCTTGTCACTTGTTACTGGATCCTGTTTTATCCCAATTATATATCTTATACACTAGTCATGAAAATCAATGCAAAGATTACTGTTGACTTCAGTGAGGTCAGGAGCAGGCTCTGGAGCCCTATCTGAAATGTAGGCCTGCAGACGCCTATCACTATAATGTGAGATAATCTGTGCACTTCTTGCACGAGGTAGTCAACACATGAAATAATTGCTTAGTAGAATTTGGGTGACTTAAAAACCATGTGAAAGGAAAAGCGTGAATGTCTTTTATATCTTGGGCCTTTGGACCACTCTTTGAAATGGATTACACTCCTCCATGAAGTTAGGTTTCTTTTCTCATAAAACCACAGCATGTTTCTTTCATTTTTCCAGTGATATGATGAGTAGTTGTGTTTGTCAATGTTATTTCCAATTGTTGAAATGGATGAAGTTTCCAATATCACAGCTAGAAGAAACCCACCTATTGCCATGTCTGCAACAATGTAAAAGTCCAAGTTTCAGATTTAAAGTTTGACCCCCAAATAAAAAAGAATTATGATAAACTATTTTGGTGAATAACAAGCAATCCTGTGGCACTTTAAGATACTAAAAAAAATTATTAGATCACAAGCTTTTATGGATAAAACCCAAGCTCTACCAAAGCTCATGATTTAATAAATGTGTTGGTCTGTCAGACGCCCCAGGACTGCTTTTTATTTGTGAAGCTACAGACTAACAAGGTTACCCCTCTGAGATGATTTTTGTTAACTCTGTAATTCAAGAATTTGGGATCAGAGAGGCACACTAGTGGAATACTTGAGTTTATCTCTTGACATTTTATTGGAAAATGTACTTGCAAGGCCCAGACTTCGGAAACTAATTTTGGTACATCAAATTTTAGGTGCTCATATCTACCACTAAAATGTTGATTTTCAGAGATGCTAAACATTAGAAATGACTTGCGCTAATGTCAGATAGACTTCTGAGTGCTCTTCACATCCATTAGCCACACCTAGGGTCTACAGCTTTTTGCACCGTAGTTTACAGTGCTATGAAATAGCTATCACCGAGGATACTAATTGTTTACACCCACATTCTCACTGGCAAGTTGTACCTTCATGATGATGCCGCTGTCATGGACCTGCTCCAATCATTGTGCCACGTGGATCTCGTCCACGAAAAACAAAATAATTTGTTATGTCCATCGTGAGAAATAGTTGCAGAAAACAATGAATAAAAGGAAACAAAGGCACATTTTTAATCTCTCCATTTCTCTCTAAGGACTATTGCTTATCATCATTATTATTACTATTTATTTTATTGTAGCAGGCTATAGTCAAAAACAATCTGAGGCAAGGAAAGAAAACTTCTAAAGAGGTTTAGTTTCAATACCATTTTCAAACTAGGAAAAATCAGCTCTACCAATGGTTTGTGCCTGATTACATTCAGCTATATGAAATGTATGAAAATTTACAATCTACAGTAAACTCTTTCGTATCCGGCAGCCCTGGGACCAGGAGGTTGCCAGATATTCAAATATTCTGGATAATAGAGAAGAATAGCTAGCACTGCATAACATTAAAAGAACAGGATTAAATATTAAGAAGCAAACAAAAATGTATGCAGAATACTTTACTTACCAGCAACAGTAGTACTGTACAGTGTAAACTAATACTGTATTTGCTGTATGTATTTGTATTTACTTTCACTATGCGTGTAATTATGGAAAATGTAACTAAAATTTATTTACAGTTAAAATGCCAGTTATTTGAGCGTTCCAGATGATAGACTGCTGGATATGTCCTGTGGCATGCTTCAAACTATGCAGCCTTCTTAATTAATTATCAGCTCCCACTGACCTCCATTACAGCAAGAATGAGGCATTATGGTTTGCAAGGATTTTGAAGTCCTCAAATTAAACATACTAGAGGAGGGTAAAGAAATATTAGTGTAATTTAAGAAATATAGAAATGGAACAATCTCTTATCTACAGGCGCTTTACTTAAACAATATATCCTTTAGTTTCTGTGACCACATAGTTAGACACTTAATTACCTGTTTACCAGTTAACAACCTAGACATTTATCACTTCAATAAAGGGTTGATTGCATTAAAATAAGATTGAAGAGAATTATTATTTCCCTAAATAATTGTTACATTTATTGAAAATCTTAAATGATCCTTTTGAAAAATGATAAATCATGACAAGTACATCCTTTTCCCCAAGGGACACAATATATTGCTCAAGCAACACTCCAGTTCAGCCTAAGAGAAGTCTGATTAACAGCCTTTTCCAATATGGCAGGAGAAGTAGGTAGGAGCTTGGGAAGGCTGAAAATAAAGTCTAAATTTCTCTATTCATATCTTTTAAGAAAATAATCTGCTTAGTAGTTCATCTATATCTGTGCTTGGAGTCAGCAATTGTGTTCAGGCAGAGAATTGCTTGGCATTATCTTATGATTCATTTGACAGAATTTACCCCTCCTTTTTGTTACCTGAGATGAGATCATTACAAAACATACAAGTAGTATAATTTTATAGCAACCTATTTTGAACTAGCAAATTACATAAGGAGAATAAAGGAAATGGAATGCGGCAGACATAAAGCTTTAAAATGTTTTTAAAGTAATAGAAGCTGTAGGGTCACCTGGCTGCTTAGAGGGAAGGCCATGTCTACAATACAGACTTCTACCAGCATAGTTATGACAGTCAGAGATGTGAAGAGGTCTCATCCCTCACCATCAAAGCTGTGCTGGAAGACATCTCTAGCGTAGATGCAGCTATCATTACAAAGCTGTGCTTTTACTCATGCAGCTTGTTTCCTGAGTGGTGAGTTTACTATACTTTTACCAAGCACAATGACACTGTAGCTGCATTAACACTCATAGGCTACGTCTACACGTGAAGCCTACATCGAAGTAGCTTATTTCGATGTAGCAACATCTACACGTCCTCCAGGGCTGGCAACGTCGATGTTCAACTTCGACGTTGCGCAGCACCACATCGAAATAGGCGCTGCGAGGGAACATCTACATGCCAAAGTAGCACACATCGAAATAAGGGTGCCAGGCACAGCTGCAGACAGGGTCACAGGGCAGACTCAACAGCAAGCCGCTCCCTTAAAGGGCCCCTCCCAGACACAGTTGCACTAAACAACACAAGATCCACAGAGCCGACAACTGGTTGCAGACCCTGTGTGTGCAGCATGGATCCCCAGCTGCAGCAGCAGCAGCCAGAAGCCCTGGGCTAAGGGCTGCTGCCCACGGTGACCATAGAGCCCCGCAGGAGCTGGAGAGAGAGCGTCTCTCAACCCCTCAGCTGATGGCCACCATGGCGGACCCCGCTATTTCGAAGTTGTGGGACGCGCAATGACTACACGGTCCCTACTTCGACATTGAACGTCCAAGTAGGGCGCTATCCCCATCTCCTGATGAGGATAGCGACTTCGACGTCTCACTGCCTAACGTCGAAGTTAACTTCGAA
The DNA here is from genome assembly GCF_033958435.1 of Carettochelys insculpta. Taxonomy (NCBI): domain Eukaryota; kingdom Metazoa; phylum Chordata; order Testudines; family Carettochelyidae; genus Carettochelys; species Carettochelys insculpta. The sequence goes on along the minus strand of NC_134139.1, from coordinate 173,695,475 downwards.
ATAGCGCCCGACGCGTGTAGCCGTGACGGGCGCTATTTCGAAGTTAGTGCCGCTACTTCAAAGTAGCGTGCACGTGTAGACACGGCTATAATGCTGTGCTGGTATAGTATTGTCAGACTGGAAAAGCACTACGGTAGACATAGTTGAAGTGTGTGTAATCCTTCTGCTGGAAGGAATTGGCAGCAATCAGGGCTGGGTTCAACATCTAGGGGTTCCTTTTCATCCATCTCACATAGAACCAGCTTGACCCCCCGCCCAGTAGCCTGCGAAATTCACACAGCCCTGGGTGCCTCGGACAGGGAATGTCTCCCCACTTGCAAACACAGAGTCTGAGTTTAGAAAATAAACTGAAAGAGGCTGAAAAGTCATATGGCATAAGCTTGGGAAAATACCACACCCAGAGTTCATAAGCAATCCTCAAATAACTGTCCCAGCTCAAATGGAGTGAGCAGTGTCCTTGGCCTCTAAGGCTCACCAGTCCAATGCTGTAAACAGCCAATCCACACACCCAAACTTTCTTCTTACCCACCTTTCAAATGCCCTATTTAAAACTCGGTCCAGCCCATGCAGGCCCTGGCATATGATCCTGATGCATTCACTTATTGAACCTTAGTTAATGCCACCTTTACACTGGTCCAGCATTCTGCTTGCTCCCTGCCAGCTGCCCCACCAGCTGGCCGCTGGTCACACCTGCAAGCCACCCACTGCTTCTCTTACCAGCCGTCCACCAGTCACCTGTCGGCCATCCCTGCCATCCATCCACGGTTCCTCTTACCATCCGGCTTCTGGTCACCTGCTGCTGTCTTGTGGGTTTTGCTGTAGGAAAAACTCTGTGATTACAGCTCTCAGTGATTTCAGCTCATAGTGGTATTCAGATCTGGGCCTAGCAACAGTACCTCAGTAGCCACCAAGGTAGGTTCTCACAGAATAACTACAGATTCATTTTTAAGGCCTACCTTTGAACAACGGGGTGGAGAGGAACTAGTGAAACCAGTCTTACAGCTGTATAACCAAAAGGTTTCCAGCTAACTAGTTCAACCACTATGCCTCCCCACTTTTTCACCCTCACAATACTTTGAGGGAAAGAGCCCTCTGAAATCCATATCTGACAAAGTAGTGATGACTGCCCTGTATCCCCACAAAACTTCAAGCATTGTTGAGGCTCCACAATTCTTACACTGGGTGATAGAATAAATTGTGACTTTACAACAACACGTCATTTACAAAAGACAAAATTTCATTGCTTCACCTGCTCCCATCAGGCTTTGTTTACAAGACATTACATATGCACACCTTTGTATTTTCATGCAAATGATCTCTGAAGCACACATTTCCCCAGCTCCTTCATCAGTATTGAGCTCCTGCTGGCACATTCCTTACATGTGATTGAGGGTCCTGGTAAGTAATACTAAGTTCTTATAGTCTCTTTTTAATATTATAGACTTTACCATGTATTCATGCTGGAAGGCACTCAGACAGAGAAATGCTTGTTGATGAGCTGGCATGTGGCTTAAGAAGTTGAAATCTAGGCCATGGTAACTTTATGATTGGATGTCAAGTTGACCAGAAGAGTAATTTTTTTCATCTGTGAAAAATTTTCGTATATAATATCATACTGAATAGGACCCAAAAGCCTTATATCCTGTTAAACAAAGGGGGTTGTTTTGTTTATTTTAACTTTTTAAAAAAGAAGTAACACTTTATTGTATAAAATAAGGCTATTAGATGTACTTGTCTTCAGAAGTTACTGTCAGAAGAGATATTCCAACAAAACTGTCAGCAGATCACATCTATACATAAAAGCAGATCGATCTTTTGATTCATTCTGCCAACAACAGGGCCCCTGGAGCTTCTACATGGCTTTTTTGTTAACAGTTTCTGTTGACAAAACACATTTTGTGTGCAGATGCTCCACAAGTTTTGTTGACAAAACCCCATTTTTGGCCAGGGAACTCTCTAGTGTAGACATAGCCCATGTCTTTTCAAAATACAACAAGTTCTTACTAATTCTATTACAAAACAATGTGTATGAAACAAAATATAACTATATTGAACAATGCTACATATATAAAACAAAGCTACTGTTACAAAGCTTACAGAAAGTTACAGGACTTAAAACCAGCAATGACTGAAAGTTACAGAATTTCCATCTGCATTGTACTGGCCTGAGCTGAGATGCTATACAAGAATTATCTCTGATAATATTCATTTATAAATATCGTAGTTGGACAAGTCCAAATTAACACTATTGTGGACATTCTACACTGGAAAAATGAGGCACAGACTGCACTTTTCCTGCTCTCTTTAGCTGCGTCTACACGTGCACGCTACTTCGAAGTAGCAGCACCAACTTCGAAATAGCGTCCGTCGCGTCTACACGCGTCGGGCGCTATTTCGAAGTTAACTTCGACGTTAGGCAGCGAGATGTCGAAGTTGCTAACCTCATGAGGAGATAGGAATAGCGCCCTACTTCGACGTTCAACGTCGAAGTAGGGACCGTGTAGACGATCCGCGTCCCGCAACGTCGAAATTGCCGGGTCCTCCATGGCGGCCATCAGCTGGGGGGTTGAGAGATGCTCTCTCTCCAGCCCCTGCGGGGCTCTATGGTCACCGTGGGCAGCAGCCCTTAGCCCAGGGCTTCTGGCTGCTTCTGCGGCAGCTGGGGATCTATGCTGCAGGCACAGGGTTTGCAACCAGTTGTCAGCTCTGTGGATCTTGTGTTGTTTAGTGCAACTGTGTCTGGGAGGGGCCCTTTAAGGGAGCGGCTTGCTGTTGAGTCCGCCCTGTGACCCTGTCTGCAGCTGTGCCTGGCATCCCTATTTCGATGTGTGCTACTTTGACGTGTAGACGTTCCCTCGCTGCGCCTATTTCGATGTTGGGCTGAGCAACGTCGAAGTTGAACATCGACGTTGCTGGCCCTGGAGGACGTGTAGACGTTATGCATCGAAATAGACTATTTCGATGTCGCAACATCGAAATAAGCTATTTCGAAGTTGGCTGCACGTGTAGACGTAGCCTTTATGTGACTAGAAGGCAAAGATTCCTCACACTTCATTAAACTGATTCAACTTCGTGTTTACAAATGCCTTTTTGAAAACTACTATTGTTTAAATAAAATATAACATTAGGCAAAGGGACAAAAAAGGTCACCAGCAAGGCCAGGTATGTACATAAAGCAGGTTTTTCCAAACATTCATGCCATAATAGACAGGAATTGATAGGGAAACTTTGTTCCATTATATGCAGGTAATAAATGGAAGGAAAGATGTAACACTGGGATGTTGCTAAGAGACCAGACTTTATTTCCTTTAGTAACTACCATTTCAGACAATTCTGTACCCTCATCCTGCCATTGGATCTCCTTGGGAGGGAGGGATAGAATGGAATGTGGTAATCAAAGCTAATGTACATCATTGTCTAGGATTTACTGAGAAATTGAACGAGAAGGGTATGAGAAGTTGTATGACTGGATAAAGGATATTATGCCCCTCGTGATTTTTTTCAATTGTCTCCTCCACCAACAGTTGTCTCTTGAACATGATCTTTATCTTCAGTATGGACCTTCCCATTACCCTCACTGCCCGTGACCTGCAGAAGATTGTGAAATTAAAATACACTGAGTGTAAAACACAGAATTTTTTATCTTATGCTCACTGGGAACTCTTACATTGTATTAAGCTCAGTGGAACTACTTGCATGTTTAAAATTACTCACATTCATAAATATTTGCAGATTTGGGATCTTAGTTTGCACAGGTGTAGACAACTACTGTAAGTCAGCAGAGAAATGGGCCCTATATGCCATGCTTTTTTTTTGGAAAAAAAAAAAAGAGGAGCCAATAGGACTCCTCTCCTCCTGCCCCAATCCCATGGCTAGGGCTGCCTGAGTGTGTGTGGGGGGGTGGGGGTCTTCCAGCCCTACTTTGCTGTGGGGCACAAGGGCTCTGCCTTCCAGCACCACAGAAGCCTCCTGGGCTCTGAGCTGCTGTGGTGCCAAAGTGGACTCTAGCTCCTGGCCCTGCTCTGAAAGGAGGTGACAGTACTTTATACCAGTGCCTACTGTCACAAAAATCACTGCCTGTATGGAGAAAGACTGCTGGTCTTTGGTTAAGAAACTAATCAAACATCTAATACAAAAGGCAAAATGAGTACTATGTTTTGAAATCATAGTGTTGCATAAATGCCGGTATAGTTAAATATATTGCAAATTTAAAGGGATACTGTTCATTTAAAATCACATTTCTATATGAAAATCTTATATTAAAGTTTGTACTGTGCTAAGCACAACAGGATCAGTCCTGACTGTGACGTCTGGTCACTATGAAATTGGTGCTTGTGGATTCTGATGGAAGACTGGCATCTCTGGTGTGTAGTATAACATGGCAGAAGTATATGAACAACAGAAGTTATTCACCCCTTCAAAGGGGGGCTACATCATAGAAATGTACTTATCACAAGCCTCTCACTGTGAAGAAAAGTGAAATTATTAGGCTAGTTTAATAGCTATTAGTCTGAAACAGGAAGTGTTGAGCACCTTGGCTAGGAAAGGAGTCCTCAGATTAGATGTAAAGTTTTTCTAACAAAGACGACTTATCAGAGAGACCTATCACATATTGGATGTGGTTTAATCCACCTCGGTCCCAATGGTTATGAGTCTGGAATGCTAAGCTTCAACCCCAAGGCTCAGCAGTCCTATTAAGCTAACAACCCCAGAGATTTAAGGTGGATGGGCTTTTATTGCCTGAAGCTATCCCATTGCCCAGGCACCCTGTTAAAGTCATAGCTATTACTTAGGGGAAGCTATTGTGTGCTTTCTACTTTGTAGAAGTGCTTTCATTTTAGTCTAGTGGTAGAAATGCTTTTATTCCAAACAAAGAAATAAATTCTCAGCTATACAGGAATACATTTCCTAATGCTCTGTAGCACATCCATTTCTTTGAGCAATAAGCTACTGTAATATGCAGTGTAAACCTCTAAGTGCTAAGGAAAGAGGAGCAAAAACTGAAAAGAGTAGCAGATATTTTCCAGCCAGCAGTAATTTGAGTGAAAAGGAAGAATTCATATTCACAGAATAGGTAAACCCAGCTTCCCTCTTTTTCAGTACTTTAAACTGAAGAAAGAGTAGCAGAGCACAGACTCAGTGGAAAAGAAAAGTAAGAAGGTCATTAACTGTCTTGGCCTCAAGAAAAGGGAGAAATTGAGGAAGTGAGACTTATGAAATATACGTACTTTGACTAGGGGCAGCAAGAATAGAGGAATGGCAGTGTTGACTACTGAGATACTTTTCATATTTCATAGTCTATATTCAGTGAATACACTACTAAAAATGTCACCGGAAAAATCATATTGGTGCATAATCAAAGGAGTTATTTTGCAGCTATTTGTCCATTATCCACTTAACACCCTTTCCTTCATCCCTTCCTGGCTGACATAATTCTGATTAGTCATATAAAGTGGATCTGGAGAAAGGTAGGGCTTGATGCTGAAAATGGATCAACGTAGGCCTGCACAGAGGCTCATTGAGTGCTCTGAGGCTCCATGCAGGCACAAAGATTCATTCATGCAGATCAAATTGTAGGGTCCGGTTGATCCTTAATCTGTGGATCTTTCAATTGTAGGACTAGAAGGAGCCTAGAGAGATCATCTAGTTCAGTCCCCTATGTTCAAGGCAGGATGAAGTATTATCTAGACTATCCCTGACAGTGTTTCTAATGGGTTTAGCAACCGTCTTTGCTGGCCTCTTATTGAGGTTTAAGCCCTGCCAGAACCAAGCATATTTCTTTCTGAACAAATCAAGTGGCATCCCATTTTTGGCAAAAGGAAGTCCTCCCACACATACTCAAAAAAACAAACAAACAAAACTAACCAACCAAACAAATAAAAAAAACAGTGATCAATTTTTAAAATCATTCCTCATTGTTTATTATGAAGTCAAGAGGATTTGAGCCTGATGTGGGCTGGTATAGACCCTGATGCTGCAAATCAGACATGGCCACTGCCTTGCATTCAAGATAAATTTAAAGAAGCCATTGTAATTAGGACCTTAATTCATCCCCTCAATGCTTACACCTCTCTTCAGATCATTTATGAATATGTTGAATAGGACTGATCCCAGTACAGATCCCTGGGGGATACCACTAGTTATCTCTCTCTAGTCGGATAATTTATTCTCACTCTTTGGGTACTTCTACACTAGGAGCTAACTTCGAAGTTAACTTCAAAGTTAGGCACTACTTTGAAGAAGCCTGCAGAGAATCTACACACATTTTCCCTTACTTCAAAGTTAACTTGAAAGTAGGGAGCCCAACTTCGAAGTCCTTACTTCATTCCCAGGAATGGAATAGTGCTCTACTTCTAAGTTTAACTTCACAGTAGGGTGTGTGTAGACACTCAACTTTGAAGTTGCTTACTTTGAAGTAAGCAACTTCGAAGTTATTTCTGGAGTGTAGACAGCCTTTGTTTCCTATATTTTAACCAGTTACCAACCTATGAGAGCACTTTCTGTCTTACCTTACTTTGTTTAAGACCCTTTGGTGAGAGACCTTGTCAAAGGCTTTCCAAAAATCTACATACACTATATCCACTGGATCCACCTTTTCCACAAGCTTGTTGACACGCATCAGAGAATTCTAATAGATTGGTGAGGTATGATTTCTCGTCACAAAAGTCATGTTGACTCTTCCACAACAAATTATGCTCATCCATGTATCTAACCTTTCTGTTCTTTACTCTAGTTTCCACTAGTTTGCCTTATACTGAACCCCTTTTTAAAAATTAGCATCACATTAGCTATTCTCCAGCCATTTGATCCAAAAGCTGATTTAAAGGATCGGCTACAAACCAGAGTTAGTAGTCTGCAATTTCATCTGTCCTGGTGACTTGTTACTAAAAAGAATGGGTCAGGGTTGGAAATCTCCCTCATGTACTCAGCCATGAAAACCAGTGCAAAGAATTCATTTAATTTGTTCCTCAAAGGCCTTATCATCCTTGACTGCTCCTTTATCATCTTGATCATCTCCTGTCCTCACTGGTTATTAGCAGTCTCCTGAAGTACTTTAAAATATTTGCTAGTGCTTTTTGAGCTTTCAGCTAGTTGTTCTACAAATTCTTTGTTTGCTTTCCTAATTATATGGTTACACATCATTAGCTGAAGTTTATGCTCCTTTTTATTTTCCACACTAGAATTTAAGTTCCATATTTTAAATGTTGCCATTTTATCTCCTGCCGCTTCTTGTATTCTATTGTTTAGCCAGGGTGGCATTTTTTTATTTCTTTGTTATGTTTTTTAGTTGGGGATATACATTGAAGTTGAGCTCTAGTACAGTGTCTTTTAAAGGTTTCCATGCAGCTTGCAGAGATTTCACTGTTAGTATTGTGCCTTTTACATTCCTCATTTTGTGTAGTTCCCCTTTCTGAAATTAAAGGCTATAATGTTGGGCTGCTGTGGTGTTTTCCCCATCAGAAGGATGTTAGAGCTATGGTCACTATTATGAAGCAGTCCAACTGTATTCAGCTGTTGGAACAGATTCTCTGTTCCAATTAGGACTAAATCAAGAATTGTTTCTTCTCTTGTAGGTTCCAAGACTAGCTGCTCCAAGACACAGTCATTTAAGGTGTCAAGAAACTATCTCTCTATTCTGTCCTGAAGTGACATATACCCAGTCAGTGCAGAGATAGTTGAAATGCCTCCATTATGACTGAGATTTTTTATTTAATAGACTCTCTTATCTTCCTGAGCATTTCACTGTCAGTATCACCATCTTGGCCAATTGCACTATCATTTATCCCTGGTGTTATATTCTTATTATTAGAGCACGGGGTTATTATCCATATTGAGTTTATGGTATAGTTTGGTTCATTTAAGATTTTAAGATTATTTAATTTTACACTTTCTTTCACATATTTTGCCACTCCTTCACCAGCATCACTTAGTCTATCTTCCTGATACATTTTATATCCTGCTCTTACTACTGTGTCCCATTGATTATCCCCATTGCACCAAATTTCTGCGATGCCTATTATATCAACATCCTTATTCAAAACAAAGCACTTTAATTCACCCATCTTATTATTTAGACTTCTAGGCTGTGTCTACACTAGCTCCCAATTTCAAAGGGAGCATGATAAGTAGGGTGTAGGGAGATTATTAATGAAGTGCTGTGGTGCATATGCTGCACTTCATTAAGCTAATTCTCCCCCATGGCAACTTCGAAGAGGCAAACTTCGAAGTGCTGGTGTGCGTGTAGTAACCCACCGGTACTTGGAAGTTCCCAGACTATGTTGAAGTCCCTTTATGCAAAACTTCGAAGTACCAGCGGGTTAGCAACGGTTACATGCACGCTGGCACTTCGAAGTTTGCCTCTTTGAAGTTGCCACGGGTGAGAATTAACTTAATGAAGTGCTGCATATGCACCACAGCACTTCATTAATAATCTCCTGACACTCTACTTACCATGCTCCCTTCGAAGTTGGGAGCCAATGTAGACACAGCTTTAGTGTTTGTATATAAACACCTTAATAACATCACTTTTAGCTGTCTGCCATTATAAGATGTGATTGAATGGGACTGCTTTTCATATGTCTGTTTCTTATCAGAATTTACCCATATTTTATCATCTTCCATCTGCTCATTCTTACTGAGAGAAAGAGAATTTCCATTAACAGACCCTCCCCTAACAGATGTTTCTGCCCATTCCATGTGATCTCCACACCTATGGGTAACAAAATTGTCCCCAGGCTTGAGGACCATCTTGTAGTGACAGGAGAAGATCCAGCCGTCTGCTGAAAATGAGCCCTGCCTATAGGAAAAACTCTTTCTGACTGACAACTTGCCTTATGTGCCTGCCTCTTTGAGAAGAGACAGCAATGAGCATTCCTGTGTGGGAAATTCTCTGCCTCTTTTCCTCCCCTCAGCAACCCAAAGTTATTCTCACAGTAGTGGAAGAAACAGCAGAATAACCCCACCTCTTCAGGTCTCTGTTCTCCTTCTTCCTCTCATCCTCCCTGCAGCATCTGGCCTGTAAAGTGGAGGTGAAGAACCCCTGGAGACGTTCCCCAGGATAGAGGTGGGAATGAAAGAAGAGGATCAGAGGTAAGTCCAGGGGACTGAACAGACAGGGTCAAGGAGGGCTGAAGTGATGGGGGAAGAATGGGTAGGGGAACAGGGTTGATTTAGAGGTTATGGGCAGAAATAATTTCTAGGCAGGGATCAGAAAGATATGGGGGTGAGAGCTCCTGCAGTGAGGGCCACAAACAGCTTTCCTAGTAAATGTGGGAGAGTGAGCGACACCAACTTTCACACACACATGGGAAATGTGAGGGGAGAGTTCAACCTTCAAAAGACAAACCAATAAACCACAATTGTGTAATGATTTTGGGAGATTTGACTCGCAGTTTCTAGGCCATGATAGACTCTACTCCCCCCCACAACCCCTAAACACACAGGAAACTGCCACTGAGCCAGTATAGTTGAGGAAGTAACTTCCTGCTCCTACAGACCAATAGCAGATTATTTCCTCTCAACAGTAAGCAGGAAGCCCCTTGCTATGAGCTAGATCTAACCTTTAGTTATTTATTTAAAAGCTCCCTAAATAAAAACTCTGTTCCCAAGAATCCCTGGTGTCTTTTTGGAGAGATGAATCTAGAAAATTATTCAGATCACTGGACCTGCCACTTTAAGGCTGTGGCCACACTTGGCCAAAACTTCGAAATGGCCATGCTAATGGCCAAATTGAAGAATACTAATGAGGTGCTGACTTGAATATGCAGCACCTCATTAGCATTCACGTGCTTCCATGGACTAAGGGGATTTTGAAATATGCGGCTGGAAGTGTGCTAATGCACTGCGTAGTGAAGCGTGCAAATGCTAATATTCAACTCAGCTCCTCATAAGTATTCTTTGATTTGGCCATCACCATGCCTATTTCGAAGTTTGGGCCAAGTGTGGCCATAGCCTAAGTTCATATACCTCTTAAGTCTGAACGAGTAATTTAACAATGAGGAGCTGTGTCTACACGTGCACGCTACTTCGAAGTAGCGGCACTAACTTCGAAATAGCGCCCGTCGCGGCTACACGCGTCGGGCGCTATTTCGAAGTTAACTTCGACGTTAGGCGGTGAGACGTCGAAGTCGCTAACCTCATGAGGGGATCGGAATAGCGCCCTACTTCGACGTTCAACGTCGAAGTAGGGACCGTGTAGACGATCCGCGTCCCGCAACGTCGAAATTGCTGGGTCCTCCATGGCGGCCATCAGCTGGGGGGTTGAGAGATGCTCTCTCTCCAGCCCCTGCGGGGCTCTATGGTCACCGTGGGCAGCAGCCCTTAGCCCAGGGCTTCTGGCTGCTTCTGCGGCAGCTGGGGATCCATGCTGCAGGCACAGGGTCTGCAACCAGTTGTCAGCTCTGTGTATCTTGTGTTGTTTAGTGCAAGTGTGTCTGGGAGGGGCCCTTTAAGGGAGCGGCTTGCTGTTGAGTCCGCCCTGTGACCCTATCTGCAGCTGTGCTTGGCACCCTTATTTCGATGTGTGCTACTTTGGCGTGTAGACGTACCCTCGCAGCGCCTATTTCGATGTGGTGCTGCGCAACGTCGAAGTTGAACGTCGACGTTGCCAGCCCTGGAGGACGTGTAGACGTTATTCATCGAAATAGCCTATTTCGATGTTGCTACATCAAAATAAGCTATTTTGATGTTGGCTTCACGTGTAGACGTAGCCAGGGTGAACTACTTACCACTCTCTCTTGATGTGAGTAAACAGTGGGTTACATCTAAGAGGGATGGTTAGTTGCCAGAATCTAAGGCTAAACTCTCTTGCGTATTAGCCAGGAACCTGAACAACTGTTCACAATTATGGTGCTTCAAGAAAACTAAGAGAACAACAAGAAGCCTTGTGGCACCTTATAGACTAACATATTTTGGAGCATAAGCTTTCGTGGGCAAAGACCCGCTTCATCAGATGTCTTCTTTGCTCACGAAAGCTTATGCTCCAAAATATCTGTTAGTCTATAAGGTGCCACAGGACTTACTGTTGTTCTCAAAGATACAGACTAACACGGCTACCTCTCTGATACAAGAAAACTAAGTAATTGTTGAAAAAAAATTGCAATGATGGCTCATCTGGTTATGTATTACCATGCTACTTCCATGATGGCCACAACTACATGGGCAGCCTCTGTTGACAAAACTGGGCTTTTGTCGACAAAATTCACAGAGTGTTCACTCAGTTAAAGTGCTCTGTCAAATTTGTTAACAAAACTCAGCTGTTCAGTAAGCAGCATTATCCCTGTTCCCGATCAAGTATAGCACCTCTGTTGGCAGTGTTTTGTCAACAGAGTGCCAGTGCAGTCACTTCTGTCGACAGAGAGGGCTTCTGTTCCCAGGCAGCCCTGTTTGCAGAGCTTGCAGTCAGCTGTTCTGTTGACAGAGGGCAAGTCAGTTTGGCTGCTCTCTGTCAACAGAGCTGCTTGCTCTTTCTATTTGCTTTTGTGTATAGATGCTATCTGTCAACAGAGCTACGGCCAAGGTTTCTCTGTCGATAATGACCTCTGTCACTGGCCGATAAGTATGTGCTACACTTGTATGAACATAAATATGTCAGTTGCTTTGGCAAAGGTTGGTGGAGACCCAGTTTGTGAGAGTCCACATCACTTAACTGCTCCCCAATGTACTGGTGGTGGCCATGCCACCTAGTAATTTCGTGCAGTTCAATACCTGCCCAATCTAATAGTTGATTGTTAGAGCTATTTGGGACTTTTTTTAAACAAAAGTATACTGGTTTTCACTACATTTTTGTTGAGAAGGTTTCCCAGCTTCCAGATAGAACCTTTGCTCACAATGAAAAACAGGAAGAAAAATATCATCTCAGTTGCAGACAAGAAAGAGAGTCAGACATCTCACCCAGCATATCAAAGGCAAGTTGTTAAGGCATGTACCTGTTGTGGGATGCAAGAGACCCCACTTCAAATCCTTGTTCTGCCTAGTTCACAGTAGCCAGTTGAACCTGGGTCTCCTGCCAATAGGGACTTCTGCCTGGGTCTCATTACTCATTTTTTTATTTTTACAGGACAGAAGCAAAACTGTAATTTGGATTATCCAAATAAAAATCAGCAATAGCTCTCAAGGTTTAAAGGACAAAAGTATTTAAGAAAAAATCCTACTTTGGGAAGACCTTATGAGCTCTGGCTTTTGTCTTTTCAGTATGAAGTCCCTGACCAGCTACTGAATTTCCATTCAGTATATCTTCAAAAGTTTGCCAAAATTTAGATGTCTTTCACTATCTCTCTCATCAACCTGCCCTTTCAGTTCTTATTAAAAACACTTTCTGGCAAGGCTTTGCCAGGCTTGTACTTTGTTAAAGGTGTATTTTGTGGTTACAGAGAGATCTGTTCGATAATGAAAGATTTTGGGGCCAGCTTTGTGCTTTTCTGTGCTCTATAAATTCCAGGGAAAGCAGAAATGTGTTCCCTGTTTCAAGGATGATGTAATTATTCACACACATCTAGCTGTGGTTATCCATCAACAAATTCATCACTACTGAGGTTATCAAATTACACCCACAATGTGACAAATACAAGACATATGATGGGGACCTATTTACTTAGCTATTTATTTTGGATTTTTTGATCTGATAAACAATAGGTATTTTAATTCAAACTGCATTTCGTTGGCACTAAAAATTAATCATAGAATTAGACAACCGCAGGAAACATTAGTGTGGTTGATGGCAACAAGCTGGACACTTTGTAGAAAAAGCTGGGGGGGGGGTGTCATTATTTTAGTTTGTGAGTTTCCTTTACACTGCATCTTTTGCTCTTTGTCAGTGCACTTTGTATATTGCATTGCGGACAGTGAAGAACTGTCTAGAGATGCTCTGACAACGGAACACGTGAAAGATGATTGTTATTGACTCCAGGAATGGCTTAATGTTAATCAGCTTGTTCTACATAGAAAGGAGGCAATTATTTTCAAAGATTGAAAATGAGATTTAAATTGGAGGTGCTGAAAATCTATTTAAAATGGCAGTGCTGGATAGTGGCTCTGGTTGGATGGTAGATAAAAATTTAATGGGTTGCTATGAATAAGTGAGGTTGGAATGGAATATCAAGCAACTTCCTTTTTAAACACACTATAGATATTTAAAATATTACATCTTGTGGTAAGAATCGGGGCCCACTCTGCATTCTTAACTCTAATGGAAATCCCATTTTCATGAGTCAGGTGTACATGGCTGGGTCTGAATCTTTGCAGTTTTCTTTGCCATATATGTCATTATTTCTAGTACCTGAAGTATTTATTCAACTCTTTGAAATATTTCTCTTTCAGCAAGCAGTAAATGGAGCCGATACTGCTTCCTTGTGTACTCAGCTGTCTCATTGACCTCAGCAGGAATTTTGGATGGGTCAGGCCATACATGTTCATTTTTCATGTATTGTGAGCCAAGTGAAGAGAGGTCTGACACTCAGGTCCACAGCATTATCTGATGGCAGTATTACAATGGCCCCCATTTGAGTGCTGCTGATTCCTCCCAGGCATTTTAAAAGTGTTGACATACTGATTAAGTTCTCTTAGCTAAAAAGCAATGGCCAAAATGGTGGGTCAGGGGAAAAGATGGGGAAGGAAAGAACACTGGCATGAATGGAAGGAGGCAGTGAGCACATGCTGCTTGTGACATGTAGTGGGGGGATGAAGTAGAGACCCTGTCATGATGAGAAAGAGAAGACAGACACAGACACTTTCTAGCAAGGGGAAGAATGGAGAACACTGGTAAGGGGCATGAAGGACACGGAGCCCTTGTCATGGTGAGCAATGAGAAAATGGGGCAACACACACACACACACACTGGATATGGTAGGAGAAAGGAAGCGCTTGTATGGGGGGAGGGACATGGGTGGAAATATGGGGCACAGAGAACTCTGGCATGGGCTAGAAGGCGATAATGATGTTGGGGAGGGAACCATGCCGGTCACAGAGTCCTGGTTTCTGGTGGATGAGGAAATGGGGACAAGGAGCAAATGAAGGGGCACACAGAGCCTAAGGCACAGGAGGAGAGAATGAAGAACCCAGGTAAGCGGGAGGTGGGAAAGGGGACATAGAGTTCCTGGTACAAAAGAAGGGGTGGAGGATGGTATGTGGAGTTCTTGAAATAGAGGGGAGCATGTGAAGGTGGCACACAGTTTGTATGTTGGGAGCAGGTGGGCAGAGAATGCCAGGATGTAAAGAGCACCTGGTGTGTGCAGCACACTTAGCCTACAATAGAAAATGGGTGTCTGGCTCTATAATTAAATAGCAATACATATACATTCTAAAAACACCTTTGCTAACTTAATCCTATGGCTGAGATTTTTAAATGAGATCTTGGGAAAGTCAAAATTATGGCAACTGATTTGCTGCATATTTCTGGCATCTGTTCTGTTCTGCCACGGATCAGGAGTACCTACAGAGTGTTGCCAAGTGTCATTATTATATTGGTATTCTAGTCACCTGGCTTTTTTAACCTGTCTTATGAAGATGTGCTGAAAGGGTGCCAGCTTACAAATCTTCTCTTAGGCTGAGTCTACACTAACAGACAGTATTGATTTTAGGGCATTTAGCCTGATTTTACCAAGTTCCTGTCTTCACAATAAATTCCATTAGCTCATTTTATGGTGCACTAAAATCAAATAATATCAATATCATAATATCATAGTAACCTGATGGGTGTAGCGTTCACATCAAATTTAAGATTCCAGATGAAGGGTCCTGCCTTTAAACTGAATTCCTTAGCCTCCAGAGACGTGCCCCATAATGCCCCGCAGTTCTCCACTCTGGCTTCTTCCATCTCCATTGCTCTCAGGCGCAGACGAATTAGGCAACAGGACTGCCATTCAGCACCTGGAAGCCCAAGGCTGTAGGGTCATGCTTATATGATAGGCTGAAAAATCTTTCTTTCTTTCTTTGCTATTAGCACAGCAGTGGGGTCTGTGGTTCCGTGTCTGCCACTACTAGTCGTCTTCTTTTTCTGTGTTGCCTGGCACCAGCCACTGCCGCCCTCCGTCCACCCTGCACCATGTGGCAGCTAGGCTGTGGGTGAGGGCTGTGCTTGGATGAGAAACTTCTTTTCAGCCGTTTACATTTTGTTTTCATCCCCCACATCCCTTCCCTCTAGAGGCACCACACAGTCTGGAACTGTCCTGTGCCCAGCTGCATCATGTGGCTTGACCTCGAACTAATAAAAGGAGATGTTGCACAAGGTGCCAGGCAGCTTGTGTGCAGTGAAGGTCCTGTAGCCAGCTGGCGGAAGTCTCCCTGGGAAGCTAATATGTGGGAGCTGGCAGCTGTTTGGGAGCCTTGCAGCTGCCTGGGGGAAGTCTCCTTTAGTGGCCACAGTTTTCAGGGGCTGGCAGCTGCCTGAGGGACAGTCTTCGATAGCTGATATAATCAGAGGTCTTTCATCCATCCAGAGGAAGTCTCCCTCGGCAGACATGATTTCTGGTCAACAGAAGAAAAAGCTTTGTCACAAGAGTGGCTGTACTTTCAGAACAAATTTTTACATGGGCTTTATCCAAAGTCCATTGAAGGCAACGTACTACTTCTCTAATTACCACAGTTCTCCAAGCAAGGCTTGCAGTGACCAACCGAGCCATAACTGAGTTTATGATACGTTGCATTTTCTGTGTTGTGCTCATATTTACTATGTAGACATGCATTCCAGGTTTTATAGTGGTTACAAGGATGAAAATTCTTGTTCTGAGTGTCTCCTTTGCCAGGAAGTCTAAACCTAGATCCAAGGCTGAGCCCACTGGTAATAGAGGCAACGGTGAGTCCTTTCCCAAAGTTTCAGCCAGCGTACTGGGCCAGGATGTAGCCCTGATGGAGCTCCTTCATCTTCACCTGGACTTCCTCCATGCAGCAGCAGAGGGTGGCCTCATTCTGACAGGGTGGGGGCCATCTGGCATAGGCTTGGGCATTATGGTGCTTTACTTTGGGGTCTTGGAATAGATCCTTCTTGCCACACAGGTCCAGGAGAGTCTGCACCTTTTGCCCAGTCCAGGAGGGACCCGCCACTTGGTGCCCCGGCCTCGTTCTTGAGCCTCTGAGAGAAAATTATTGATCTACGGATCTTCTTTGACAGGAGGTCTAAATCCAGATCCAAGCCACCAAAGATCCAGTGCTTTAGCATACCATACAGGAAACCTGTCAGCTGGGAAACCTGAAATGTTTTTCCTAACCTTTCCTAAGCAATGTAATACCACTTACATCCCCTCATTTATAAAAATCACATCTCTTATACAGGCAAGCCAGATCCCTCCTGGAAAAAAAGAGATGTTTGATTAACACAGCAGGGGAATGAGAGAAAATGAAATGTATGAAATTAAACATGGGACAATGTTGTCAGATGCCCACAGCCACTTGCAGGGCATTTTTTTTCCCATGCTGCACCAGTGAAAATATCCAGAATGCTATGGGGCTCAGGAAATGGTAGGATAGGTTCCCACAATACACTGCTGCAACAGTCGATTTTGGTGACTTGTGTGTGGCAGCAATAAGTTAATTTTGTAGGGAGCATGTGGGAAGGTGAGGATGGTCAAAATTGAATTGATAAAACCCAGCATTAATAAATTGATTTTAATAAAATCAATTTGAGCTTGTGATGTAGACACAGCCATAGTAACAATGTTAGTCATTTCCTATTGCTGTTAACAGGGCTGAAGTCAGTAAAATGGCCACTATTTCTTTGCCATCCTCATACACATACCAACACCAGAAAAGACCACTGATCTTCTAGTCTGACCTCTAGTGTGTTACCCGATAATTGTGGATCCAAAGTGTTTCAGTTTTAGCTTGTCTATAACCATGAGTTAATTGCCAGTGTACTTGGCCCAAATGGATAAACCGTGATGGCTCACACATGGCAATGGCTCACATATTACTAAGGAGTTTGTCTCTGACCCACAGCGGACTCCTGAGAGCAGGCTAATCCTACTAACTTTTGGGAGGACAAGGATACAGCCCTCCACTCAAGGAATGACAAACAAGCAGTTCTTCAAGAACAGTTCATAGTAGTTATAGTTTCGTAAAGCAAAAGAGAGCCATACAATATGTAATAGACACAGCAGTATTGAATTCAGTGAAAGCAGCTCAACAGTGTAATGCACCAGTTATATGGTTGTTACAATTTTGTAAAATTGTTCAGTACTGACCCCATTTACACATATGCCTAAGACCCTCGGTGAAAGCATAGGTTCCCATGCACACGTACAAAACAGTATTTAAGTGTTATACTTGAACATAAGCAACATAATGCAATAAAGAGACTTGAGACGCCTCCCCCCTATCTAGTTGCCATATGTGATACACAGAGATCTTTCATACACACGTAGAGAAGTCTAGCCCAGTGTTGCAGTAGCAGTGATGGAACATGAAGAAATTCCATATACAAATGGATGAGAAAAATTTACAGTACAGGTTGCACCTCCCTGGTCATGCCTGACCAGTCCCAAATAAGAGAATTTACCAGACCAGGGGAGGTCCCCTGCCATGGGTCCCCAACTGCCTGCTTAGGCTCCCTGCCTCACATACACACATACCTTTGCTGACCACCTGCTGTGTCTTGGGTGCCCTGGAAGCTTCTGTGGGGTTCCCTGATGACTTGGCCCATGCTGCAGCAGGGCTGCCTTGGGGCTCTGGCCCCATGAAGCTGTGGAGATCTGACTGAAGCACACAAAACTCTGGCTGTGGCCTCAGTCCCCATGCTGATGCCCTGGGGATCCATCTCCAGCCTCATGTTCCTTGCGGCTGCAGCAGGGCTCCAGTCCCAGTCTGGGGCTCCCCAAGGCTGCAGCAGGGCTCTGGGGTTCAACTTTGCTCAAATTCAACACAGTCATGGGGTTCCATCCCCAGTACCGGGCCCCCTGGAGCTGTCTGGGGGCTCTGGCCTGCTGCACACAGCCACGGAGCTCCAGCCCATTTGGGCCTTCAGCCCTTGTCCTGCACTCATGGGACTCCAATTTGCCCCATGAATGGCTCCAGCCCTAGATAGGTCTCCCCTGGGATCCAATCGGGCTCTAGTTCCTGGCCCTCTGCTGCTTTCTGACTCTGGCCCCCTGAGGCTCCAGCCCCCAGCTCCTCCAAGGTTCAACTTCAACTTCTGTGGAGATCTGGCTCCCATCCCTGCCCCTGTGGGGATCTGGTTCCATCCCTGTGCTGCTGCTGCTGGGGCTCTGGCCGTGGCCCCTTGCTCCTGGTTGTCTGTCCTTCCACTCCTAAGTTCTCTGGTCCACAAGCATCCATGGTACTGGCAGACCATGCATGTTGCCAGACCAGGGAATGCTGGTTTTCAGAGGGGCAACCTGTATTATATAAATAAAACAAAAACACTGATTTAACACTAACATTATGTGAGTGCTGGCCAGATGTCACAGAATATAGGTGGATTGAAGCACTCAAAGCCAAAGTTTATTTACAGGCATACCCAAGCATATCTGAAATGCAACAGCAAAAGGCAGACAAACTCAACTCTTCTTTTCACTCTAACCTATCTTGGTCCTTCTAATCTGTCACTTTCTGTTTCCTGATCTTATCCTTTCTCCTACTCTGCTCAACTGCTCCTTTTCATCTTATTTATGTTTGGTCATCTGCTCTGCTTCCAAATCTTCCCCTTCTCTCTCCAATCCTTACACAGATGACAGACAAGGTGGCCAGCTGACTCCTTACATTCAGTTTTTGGCCTTCTCTGTTTGGTTGACCTTTCCATGTTGACTCGCTGCATGGGTGGCAACTGTTCAGCCAATCAGCTTTACCCTGATATCAGCCCTAACCCCCAGCTTTCAGGTATTTTTGGAGTGAGACGGATTGAAAAGCTTGAACTCTAACTGATCTTTTTTTTTTTTTTTTTTACTTGCAATTGGTTGGTTCAGTTCGAACCTTCCATTCAGAGACTCTGCAACAGGAAATAATAGTGATAGCAATGTTGGATTTTTAATTAGCAACTATTATTAATTGTAATTATCTAGGGTCTTAAACCTAAAACTAATTACAGTTTTATGAAAACCAAAGCATCACGATACAGTCATGATTAAAGAAAGTAATTTTTAAAAACTTAAGCTCTATCCAAAGTTATTCCTTGTAGGAAGATGAGTTCATGTGTTTCTATGCTGATTACTGCCACTCATATATGAGCAGAGGAATAAAATGAGCCTCTTGCCATCAGTGGACCTTTCCCAAAATAATTCCTAGAACAGATCTTTTACAAAAGCATCCAATCTTGATTTAAACATTTCCAGTGAATTATAAATTGCTCTTACTGTTAATTTTTACCTGATTTCCACTCTGTAATCTAGTTGCCCCTTTACCCTTCTCCTTGTTAAGTTAAATAGGTTGAGCTCCTTGAGCTTGTAATTTTAAAACAGTTTCTAATCCTTTAATCATTCTTGTGGCTCTCTTTGAGCCCTTTTTTAACTTATAAACTTTCTCCTTGAATTGCAGACAACTGAACTGGACATTGTGTTCTAGCAACAGTCACATCAGTGCCAAATAAAGAGGTAACATAAACTGACTACTCACAATTCTCCTACTTATGTATTCAAGGATTGCCTAAGACCTTTGCCCACCACGCCTACGTCTACACGTGCAGCCAACATCGAAATAGCTGATTTCGATGTTGCGACATCGAAATAGTCTATTTCGATGAATAACGTCTACACTTCCTCCAGGGCCGGCAACGTCGATGTTCAACTTCGACGTTGCTCAGCCCAACATCGAAATAGGCGCAGCGAGGGAACGTCTACATGTCAAAGTAGCACACATCGAAATAGGGATGCCAGGCACAGCTGCAGACAGGGTCACGGGGCGGACTCAACAGCAAGTCGCTCCCTTAAAGGGCCCCTCCCAGACACACTTTCATTAAACAGTGCAAGATACACAGAGCCAACAACTAGTTGCAGACCCTGTATATGCAGCACGGACCCCCAGCTGCAGCAGCAGCAGCCAGAAGCCCTGGGCTAAGGGCTGCTGCCCACGGTGACCACAGAGCCCCGCAAGGGCTGGAGAGAGAGTATCTCTCAACCCCTCAGCTGATGGCCGCCATGGAGGACCCCGCTATTTCGATGTTGCGGGACGCGGATCGTCTACACGTCCCTACTTCGATGTTGAACGTCGAAGTAGGGCGCTATTCCCATCCGCTCATGGGGTTAGCGACTTCGACGTCTTGCCGCCTAACGTCGATTTCAACTTCGAAATAGCGCCCAACACGTGTAGACGTGACAGGCGCTATTTCGAAGTTACTGCCGCTACTTCGAAGTAGCGTGCACGTGTAGACGCAGCCCACATCACACTGGGAAATCATGTTCAGCTGATCATCTCTCAGAACACCAAAATCTTTTTCAGAGTCTCAGCCTGTCAGGATATAGTTCCCTATCTTGAAAGTATGGCCTTCATTCTTTGCTCTGAGAGGTAGGCATTAACATTTAGCCATCATTTGCTTCTGCTGAGCTTATTGAGCAATCCAGATTGTTCTATCTCAGTGACTTGTCCTCTTAATTATTTACAACCACCCACAAGTTTTGCGTCATCTGCAAACTTTGTATCAGTTGTAATTTTATGTTTCTTCCTGGTCATTGCTGAAGAAGTTACATAGTGAAGAGTCAGACCAATATAGGGTCCTTATATATAAAGCTGTGCCACACAGGTGACATGTCTGCCACTGCATAGTTCAGGGGTCAGAGAAAACACAGAGTGACTAGGGGTCACAGAGACACTGTCAAATGTGCATAGAGTATGGGGAGCAGAGCACTGGGTGGCTCAAGAGTCAGATCAGATCTGAATTTTCCAGATCTGAAAGTGGGTCTGTCCATGAAAGATCATCACCTAATAAATTATTCTGTTAGTCTTTGAAGTACTGCAGGACTGCTTTTTTGTTTTATGTAGATGGAGACTGTTTTGGTCGATTTAGTCCTCTTAAGAGTTGTACATCCCTGCCAAGGGTATACACAGCACGTAAGGCTTACTGATAATGGTCTCCTGAGTCATTTACTTGGCTCTAGGGTTGAGAAGAGAGAATGCAGCCAGGCAGAGTGTTTGGATCACATTTAGCTTAGTTGCTGCCTCTGGAGGATAAATCCAGAGCAGGTATAAACATGACAGAACATGTGCTATGAGATTCAGCCAACTTAAACCCACTCCATACCTATGTTGCTAATGCTGAAGAGTGGGTGATACACCAAAGAACTCCCAAAGGATGTTCTCCACTGTAACAAATGCTATCTGCCAGCCTTATATTGATTCCTTTCCAAAGGAACAGCATGCATATTCAGTCACCAGCACAAAAGAAGAGGTTAGATGCTGGCTCCTTAGAAATATAGAATGGGCCCAGGCTACTATGCACATAACACAGGAATGTATCTTTCTTCTCTGTGTACACCCCTTGATGCTGCACTGAGGTTGTTAGTCTCTCTCAGCATCACAACAGCTCTTACAGGTGGGTTAGAGAATTCATACTCCATATTCAACTCCATATTTTAACAAGATGTGTTTTACAAAAGCAGGAGTATGCAGTGGAAGGCCAAATTTTATGTTATGGATTAGGCCCTACTTCAGTTTACTTGTAAATCTGTCAGATGATTTAGTCATACTAGCAGAGCTGAATGGTCTATGTGAGGGGTCTAAGAATCCTCTAGATGTATTACAGGTCTTATCATGGACAGCGCCTAATACAAAATGGATCCAATACCCAAAGAAATTCTTTTACATGCATGAAATAATACAGAGGGCTTTTAAATCAAACCTTCCAAATTTTTCTGATATGTTTAAGGTCTGCTTTTGCCATTCTAATTCTTGAATAATATTCAGTAAGACCAAGAGAACTGGAATCTGACTCTAAGTCATTCTTTGGTTATGTGACAGGGGGTCAGTGTTACCTGGATTAGAACTTTAAGAATCTTAAACATTTAATTCATTGATGAGTCTATGACTTTTTTTTTGTATTTTTGATGTGGTCACAGCACTTGGCATTTCACTCTGGGCTTAAGGTTCAAATGCAGCTCATAACTCAGCTTTAATCATGACTCATTGCCTGGTCAAAATCCTACAAGACTTCACACAGAGATTTACTCCAAAACTTTGCAATGTTTTAATGAAGCTGGGCCACATTTCAAGCCTACAAAAAAAATTCAAAACTCAGCTTCCTGGGGTTTCCTGTTTTTCAATGAATGTTATACATGATTGTCACAGAGAATTCTATGTTTGGTAAATATGGGAGAGCCCCTGAGTAAAATTTATCACTGTGGCAACTGTGCTGACTACAGCACTTGTGCCAAGAGTGACACATGAGCCGATTTTCATCAGCATATGAGAAAGGAGCTCAGCCCTGTCCCTCCTCCCACATGCAGCCAGGAGCTTGCTCAAAGCTATGCCACCTGTGGATTAACAGAAGGACAGCTAATGTTACCAACCACCACCTACAAGGTAAAGCTCTGCATCTTAATTGGTTTATTAATGAAGCTGTTGTAAATAGGACTATTAGGCTGGGTCTACACGTGCCCCTTCCTTTCGAAAGGGGCCTGTTAATGAGCAGGTTCGAAATATGCTAATGAGGCACTTCAATGAATATGCAGCACCTCATTAGCATAATGGTGGCCACAGCGATTCAAAAGTGCGATTTTTCGAATTGCGCACTGCCAGTGGAGATGGGGCCTTCCTAAAGGACCCCTCCCCAGCTTTCGAAAGCCCTTCTTCCTATCTGATGATCATATTTCCAACCTGCTCATTAACATGCCCCTTTCGAAAGGAAGGGGCACGTGTTGACCCAGCCTTAGTGACTTCAAAAAAAAGTATCACAGGCACTCGGACTGTACATAGAGGTCTAAAGGTCAAATTTCGGCACTCTGCCTCAGAAAGGTTGCTGACTCTTATTATAGAGTATGTGTATTTTGCAGTCATACCTCTAGCCTGGGCAGACCAGCATACACTAGCTCTTCTCCAGCTCTTATGTGTGGACATTGAGGCATGAACATCAGCTAGTCTCCAGAGTACAACCATGCCATCTCCTACGTCCAAGCTTGGGCATCTGTCTTGAGCTGCTTGACTCATGCTGCAGTACGTACACTACTATTTTTAGTGCTTTGGCTCTAAAAGAGCTAACACACACCATTGACTCAGGCTGGTCGGCTCACTCCCAAACATACTGCAGACATGTCCATAGGTACCTTAGTGATTAATCTATCCTCCTGAGCTCAGAGTTCTGAGAGCAATTGGCATTTCAAGGCAACAGCTAGATTAATAGAAAAATGGTGTTCTTCTTGACAGTAGTTGCATCACTTTTTTTTTAATATTAACTTTTAAACTGTGGATTGATGAAATCTTGCCTTTCCTTTGGAACTGCAGCTGGCAAGGGATGTGAAGAGTAACAGGAAGGGTTTCTATAGGCATGTGAACAATGAACAGGTTATCAGAGAAGGTGTGGGGCCATTACTGGATGAGGGAGGTAACCTAGTGACAGATGATGCAGGAAGAGCTGAAGTACTCAATGCTTTTTTTGCCTCAGTCTTCACGGACAAAGTCAACTTCCATATGACAGTCCTAGACAATGCAGTATGGGAAGGTGGAGGGCAGCCATATGTGGGGAAGGAACAAGTTCTGAGCTATCTAGAAAAACTAGATGTGCACAAGTCCATGGGTCTGGATTTAATGCATCCCAGGGTACTGAGGGAATTGGTAGAGATCATTGCTGAACCTTTGGCCGTTATCCTTGAAGACTCTTGTGTCAGGGATTTTTCCATCCCTCGGGCATTATCGCCCCCGTGGGTCAGGGGAAACAGGCCTTTGGCCAGTTAACAACATTGTGGGCACAGGTATAAATCGAAAACCCCATAGGCTGCCTTTAGCAGCCCCCTGTAATGGTCTCTCTGAGTCAGTTGGTCTCCCTGGTAACCCTGAACTCATACACGCTTCAAAACTAAGCCTCTGATTGGACACTGGTAAAAACCTTCCAGAAACATCCATAACCTGAAGGACCTGATTGAAAACCAGGGGCAAACTCATGAATATGTAAATAAAATCATGAATAAACATAAGGACACCAAATATAAGGCGGCATAGCGCAGCCCTCGGGGTCAGTCTGGGGGATCTGGCTGCGGATGAAGACCTTTGTGAAGAGCTCCTGCCTTACTAAGAACTCTTGACTGGACTAGTACCGCTTCCAGTCCCTAAATAAAAAGAGCTGATTAGGCCAAGGGCAAGGCAGTCGGGTGGCGAACTGGCCTCGCCTTAGAAGGCGAGGTACTGCGTACCCGACAAGCCAAACCCAGGGGGCCTCTGTGGAGCGGCAGCCGAGTGCTGAACTGGCCTGCTTTAGTAGGTACTGCATGCTCGGCTGCTTAACCTAGAGGCCGCCATCTTGCCTCCCCAGAGCAGTATCACCGCTCCATGATGAAACCGTACCTGATTGGACACCTGGACACGACCTCTACGCCTGATTGGATACCAGACACGACCAAAAAACCTGACTGGACCACCGCTTCAAGACACGTAAACATCCCTATAAGCCCTGGGACACTATACCCTTTCAAATAAGTCGGGCCTTGTAGGGGGACTTAACAGACTGTAGCTCAAGCTGCGGTTCTACCGAACCAACTAAGAGCTATAACTCGGAGCTAAAATTATTTGCTCCAAGCTGCACCATTGATTAATAAGCCCATAGTCAGAGTTTAAGTAGGTAGTTGTTGATCATTATTATTTGTGTACAGATCTAATTTTTCTCCCCCCTTGATTCACTTTCTCAACTTCTGGGTCCCTCTCTCTTTCTTTCTTTCTTTCTCCAATCCCCGCTGGAAAAATTTGTCATTTATTGACCCAGTTGGGAGGAGGCCTTGGTAGGCTGGACCTCTAGACCTCCAATAGGGTGGTTTAATAAGCCATCCAGAGCATAAAGGGGATAAGGCTAGTCTGCTTTCCCTAGCTCGGAGAAATATTTACCTCAAAAAATCCTTTGGGACTCTCTCTTAACTATTTCACTTTCTCTGTTCTATAAGAAAACCCTCACATAGACTCCCTTCATGGAACTCCTGTTGTTAGTGAGTGTAAGTGTTTAAATAATATATTTTTTAGGATCAATAGGTTTAGTAAAGTTGGTTGTTCATATTTCCTCTAATGTTATAATGAATAGTTGTATGAGTTTAGTTTATATGCTGTGTTGTTTGTTTGTATGTTGTTGCTTTTGTTAATAAAAACGGTTATCATTTGATTTATCTTCCTCTTCTCGTCTCACCCTTGCCTCTAACGAGCAAGTCAGCTTCCTGCCCGCTGGGAATTGGGTTCCCTCCAGCCTTCCCTTTTAATACAGCGCTAGTCTCTAGGCCTCCTGCCGGAGGTGGGTGGGGTTGGCCTGCAGAGGAGCGGAGCGGCCTTTGCCTGTCGGCGGGCTTCTGCCGTCTCTTCGTTACCCTCGTCCGAGGCCCCATGGGGATCCGAACGGGATGCTGGTGCAGCGTCAGCGGGGGGTTTTTGCCCGCGACTCTGCCCGCATTGACATCTTGGAGATCAGGGGAGATACTAGATGACTGGAAGAAGGCAAACATAGTGCCCATCTTTAAAAAGGGAAAGAAGGACAATCCAGGGAACAATAGGCCCGTCAGCTTTACCTCAATACCTGGGAAAATAATGGAGGGAATCCTCAAGGAATCCGTTTTGGAGCACTTGGAAGAGGGGAAAGTGATCAAAAGTAGCCAACATGGATTCACCGGGGCAAGTCCTGCGTAACCAATCTGATTAGCTTCTATGACAAGGTAACAAGCTCTGTGGACATGGAGAAGTGAGTGGATGTGATATAACTTGACTTCAGCAAGGCTTTTGATACGGTCTCCCACAACATTCTTGTCCATAAGATAAGGAAATATGGATTGGATCCTTGGACTGTAAGATGGATAGAAAGCTGGCTTGATGGTCGGGCCCAATGGGTAGTGGTCAATGGCTCAATATCTGGATGGCAGTCTGTTTCAAGCGGAGTGCCGCAAGGCTGGGTTCTGGGGCCAGTGTTTTTCAACATCTTTATTAATGACCTGTATGAGAGACTGGATTGCACCCTCATCAAGTTTGTGGATGACACAAAACTAGGGGGAGAGGTAGATTCATTGGAGGGTAGAGAAAGAATCCAGAGGGACCTGGATAAATTGGAGGACTGGGCCAAAAGAAATCTGATGCGGTTCAATAAGGAGAAGTGTAGAGTCCTGCACCTGGGGCGGAAGAATCCCAAGCATTGTTACAGGCTGGGGCCAACAGGCTCAGCAGCAGTATGATGGAAAGGGACCTGGGGTTATGGTGAATGAAAGGCTGGATATGAGTAAACAGTGTGCCCTTGTAGCCAAGAAGGCTAAAGGCATACTAGGGTGCATTAGGAGGAGCATTTTTAGCAGATCTAGAGAAATAGTTATTCCTCTTTATTTGGCACTGGTGAGGCCACATCTGGAATATTGTGTCCAGTTTTGGGGCCCCCAGTATAAAAAGGATGTGGATTTGCTGGAGCAGGTTCAGCAAAGAGCAACAAAAATGATTAAAGGTCTGGAGCACAAGAACTATGAGAATAGGCTGAGGGATTTGAGCTTGTTTAGTTTACAGAAGAGAAGACTTAGAGGTGATTTAATAGCAGCTTTCAACTTCCTGAAGGGGAGCTCTAAAAAGGAGGGTGAGAAACTATTCTCAGTGGTGTCAGATGGCAGAACAAGGAGTAATGGTCTGAAGTTGAAGAGGGAGAGTTGTTGGTTAGATATTAAGAAAAACTACTTCACCAGGCGGGTGGTGAAGCATTGGAATGTGTTGCCTAGAGAGGTGGTGGATTCTCCATCCCTTGAGGTTTTTAAGTCCCGGCTGGACAAGGTCCTGGCTGGGATGACTTAGTGGGCGTTGATCCTTCTTGAAGCAGGGGGCTGGACTAGATGACCTTCTGAGGTCCCTTCCAGCCCTGTCATTCTGTGATTCTGTGATTCCTTGAACTATGGCAGTTATAAACAAGAACAATGCCTGCCTAAAACATCCGCAGAACACCTATTGATAAGACAATGTTGAGCATCTGGATTTGTATAATTCATTAATTGTTTTGTTATTGATCCACCACCCCAGCATGTGACAGTATTCTCATTTCTGATCTTATCAATAAGATCCAGCAGAGAGAACCAAATAAGCCTCAACAAATTCACCTTCTCAAGTCTGTGCGCTAGATAGGCTTGTTAATATAACAGACTAGCTCTTCCAAATGATGAATCCGATCAGGAGAGTTACTCCAGCACCCTGGACAAAGACCTTAAATTTTTTTTCCATATACTCAGGAAAATCTTGGCAAACGAGAGTTGAAACATTCTATTACTGAGAAATTCTTATCTTTTTGTTTATACTCGGAGAGTTAAGTGAGACTATACTTGTTCCAAACTAAAGCCATCCAGCAAAAGGAGCTGACAGCTTTGCCAAGCCAGGGGAAGCTCATAGAAGGGACGGGGCCTCAGCAGAAGGGACTGGCCGGGGCAGCCAGCCATCAGTGACAATGGACTTCAACATGCCTCCTAAGCTGTCACCTACAGCAATGATTTAAAGGGCCCAGGGCTTTCGGTACCACACTGGCCCCTTTGGAAGTGCCAGCCATGGGGCAGCTGCTGCTTTTATCCCCTCTGCTCTCCCCAGAGGGCCTGATTCCAATACTATCTTTGGATTTAACAGTAGCATTCAAACAGGAAAAATGGTTTGATTTTAATTCTTTTAAGTGTCCCAGTTAGTGATTATTGTGTTTTTTTTATTTCAACATTAACTACCA
Organism: Carettochelys insculpta; assembly: GCF_033958435.1. NCBI lineage: Eukaryota > Metazoa > Chordata > Testudines > Carettochelyidae > Carettochelys > Carettochelys insculpta. The sequence continues at coordinate 173,667,709 of NC_134139.1, read as the reverse complement.
CTCACTTTTCATAATCCTCTTTATTCTTTCAATTTAACACCACTTAACATTTTGATGTATATTATTGCATGACATTCCATGATAATGGGTACATGTGAGATCTTAGATAAAGAGCTAGATGTGTGTGACTGATCATAAGTATCAAGAAAATAAATTATGGATCATCAGTTCTGAGACAATGCTTGATGGACAGTGCATCCAAGTGATGCAAATAAGTCTAGTAGTTATGTTGACTAGCAGCTTTAATTCTTTGACCTTCTACTACACATGATTCAGTGAGACAAGCTTCTTCCTTTAATTTTTATGATTGCATTAAGCCCTTGTATAGCAGCTATTTTGTAAAAGAACTACAACTATTCTGTGTAAATCAGCCGGACTATGGGAATGTCATTTTGTAATGTTTATATTGGACTGTTTTGCCTGGACCCTGAACATTTATACAAAAGAGGTGAGGAACTATATAAACAAGATTATAAGTCCCTTTACCTGTCTAGATGGCAGCAAATTGGGGAAATAACTGATGTAGAATATATCAGTTTTATAAAATTATTAAAGAGGAATCTATTGCTAAATTACTTGTGTGAAATTACCTAGTAACAGTGTAGAATAGAACAGTAATAACTTATGACCATTTTTCTAGACTGTGAGTTCCTAAATGAAGTCTACGTAGTCTGGGAAAAATAATTAATTGATCTTTCAAAACTAAATGATTATGGGTTTTCTTGTCCTTTTTTGCCCCAGATTCAATAGCACATTTTGGGTTTTTATTGATAAATGTTGATAAAACTCAATTTCACTGGCAAACCTACAAAATAAAAAAAAAATCAACTGATAATCAAAATTTACACACACAAAGTAAAAAATATTGCTGCCTGAGAGAATTTACAAGTTTGATTTAAGGATATTTCCTTTGTATTTTTTGATATGTGATGTTGACAATATGCATTATAATGGTTACAAAGCTTTATCTTTTTGGATCTGTGCCCACTATCATTACATAAATATTATGTGACTCTCTTCATTGACTAGCTCCTAGTTTCATGCAACTGTGAAAATTTAAATATACAAAAATGCCTCAGATAAATATTTATATTATCTGGGTTAAGTATATAAAAATTGAATACCATCAAGTCTAAATGTATTTATGTTGCTTTCTTTAAAACATGTTAGCTATAGTGTATAGAAAACCCAAAAATTTACTAGTTACAAAGGACTCTTAGGCTACATATACACGACAGCCCTATTTCAAAATAAGATATTTCTAAATGGATATTTTGAAATATCTTATTTCAGAATAACACAACCAAACAGAATGTTTTTAGAAATAACATTTGGCTGTTTCATAATAGCATTTGTGGGTCATAGCACTCTTTTGAAATCATCCCACTGGAGCCCGCTATGGCCTAGAAACAGGCATTATTCCACAGAGAATGAGGTTTACCGCAATTGAAATAACACACTGTTATTTCAGATTTATTTCAAAATAGCATGCGCATCATTTCAACAATGGCAAAGTTATTTCAAAATAACTGCTTTTATTTTGAGATAACTTGGCCATGTAGGCAGAGCCTTAGTGAATAGCGCTACTTAATGAATTTATGTTACAATATAATCAGCTAGAAAACTTTTCAGTGGGCAGGTTTTAACATTCAATGTGTTTTCTTATGATAAACATTTGTCAATATAACACTACCTTGGGTCTGTTATATCTTCTTTCTACCATGACCTTTCATAACCACATGCCTGTTCTGTTTCTCTCCCTCTGAGAAAACCCTAACAACATTCTAATCATCATGAAGAGCAATTAACTGTCTTCAGCCAGCTGTGCTACTGAACTCATTTGGGATCAGAATAAAACTTGTTCTTTAGTACAATTCTGCCTACCCAGGCATGGTAAGCAAGCCTAGCACTGGCAGGTTTTTAAATGTGAAAAATTGGTACTTTAACTAAGTTTAGGTGCTTAAGGTAAAGTGCAAACTTCTTTGTTCCAATAAAGTGAAATGAGGATACAGAGCCACAGTTGTGGTACATCTAGATTGGCTATAAAAATGTTTTTATTTTAACAACACCCTTTTAAAGATCCATGTTTTATGTTTGGGACCTTTTTATTAACATACTTATAGAAGGTGCGTTTGCCTTGACCAAGTACAGCTTGTGACAGGCATTTCCTTTCACTGGTCAAAAGAGAAAAATAATGGCTTTAATGTACCATTGCTGTAGGAACATCACAAAAATTCCCTGAAGAATATTTGAGAAAATGGTGAATATTTATGAAGCAGCATAAAGTGGGATCATAGTTTTTTTGTTGTTGTTGTTTTTGTTTAAGAAAACATACAGCAAAACCAAACTATGTTTCAGCTCATTTATTATAGTGTTTGCAGTTCCCGCTTGCTGGTGGATGAAACAATAATAAATATGGAGCAAGGTTAATTGGTACTCAGAGATTTTAATAAATAGAAAAAGAGGTGAAACCATTGTACATCTGTTATTTCTTGCCAACTGTTCTTTGATTTGCAAAAATTCAAGCTGATGATGCACTACCAACTTTTTAAAACCAGCAGTAAATTTGTGACATTTATAGTTGCAAGGCTATATTAAAAAGTTTGTTTAGTCATTTAAGTGGAGATGACTTTAGAACAAAGAGACACTTCTTTGTGTAAGCCCTTTTCTTCCTCCCCGGGTTACCCGGGAGCAGGCAACACTTGTGGGCCTGTGCGCCTGATGGGTTTATTATTAAAGGAGGTCTTGAGTATCACAGTGGTAATGTTGGATAGTTGGGAATCCCCTTTCCACCCTTGATCTCTAAAGGTATGTAAAATAGTGGAGCCTCCACCTGGCTGGCCCCTGTACAGGAATACTTATTCCAGTTGTAATCTAGGTTTAACTCCCAAGCAACAATTATAAATAGTAAATAGCTAACAGACCACATTAGAATCAACACACACCTTTACTTGAGGAGACAGGGTTACAGACTAAACATGAATAAAAGCAATTGCAACAAACGCAGAAATAAATGAAACATATAACTGGCATGTACGGTAACATCAGTTATCCCACCCCAGAGTATACATTCTTTAGTTATCAAAGTTCTGGTTACTTGCTTGAGTTGGCACACAGCTGTTGTTCACTGGATTGCAGACAGCTTGGCGAAACTTCTGTGTGTCAGTCCAGGCAAGACAAGGTAGCAAGACAACAAGCTGACCTGCTCTTCTGACCTGGAGCTGGCCTGTTCAGCACTTTAACAGACACAGGTGAAGCTCCTTCCTTGCAGGGTCTCTCATTAGCAGGCTGTAGCTCTACAAAGCAATTCCTGTCTGGGAGAAAACTCCACACCCGCCGTGAAGTATTCTGTTCAATCAGCCTTAACTCTTCAGAAACAAAGAGACCACCATCTTCTTCCCCCAGCCTAACCCAAAAGCCCCATTTTTCTTCCCTTTTCTTCCCAAAGCCTCTTGGGAATTGTAATCTCTCGACCCAGACTGCTGCACAAAGATCCTCCCAGTAACAGTGAGATACTCCTATAGACAGAGGCTGTGTCTACACTAGAGAGTTCTGTGGGGAGCATCTACACTCATAAAGTTCTGTTCTCAGGGAGCGTCTACACTCATAAAGCCTTCTGTCAACAGAGTCTCAACAGAACTCTGCTCTTGCCTCAGTAAAATTATCCCTTAGAATTTGAGGGGTAGCGATAGGTTACTTCTGTTGACAGAGGGGGCTTCTGGTTCACCGGGCTGCCCTCTTTGCAGAGCTTCCAGTCAGCCATTCTGTTGACAGTGGGCAGGAAATTCTGGCTGCTTTCTGTCAACAGAGCGGATTGCTCTGTCAATCTGCTTTTGTGTGTGGATGTATTCTGTTCATAGTTGCTGTTGACACATATCTGTAGACAGACGTTACCATCGACAGAGTGCTATAGTGTAGACGTAACTGGAGGGGCCTATTTTGTAAAGTCTAATTATGTTCTTTTTCTGTTATTAATTGCTGTGAAATACTTTTGCAGCTTGCTGAGAACTTTTAGCTGAATAACATATAAGGAAAATGTCTATATTTGTCATGCTGATTTTCTCTGAAAATGGAAACAATCCACAGTAGTTTGTGTGAACACATAGAAGTTTCTGAAAAAGCTCAATCTTAATTATTATACATTATCTAGAAAACATTACTGTGTTTACCGTAATTCCCACAAATTCATGAAGTGTGACACATATTTGTGTAAGTGTTTAACTGAAGAAATTGCTTCTCTTGGCTAGTTCCTTTAAAAAAGGTGGAAGTTAGGTGAATCAGATGAAACCAACACTAGGTTACTGTATCAGAGAGGTAGCCAAGTTAGTCTGTATCTTCAAAAAACAACAGGAAGTTCTAAGGCACCTTACAGACTAACATAATTTGGTAACATTTGTTTGCAAAGAATGCAGGATTAGAAATCAGATTTTTAGCTATAGGAAATGCTCAGCCTTGATCTCTAAGGAACTTATTTTCACTGGTGTTGCTGATCGACAGCAAGCTTAGACTCCTCTGAGGTTAAAATATTCAGGACAGTTCTTTGTTACAAGTTATTGCCATTCTTCTGACCCTGAGAGGGGCTGAGTTTCAGTTCTCATAGAACAGGGCTTTTTTTCTGTTGGGTTGCACTGGAACAGCCTTTCTCAACCTTTTTTCCTTTTATTTTAGTGCTGCGGGGCACCACCAGTCCTGGGGCACATCCAGCCACGGGGTGCCTCCAGCCATGGTTCACACACGGTGGGGTGCCTCCAGCAGTAGGGCACCTCTAGGCAGCTCACATGCAGCGGGATGCCTCCAGCCATGGGGTACCTCCAGATGCAGCTCATGTGCCACAGGGTTCTTTATGGCTGCATGGTCCCCCCATACCTTGGCCAGGTTTCCTGTGGCTCGGGCTTCCAGCGAGGCTCTGCCCCTAGCTGGCTTCCAGCCACGGGATCCCCTGTCCCACACTGGGGGTGAGTATTGGCTTTTTTTTTTTTTTTTTTTAGAAAAAAAGCACAAAATCCCAGTGTATTCTTGCACACTTTGAAAAGCAGAAGTAAAAACTTTCCCCTTAGAAAGTAGTGTTACTACACTGTAAGGTGATCTGTTGTGCATCACATTGATTATTTCTTCTAATGACATTATTTGATTTAAAGAGAAACTATGCTTATTGTTAAACCACCTCTATTAGAGCAGTATTAAGACTGAGACCAAAATGTTCAACTTTAAGTGCCTCCTAAATTGTCATGGTGCTCTGCTGTGCCCTCCCATTCCTCTGAGGCCTCCAGCCATCCATGGAGAAGCGCAGCTCAGTGAGCAAGGAAGGCCTGGCAGAGTGCTGCAGCATGAGTGCTGGGCAGGAGGGGAGGCTGAGGAGGGGTGACTGCCTGTGCCCGCCACTGCTGCTGCTGCTGTCTGCTGCCTGCCCCCTGTAATCCCCATCCTCCTGTCCATAGGTTGGGTAGGGTAACCACCTTTGTCAGCCTATTGATGAAACGGCTCTGGTATAATATAATGCAATGCAATACAGTATGGAAATAGGAGCAAACTGCAGTGTTTGCTTGGCATAAGAGGTATACAATCTGAATAGTTCCTGAGCCTCCCTCATTCATCTATCTTAAGCTCTCAAAGTTCAAACAGCATGAGAATTAGTTGAGGAATATGTTCATTCTGTGATTTTAAATTAGGCAAGATTACAGATTTATTCAAGGAGATAGACTTTTACAACCTTCCTCACCAGGGGGTTCTCAGGCGACTGGCTGGCTGGTTGAAAGCAGGACTTGGAGAAGCAGGAAGAGGACTAGTTAAGTATTTTGAGGGTCTGGATCCCCAACAGCATATCCACAGTGTTTGGGGCTTAAAGAGAATCTTATTTATTATAGACAAAGCTGGGAGAACCACCTGTTATTGAGATTGCCTGACACTTCCCATTATAAAGCCCTGTTTTCAATTGCTTTCGACTTCCCCAACACTTAACTATATAATCTGAAATCTTCCATGCCAAGAGTTTGCCTGAGGCTGAGCTTTCTGCTGAAACAGTTCAGCCATCCTTGAGAATAAGACTGGGGTAAATGTTGTTTTGCCACATTTAAAAAGTTGTTTAACTCTTTTCTTTTAGAAGCTTTAATGCCCCCAGGCTTTGGAGAATGGATCTGAAATTTGGCCATTGTGTCAGAGATAAGACTAGCTATCACTGTGAAAAACTGATCAAAGTTGTCCAATTTGGAGATTCTTCATTAAATTCTCCAAAGATTCCATCTCCAGTGAGCCAGCGCCAGCCTAGAGTGATGGGGTCATATAGGACTTCCCCTGCAATTGCACTCCTGGCTCCCGTAGGCTGCCATAGGACTTGGTATGAGAACTGATAGCAACAGGCTTTCTTTCTTGTGCTTTTAACTCTCCCCATGTTGGGATCATGTACTAGAAGCTGCCCAGTGTGAATGTAGAAGGGATAATAACAGTGCCTGAGGGAAGGTGGGGGCGTAGATTATGGTGTCAATGGAGGCTGGGGTTGAATAACAAAGGGAAAGAACTGGAAAAGAGATCAGGACTGACTGGGTAAGGTGACTGGGAATGGGCATAGGGGAGAAGACTGAGATTGGCTGGGAAAAGTGACTGGCACTGGGAGCTGGTGATGGAGATTGCAACTGGTGGAGCAGGGTAATGGAAATGCCTGGGCAGAGAGATTGGGACTGGCAGTTAGACCCAAGCAGCAACATTGGGACTGAGACTAGAAAGGCAGGAAGATCAGAAAATTGTGAGAGGAGAAGTGGTAGCTCAGAGAGAGGAGAGACATTCAACAAGGCACTGGATGGCAGGGAAGGCCTGAGATTAGCTAGCCAAAGACCCTGGGACAGCAAACTTGGAGGGAAGAGACTAAGACTGGATGAGAAGCTCTGGGAGGAAGACTGACACTGGGACTGAATGGAGGGTAAGGGGGTTGGAGGCCCTGAAGAGAGAAACAGATACATAACTGTGAGGGAGGGTGCCGTTGGAATGAGTGTGCCTAATGTGTAAAACCCACTGTGTCTTCATGTATTCAACACGTGCATTTACTACACATGAAAAGCAATGTTAGATGTAGAGCTGGCTGGAAAGCTTTTTTCAAAACAATATAATGCCAGAAAATGCTTATTCGGCAAAACTGAATTTTTTCACACAATTTAACTTATTTCAACCTATTATTCTTCAAAGCAGAAAAAGCATTTTGAAAATGTCACACTATCCCATTACAAAAATTTCTGAATGAAAAATTTAGATTTTTCATGAGAAATTTCCTTTGTTTTATATTCAAAATAGTGCAAAATATTATTTTTTTTTTTTTCCAAAATGAAATTATTTGAAGGGCGTGAAATCTCATTTTTTTTGTGAGACAGAAAATTCATTTTCCAGTTAGCTCTGTGTAAAGCAACATTATTGAGGTTGCAAAGTCCAGAACTCAGAATTTAGGAAATACCAAAATTAAAGTTGCCTATGTAATCTTAATTTGTCTCTTTTGTGTGTGTGCATTATGATACAGTGTTTAATTACACAATTACATCTATTTTTTTCACAGAATTCCTGCCTTATTCAGTACACAGGAGTCTCCAGGCTCTGGAGATGATTCAGGACTGTGTAATGTGAAGAAGGCTGCTTGAGGACCTTACTTCGTGTGTTGCAGAAATCAGAAAGTATATAGTTAATGAGGCTAAGTCTTTCGGGAAGAAAGGACGCTGTCATGATTAAAGCAGCTGAATGCTACCTTGGAGCATAGGATACTTTCCATTCTCCTGCCACAGAGTTCCTACATGATGCTGGGCAAGTCACTTAATCAAAACTTTTCACAGATGGTTTTTCATTTTGTGTTCCTTGTTTTTGGAGTGCTCGACTTGACAAGCTGAGATTTGATTTACAGAAGTGCTGAGTACTCACAGCTGCAACTGAACTTAGTGGAATCTGGGCTCTGAACACATAAAGTACTGGGAAGCAACCCAAAGAATTAAGCCCTATGTGTCGCAAAATGGGCAGCCAAAATGAGTGGACATTTTTCTCTGTGCCTTGGTTCCCCATCTGTAAAATGGGGATAATAATACTAACTCATATCACAGGTGTGTGTGAAGATAAATCCATAAACATTCATGAATTCATTTGTTACACTTACAGACTATCTCTACATGGCACTCCACCCCACACCACAGCTGGCATACTTATGCAAAATGATCTTCTCCGAATTGCAAAAGGAGTGCTATTTGCACACTCTCGAAGCTCATTCCCATAGCCCTGTGAGAGTTCGGCATGGGCGGAATGGGGTGCCAGCACTGCAGAGGCCGTGTGGATGTGCCTCTGCCAGCTAAGCCCCCCTTCTGTCACCAGTCCCTTATGCCTCTGCAGTGCCGGCACCCCATTCCGCCCATGCCGAACTCTCGCGAGGCTATGGAAATGAGCTTCGAGAGTGTGCAAATGGCACGCCCTTTGCAATTCCAGGAAGACCATTTTGCATAGCTCTGCTGGCAGCAGTGCTGGGGTTGGGGGGAGCGCTGTGTAGTCCCAGCCATACAGTATAGTGTAGTGATGAGGGCAACAGAAAAACCACAGAAGTCATTTGTTGTTGTGTCTTCAGAGGAGGGTTTGAATAATGTGCGGTAAATAGTGGAACCACTTAACAATGAGGATAAATCAAAAATATTGCACAGCTGCTCATTTGGTATGTACTGATAATCTTATGCACTAACGAAAGCAGGGGTCTTCTAGGCCTAATAGTATGTGATCATGTAACTAAAGATTATATAATAATCTATAAGCACAAGGGAACCAAAATAAGGTTACATGGGTCATATTAATTCTGGAATTTCCTCATTTTGGAGAGCTCAACCTTGTGACTTTAATAATGATCTTTTTCCCGTCCTTTATGTATAATCTAATATTTATATTGTAATAGTCTCCAGAGCCACTGGTCAGAGTCAGGGCCCTTTTGTACTGGGTAATAAAATACATGTATGAAAATATCCCATATCCTGAAGAGCTTATTTAAAACAAGTCAAATAGAAAGCGGGGGAGGGGTGCAATCAAATAACACAAACTGCTTTAGAAAAAAATGTCAGCTACTGTCCTTCAGTCTAGTCAGTGTTAATTGGCTGAGTTCTCAGACATATCATAAACGAGAAGGATAGTTGCCCTGTGGATCAGTCTGGGGAGGACAGCACAGAAGAAGACCTGGGGACATTTGTGTGAGTATTCAGTGATATGTTTCCATTAAAAACCAAACACGTGGCTTCTCTCCTATTGCAGTATCAGTGCAGATACTGCTAAAATTCAGAACTGTGGTTTTCAATTTCATGCTTTTCCATGGCTGCTGTGCACAAATCAGGCTCCTGAAGAATGTCATGGGATACTTTAATGATCCAGGAATCAACAGTGAGGAGGGAAAACCTGATACCTCAGGGCCCAGCTCTATGTCTCCTTGAATAAATACGTGTGCTTCTACAGTATGCAGTTAGTCAAGATTTTGGGAGCCTGAGCAGAAAGAGGCAGATCACCAGCATACTTCAGACAAGGCTCCACTTTTATCACAATAAGAAAGTGTGAGGACCCTCTTTATAGCCCACGTGCTGTGGATTGTATTTTAGAGACTTCTAGAGCATGGGTGGGGAAACCTCTGGTCCATGGGTCACATGTGATTCATCCAATTTAGCCACTGGCAGGTTGCCAGCTGGTTTATTTTTCTGAGCATCCATAGGCAAAGCTGCTTGCCATTCTCAGAGACCACAGTTCACTCTTCTAAGCCAATGGCAGCTGTGAGAAGCGGCATCCCAGTCCATACCATTTCCCACAACTCCCACTGGCTGGAACAGAAAACCATGGTCACTGGGAGCTGGGGGGCTCCATGCCTGTGGATTCTCAGGTGAACAAGCCACCTGGTGGCTGCCAGTGGCTAAGATTGACAAACCACATACAGCCTGCACACCAGTGGTTCCCCGCCCCTGTCCTAGAGCAAAAAGCAAATGAAGCTACAAATTAATTTATAGCTCTGTGAGCTGTAACAGTTCATAGCCTCTGTGGATTCACATGGAAGAAGACCTATGGGTTACACAAAAACATCTGAAGATTGGAGTCAATGGATCCTCCACTACACAGAAACTCTCTCCTATTCTTTATATGTGTAAGAGTATAGCAGGGACTCTCATCTGCCAGAGCCCAGAAGTTCTCTTGTTGTCCTGTAGCCTGGAACAGAGTATTCCTCCCTCTTCTAGCTGTCCCTTGGAAACCACTTAATTGTATAGTGTTGGTACTCAAATGGTGTGCTTTGGTTATTATTGGTTAATAATAATGACTAGACCATCTATAGTTCTTATAATCCATAGATTACAAAATGGTTTTGCTATTCATGCTTTAACAACAGATTTTAGAAGTCTGGCACGAAGACAGCAGCATGCAGGCGAAGCTGGCTGATCAACTGCTCATGCTTTTGTTGTGGCTCAGCATTTGCAAGGAAGATGGTTAGAGTTGTCATTGTGGAAGGTGGAGTTGGCTATCTAGTGGCTTTGAAAGAGTTGCTTACTTGTACAGCTCACAATAAAAATTGAAAGCAAACCAGATTTAGCAATGTGTCAAGCAATGTTTTCTTAAATATTCTGTAGCATGTAGATTTTATTTAAAATAGGATGAAGCTGCTCAATATTAATGATAGGTACAATGATAAGATAGCATAGTTACAAACTCTGAAGCGTGTCACAATCATATACTGTTTCCTAAACCCTGGCATTTTGCGTGGCATTTAAACAAAACATTTGGCAATGTGTTCTTTAATCACATGAGATGGACAAAAATCCCAGGAAAGGAGATTGTGTGAAGGAGTCTAGACCTCAGCCATGTACCTGTGATAAGAAGAGCAGAACATGAAAACACAAATGCATCACACATTTCTTCTATAAAAGGAAAAGGAACAAAAGAAGCAGGTCAGGGTGAAATTGTAAGAGTTTGGTGGTAAAGTCAGGCTGGCAACTGTTATATTTTACACAAGGAGCCAAATTGTGATTACTTTTTCTGCAAATACACCTATCAGCAGTGCTTTTCTTTTATTTTTTAAAAAAGAAAAGCCAGTACTTAGATGGCTCCCCACACCCTCCTCCTGACCAATCCTGTGGCTGGGGCTTTTGAGGTGCCAGTACTCAGTACTGGCAAGAACTGGAATATAAATAGCACTGCCTATCAGACAAATAGCAAGCCAAGGATTAGCCTAGAGCAATTTTTTCCCTCCTCACTTCCAGCTCCCCTGTAAACTGTTTGGCGGTAGCTATGCTTATGCTCCCTGAACCCAGGTGGTTGTTCCAAGTGTAAGGTCAATGGGCCTGGGTCATCACCAGGAGGGAATGAACCTGTGACACATGGGGCTAAAGACCTGTGATCTCCCACGTGAGCCAAAACCCAGCTGGCTTTCAGCCAGGGATGTAGAGCAGACACTTCACTCTCCCTTGTCAGTGAGAAGTGAGGAACATGGTGCGCATCTTTCACTGTATACTTTTTGACCTGGAAATGGATTATAATCCATCCACCAGTTTTTCTTCTTTCCAGGAATATTCTGCACAAAGGGATCTGACTAGGGCTGTAACTAGTGAAAATGTAGATACACATGATATGTTTTATAATAATAATGTGTTTGTCTGAGGACATTTTTGTGTAGTGCTACAAATGAGCTCATTAATTGGTGAGATTTACCTTGTGGTCCAAGAAATTGGATTGGGAATTGGGAATTAAAGGGTACAAGTGCTAGCTGGGAAAGAATAATGTGACTACATGATGATATTAGAAATATGAGTGTGAGAAAGGTGGTTTGACCTCAGAGCGGTTTGACTTTGTGGTAGCAGAATTCGTAACAGGTGGTGTTTGCTATCAGTTAAAGGTGGGACTGTGTGAGGAAAATTGCACATAACACCTAATGGAGATCAAACTGGAAGTAGAATCTAGTGTGTGCAGAAGAGGGCACATTAGAGACTGGAAGAGACATGAGGCAGGTTTGGCGTCTCTTTCTTGTAACTGAGGTCTAACAAAAATTCTTTTCAAGGGAATTGAATTAGTTTTCTTCAAGCTGACATCTGGCTTGCCTCCATTTGAAACTAAGATGCTCAACTTCATTGCATCTCTTGAGCTTCCTTGAGAAAGAAACAATCAAAGCAATCTGGACTACCACTGAAGTAACCCCTTTTCTTCTCATTCTTTCTTTGTCGCCAGTGGGAAATCACAAGTAACAACCCCTCTCCCAAACATGATGATAAACAATTGACATCTTTTAATAAAGAACCCCCTCCAAGTTACAATGTGTCTTACCTTCAGAATGTCTATTTCCAAAAAAATTCTTCAAGAAACACCCCTGTTAAAAAGGGGCAGCTTCACAGTTATTAAAGGATTCTGGGGAAACATCAAACCTGTAGCTTTTCATAAGACTGGCCAATGGTTCATTTAGCCCAGTATCCTATCTTCTAACAATGGTCAATGCCAGATATATCAGAGGGAATGAACAGAATAGGGTGATTATGAAGTGGTCCATGCCATCCACTCACATATTCTGGTAGTCAAAACCTAGGGACATCCAGAATGTGGGATTGCATCCCTGACCATCTTGGCTAATAGACACTTATGGATGTATCTTCCATGAACTTACGCACTTATCTATTGTGGTTGTGGCTTGCACAATACCCACTAGCAATGAGTTCCACAGTCTGAGTATGCATTGTGTGAAGTTCTTCCTTTTGTTTGTTTTAAAACTTCTGCCTATTAATTTAATTTGGTGACCTCTGGTTCTTGTGTTATGTGAAGGAGTAAATAATACTTCCTTATTTACTTTCTCCACATCAGTCATGATTTTTATACCTCTGTCATGTCCCTCTTTCATTGCTTCTTTCTGAAGCCAAAAAGTCACAGTCTTTTAAATTTCTCCTCATATGGAAGCTGTTCCATACCCTTACCCATTTTATTGAACTTCTGTCTATCTTTTCCAATTCTAATACATCTTTTCTGAGATGAGGTGACAAGAAATGCATGTACTATTGAAGCTATGGGCATATCATGAATTTATATAGGCATTATGAGATTTACTGTCTGATCCCTCTCCCTTTCCTAATGGTTCTACCATTCTGATAGCTTTTTTGATTGCTGCTGCACATTGAGCATCTCACAGAATCACAGAATCATAGGGCTGGAAGGGAGCTCAGGAGGTCATATAGTCCAGCCCCCTGCTTCAAGCAGGATCAACCCTTACTAAGTCATACCAGCCAGGACCTTGTCCAGCTGGGACTTAAAAGCCTCAAGGGATGGAGAATCCACCACCTCTCTAGGCAACGCATTCCAATGCTTCACCACCCACCTGGTGAAGAAGTTTTTCCTAATATCAAAGCTACACCTTTCCCTCTTCAACTTCTGACCATTACTCCTCGTTCTGCCATCTGACACCACTGAGAACAATTTCTCACCCTCCTCTTTAGAGCTCCCCTTCAGGAAGTTGAAGGCTGCTATTAAATCACCTCTAAGTCTTCTCTTCTGTAAACTAAACAAGCCCAAATCCCACAGCCTATCCTCATAGGTCTTGTGCTCCAGACCCTTAATCATTTTGTTGTTTTCAGTTGTCCACAATGACTCAAATCCTGTTTTCAGAGTGGGTAACATTTAATATAAATCCCATCATTATGTACGTATAGTTAGGATTATGTTTCACTGTGAGCATTACTGTGCATTTATCTACATTTAATTTCATGTACCATTGCGTTACCAGTCACCTACATCTGCAAGATCCCTTCGTGAATCTTCACATTCTGCTTTCAGCTTATCTATCTTGATTAATCTGTGTCATCTGCAAATTTTGCCAACTCTGTCTTCACTCAGTTTTTCCAGCTTATTTATGCATATGTTGAACAGCACTGGTCCCTGGGGGATGGTCCTATTTACCTCTCTCCATTCTGAAAACTGTACATTTACTCCTACCTTTTATTTCCTATCCCTTAACCAGATACTGATCGATGAGATGACCTTTCCTCTTATCTCATGACTGCTTCCCTTGACTGGGGACATTGTGAAAGGCTCTCTGAAAGTCCAAATACACTATACCCAATGGATCAGCCTCATGCACGTTCTTGCTGATCCTCCTTTGAGTGCTTCTTTTGCACCTGATTTATGCAATAGCTTCACTGGGGCTGTGTTTACACTGCAGCAATCCTTCAAAAGGAGTTCTTCCAGAAGATATCTTCCGGAAGGGCTTCTTTTGAAAGATCTCTGTAGTGTCGATGTAGCCTTTGTGTGTAGATGCTCTGTGGGTTCTTTTCAAAAAAGATGTGGCTTTTCTAAAAAAACTTGCTACTGTAGACACAGACTGGTTGTTTAGCAGGCTTCTTACTTTTGACATAGTTTCTTTCTTTCTTTCTTTCTTTCTTTCTTTCTTTCTATTAGTTAAGAATCTTTTCTTAGTTGCTCTTCAAATTTTTGGGGGCCTATCTAATTTACTTATATGCTTGACTTGCCACAGTTTATGCTCCTTTCTATTTTCCTCACTGGGATTTAACTTCTGCTTCTTAAATTATGCCTTTCTGTCTCTCTCTGCTTCTTTTACTTTGTTAGTTAGCTACGGTGGTATATTTTTAGTCTATATATTATTTTTTATTTTCAAATATATATTTAATTTGGGTCTCTATTATGGATTTTTTTAAAGTTTCCATGAAGTGTGCAGACATTTCACTTTTGTGACTGTACCTTTTCATTTCTGTTTAACTAGACTATAAGAACAGAAGAAGGACCATACTGGGTCAGACCAAAGGTCCTTCTAGCCCACTATTCTGTCTCCTGACAGTGGCCAATGCCAGGTGCCTCAGAGGGAAGTAACAGAATAGGTAATCATCAGGTGATTTACCCCAGTTGTCCAGCAGCCAGGGCAACAGCTGTGCACATCCTGGCTAACAGCCATTGGTGGATCTATGCTTCATGCATCTATCTAGTTGGGTATTTTTTAACCTTGTTATAGTCTTAGCCTTCATACCATCTTTTGTCAACAAGTTCCATAGGTTGACTATGCATTGTGTGAAGAAGTGCTTCCTTTTTTAAACCCGCTGTCTATTAATTTCATTTGGTGATCCCTAGCTCTTGTGTTATGGTAAAGATTAAACAACTCTTCTTTATTCACTTTACCCACAACAGTCATGATTTTATAGACTTCCATCACACTCCGGCTTAGATGTCACTTTTCTGAGCTGAGAAGTTCGAGTCTTATTAATTTTTCTTCATATGGCAGCCATTCCATACCGTTAATCATTTTGTTGCCCTCTTCTGAACTTTTTCCTATGCCAAGATATCTTTCTGAGATGAGATGACCGTATTTAAAGACTGTATTCAAAATGTTGGTGTACTATGGATCGATATAGCTTCAATAAGAAATTCTTTGTCTTATTCTCCGTTCACTTTTTAATGATTCCCAACATTCTGTTTGCTTTTTTGACTGATGCTGCACGTTGAGTGGATATTTTCAGAAAACAATCCAGAATGACTCCAAGATCTCTATCGTGAGTGGTAATAGCTAATTTAGTCCCCTTATTTTATATGAATAGTTGAGATTATGCTTTCCAATATGCATTACTTTGCATTTATTAATATTGAATTTAAATTGTCATTTTGTTGACCAGTTACCTAGTTTTGTGAGCTCTGTTGAAAGCTTTTCACAGTTTGCTTTGGCCTTATCTTGAGCAGTTTTGTATCCTCTGCCAATTTTGCCACCTCACTGTACACCTCTTTTTCCAAGTAATTTGTGAATATGTTGAATGAGATTGGTCCCAGTATGGACCCTTGGGGGAAATCACAAGTTACCTCTCTCCATTCTGAAAACTTACAATTTATTCCTACCCTTTGTTTCCTATAATTAAATCAGTTATCAGTTCATGAGAGTACCATCCCTCTTATCCCAGGACTGCTTACTTTGCTTTAAAAACATTTGGCGAGGAACTTTGTGGAATTCTAAGTAAAGTATATCCACTTCAAGGAATTTGAGTAGATTGGGGAGGTATGATACCCCTTTGTAAAAATCATTCTGACTCTTCCCCAGCAAATTATTTTTATCTTTGTGTCTGACAATTCTGTTCCTTACTATAGTTTCAACCCATTTGCCCAATACTGAACTTAGACTTACTTGTCTGTTATTGCCAGGATGACCTATAGAGCCCTTTTAAAAATGGGCTTCAGGTTAGCTATCCTCCAGCCATTTGGTGCAGAAGCTGACTTAAGGGATAGGTTACAATCCGCAGTTTGTAGTTCTGCAGTTTCACATTTGAGGTCTTTCAGAACTCTTGGGTGAATTTCCTGTAGTTCTGCTGACTTATTACTGTTTAGTTTATAAATTTGTTCCAAAACCACTTTTAACGACTCCTCAGTGTGCGACAGCTCCTCCAACTGGCCACCTAAAAAGAATGGCCCATATTTGGGACTCTCTCTCTGGTGCTTCCCATGAAGACCAACGGAAAAAATAGATTCAGTTTCTCCACAATGACTTTTTTGTCCTTGAATGCTCCCTTAGCATCTCAATTGTCTAGTGGTCTCACTGTTTTTTAGTAGGCTTCCTGATTCTGTTGTACTTTTTAAAAAATTGTTATTATTTCTTCATTTGCTAGCTTCCTCATTTTAGTCTATTTTCTCCTTCTGAAGTTAAAAGGTCTTGTGGTGGACTTCTTTGATATTTTTCTCCCCACAAGGATGTTAAAAGTAATTACATTATGGTCACTGTAACTGAGCAGCTCAGCTATATTAACCTCTTGGACCAAAGCCTGTGCTCTACTCAGAATTAAAACAAGAATTGCTCTAC
The DNA here is from genome assembly GCF_033958435.1 of Carettochelys insculpta. Taxonomy (NCBI): domain Eukaryota; kingdom Metazoa; phylum Chordata; order Testudines; family Carettochelyidae; genus Carettochelys; species Carettochelys insculpta. Next base: position 173,650,920 of record NC_134139.1, on the reverse strand, counting down.
CATTGTGGGTTCCAGGATTAACTGCTCCAGGAAGCTTTAATTTATGATGTCCAGAAAATTTCTCTCTCACACCCATCTTGAAATCATGTGTGCTTAGTCAATATTGGGCTAGTTGAAATACCCTGTTATTATTATTTATTATGGTTTTATATCCTCTCTAATCTTCCAAAACATTTCACAATCACTGTCACCATACTGATCAGCTGGTTGGTAGCATATTTACACTGCTATATTATTATTGTTCAAGCATGGAATTTCTATCCATGTCAATTCTACAGCACATTTTGATTCATTTGATGTTTTTCCTATATGTGACTCCATGCATTCTTTTACATATACTGCCACCAGATGACCTGCTCTGTCATTCTCATACATTTTGTACCCTGTGTGATGGACTGGGTCACACAGATCCCCATGAGACTGTCACTAGATGGGTTGATCTAGCCACGGAGCCTCTGTCTACCTCTAGGGCACTCCATCACCCGGTCCTGGTGAGCCACATGCTCTGTTCTCCCCCAACAAAGGTACAGTGGTTGTTGGCGGGGTTACAGCCCACAGCAGAGTAACATGGACAGATCTAGGAAGATTTAGTCATGAGAACTTAACAAAGGTGCCCAAGTGTACAGCTCCAGCAGAATCAAACCCCCAGATAAATCCATCTTATTCTGCGTAAGTTTTACAGCACAAATGAATCAGTTTGCCCTCTTCATCACTGAAAGATGGATATACACAACTCTTGTCCCTTACACCACTCTCTCAGTAATAATTATTTACTCTGGGTTCATTAATAAATAGAAGGTGTTTTATTAAATATGAAAATTAGGATTTAAGTTGTTGCAAGTGAGGGCAGATCAAATTCAGTTACGAAGCAAAATAAAACACACCAGCTAAGCATAATACACTAAGGCTACATATACACTACAGTGATCTGTCGATAAAAGTTACTGTAGGAAGATATCTTCCAACAAAATTTCTGTCGAGAGATCACAGCTACAGACAAAAGCGGAACTCTCCGTCAAGCCGCTCTGTACATTTTGCATGTACGTGCTCAGCAGTTTTTCCTAACAAAAGCCCAGTTTTGCTGGGAAAAGCCTCTCATGTAGACATAGCCAGAGGCAATGACTAATTCTTGAACTCAGGCTCAAATCTAATCCACCAACATCTATAAGTATTTATACTAAAGGAATTCTCAGAGGTCTGAAATGTTAGACTAGGAGTCTCTTAGAAAATTCTATTTTAGCTGCATCTAATTTAGGATAATGTAATAGTTTAGCAGTAGGCAAATTGTGTGTATTTGCACGTATCTGTGTCTGAAGCAAGAGTAGATCCTTATGATTATTATTTAAACTCAAATTTAAGATACATATTATAAAATATAATGAGTATTTGTTAAAACTAATGATGTTCTGTCTAAATACTTTTATTGTCTCTGTGCTAATGAAAGCATCCTGTTGTGTGAATGCGGAATGCATGTGATAAGTACAAAGACCATCACCAGATGTTCTATAGAAGGATCAGGACAGATGCCAGGATGGTTGCATATCCTTATTAAAATGTAAGAAGGGGGCCTATTGACAAGTCTGGAGGAGGAAGCAGGCAATTCTCAATGAGGACAAAATGGCAATGATCAGACCCAGTGTGATGGGACAATATATAAGAGATAAGAAGGACAACTTAAGAAAACATCAAGGCTACGTCTAATGAGTGGCTTTTCCCAGCAAAACAGGGCTTTTGCTGGGAAAAACCGCTGAGCATCTACATGCAAAATGTGCTTTGTCAACACTTTGTATTTCATTAGCTTAACTGATTAATTGAATGTGAGCAAGAGACTGGTAACTATAACATTAACAGGCAAAACCTCATGTGTGTGTATGTGTGTGAGCATATACTAATTTTTTTTTCTAGTGTATTCTCAATAAATGCTACGTATTGCCTTTTTCCCTGAAAAAGATTTCACGTGCTTTTTAGAAGCATAACATGCCCTACAGTTCCTTTTTTTACCTCTTTTTGACAGTCTGAAAACATAGACAAAAGTCTGGACAAGAGAAAATATTCATGTCCAGCAAAGAAAATTCTCAGTTTTTGAAGAAAATGTAGCCTGTAATAACATATGAAATCTTTCAGACACTATTTATTGGTTCAAAAGCTTCCTCTTTAACCAGTATCTACCCTGAATTAAAATAGAACTTGGGTTTTTGTTTGTTGTTTTGTTTTTAATTTCACCAGTTTTAAAAAATATTATACAAGTTAAGAAATTATACAAATCCTCCAGTTCCATGACTTTGAAAAATCTAATGCCTTTTGTAATTTCCCTTCTATTTTCCATGAAGTCTAACACGGCTTTCAAAATGTTATTACCCTTATACACTACTACTTTCCCCTCCATTGTTCATTTCTCTCACTGCATTGCAAACTCTTACCGAGCTAATTGAGAGGAAATATTCACATGTATTACACCTTAATGCCGGTAAAAATTATGTCTCGTTTCTAAAATGTCTGCTCATCTGTTACTTATGGTACTACTGCCCTAATGGTAATGTATGAGTAAAATTTTGGCTATGGAAGTTATTTTCAATAGCTGACATCACTACTTGTTCTACACAACAGAACAATTTTCATTAAGAACCACTCAGAAAAAAATATTAAATGTAGCCAGTAATAAAATATGAAATCCATTGTTGCTTCTTTATTTGGGAACCACTATATTATGGGAAGGGGTGTTAAATGATCAGCTGTTACCCTTCTCTTTACAAGAGGATATTTCCTTAACTTTGGCGTGTTTTGTGAACTTTTGGCATGTTTGGCATTTCCTTAACTTAGACAGGTTTGTGATATGTTGAAGCATACCAGAGTGCTAAGTGTCCAACAGCATTTGTGGAAATTCAGCACTGCAGTGTGAATGTCAGCTGCTCTCTATATAAAAAATAAATAAAAAAGGAGTCCTGTAACACCTTGAAGACTAACAATTATACTTATTTGTTAATGAGCTTTTGTGGATAAGACCCACTTCCTCAGATTCTCAGAATCTCTAAATTGCTAGTCTTTAAGGTGCTACAGGACTTCTTGTTTTTGTGAATCTACAGAATACCACGGATGCTCCTCTGAGACTAGCTTCTCTATAAGACTATTTGATAATAATTAGATTATTTATTAATCCATAACTAAAATCAAATAAATTCTTCCTGAGCTGCTGTAATCAGATGAGGTGATGTGACTGTTTTTTAAAATCTGGAAGGCATTATGAGAAAACCTATGTCAGATTGACAGCATTTATTCAAACATAATTTTAAATTCCTTGTAAGATCTGGAAACATGAATTTACCTGTATAAATGCATATTCAGAACACAGCCACAAAGAGCAACCACTTCTTTTTCATATGGCCATAAAATGATCTAGTTGCTGGTAGCTGATGGAAGATAAATTTGAACTGGCGATATAGTGCAAATGTTTAAGAGTGAAGGTATTTAGCCATGGAACCTAAAAATGTGGTAGATTTTTTTCAGCACTTGGGATATTTAAATCCTGGTTTAGATGTCTTTCTAATAGATATGCTCTTGCTCAACCAGAAGTTTTAGATCTGATGCATGACTAGCCTGCATTATGTAGAAAATCAGATTAGATGGCTGTACCAGTCCCTTCTGGCCTTAGAATCTAATGATCCCACTTTTGGCTAGAGTGTTAGACCCTCTGAGGTCAATGGCAGAACTCCCACTGACTGTATTAAGACCAGGATTTTACTCAAGGAATCTATAAACTAATGCTCCACATTTCCCTCCTTTTGATTGTTTTGTTACTTATCATATCTTAAACTAGACTGTAAGCTCTGTATTGGAGGAGGTATGCATGCATATTTTGTAGAGCTGGAAGACACCTTGAGAGATCACCAGTTGCAGTCCTCTCCTCTCTTGACAGGACCAAAGACTCTCCCTAACAGTTTTTGTTTCAAATCTATTTGCCCCAGACACCTAAACTTCTTCCTCAAAGGCTAAGCTCAGAACCCTGGGTTTACAGGGCCAATGCTCAAACTACTGAGCTAGCCCGCCCCATTTTATTTATGTTCACACAGCACTTGCACTGTGGGTCTCCTGTCCTGATTGAGGTCTTTAGGCTCCATGGCAATACAAGACAATTATCAATACCAATTTTTATGTGTCATTTCTTTAGATTAGAGCACCCTGCTTTTTTCTCCCTTTACACTGGAATTTTCAAACAATCCTCCTTGCAGCCCTCCAACGGCTCCCACTTTGGCTTTTGCAGTGAATTAAAGCATCTAGTTAGATTTATTCCTGTGTCAGATGTCTTTAAAAATGCAGGTTCAATCTCTGTTGGAGTTCCTTAGGATGCTGTGTGACCAATTCTTTAGTGAGGCACTTGCCTTTTCGGGGCATGTGCCTTGGGAATTCTTAAAACATCGTCATTTAATCAAGTTACACAGCCAATAAGGTTTCTGTAAAAACAAAACATATAATACTTGTCCTCAAGATTGAATGTGACAGTAATTGCATGTACTATTGCTTCTGGCTCATTGCCTTAGGGTACCATTGTTTTAAAAGTGATCTCAAAAGGCAACAGTGTCTTTGGACTAGGGAAACTGAGATTTGAATTTCTACTTATTATCCTTTGGCTTTTTTTAATCCAAAGAGGAATATAAGAAACATTTAAGTAATCCTAAAAACAGATCATGGTTGTAATTGTCTCAACAATCTCATATGAATACCACAAAATCTCAGAGTTATCGCCAAAAAGTGAAAATGCCAATGATGCATTTGATTGAAAAACCTGAATTAGATTTTAGTGCAAAACTTGGTCTTTCATTTAATTTGTTTACGATCTTTACAAGCTTATTCCTTGATATTTCCGTTTGAGGATCTTTAAAAGCTTTACAAGCAGGACTGAGTATTATTAATATTACAGTATTAAGTAAGGGTTCCAATCAGAGTCAAATATGTCTTCACAATATCCCTAAAAGCAAGAGGAGTCAGACAGTGTGTTCTAGTTAATAGATTACTGGCTTGGAATCAGGAAAACTAAATTCTACTCCTAGCTTAACCAGTATGCTGGTTTACTTGGGTAAGTCATTTTGTCTCTTAGGCTACGTCTACACAGAAAAGTTATTTCAAAATAACAGCCATTATTTCAAAACAACTTTGTGAACATCTACACTATTTTAAAATAAATATGAAATAGTGGGTGCATTATTTCAAAGTTCGTAAACCACACTGCAGGAGGAATAACACCTATTTAGAAATAGCTAGTTCGAAATAGGCACTGTGAAGACACGGGATAGCACTATTTCAAAACAAATCATAACAGCATCCCGAGGCACTATTTTGAAATAAGAATTATGGGTCGACATATGCTATTTCATAATAGCTGGGTGTTATTCCAAAATGCATTCTTGGCCATGTCTACACTGCCCCCCCACCCCCACTTCTGGAAGGGGCATGGTAATTAGCGGAGCGGAAGATGTAAATGAAGTGCAGATTAAAATATCTCACACCTCATTTGCATAGTCCAGAACCAAGATCTTGTGGGAATATGCAAATGAGGTGTGACATATTTTAATCTGCACCTCATTTGCATCTTCCACTCTGCTCATTACCATGCCCCTTCCGGAAGGGGTGGGGGTGGTGTAGACATGGACCTTGTGTTTAGCTGTGTTATTCGGAAATAAACTAATTCAGAATAACTGTTCTCATCATCATCAATAACCGTGGGCTCAGTGCCCATTGGCATCTGATGCCTCTCTTAGTATTTCCTTCCAAATAGCTATTCTGGAATGGATTATTTCAAAATAACACTGCTGTGTAGATGTAGCCCATCAGTAAGATTGGAAAGATGATCGTTTCAAGAGGGCTTTGAGCTCTAATGATGAACTGTGCTTTATAAAAAACTAGGATATTTATTTATTTATTTAAAATTGAGCCATAGAGTGGTTCTGATTTTCCAAAACAGAGGCTGTATAGCAGACTGGAGAAGAAAACAACTGTTCCCTGCTCTAACCACTTGACTATGCTTCCCTTCTACAAACACACAAATGACAATTAAAATAACAATAAAATAAAAATAAAATAATCACTATACCTATAATGCCATCTACATTAAGTAAACAAGACCTGTGCTAAGAACATTGTGTACTGTCAGCCTGAAAACAGCTGCTGCACCATCTTCACACAAAATTAGGTATGATGCGACCAAGCAAATTCTTGTTTCAGTCACAAAAAGTTGCCATTACAGTACTTACATATAATGTTCAAGGCAAAAACACAAAAAATGGCCAATATCTAGGGACAATGTCATAGTAATATTAGTACATTTTGTCCATTTTATGATTACACAACTCATGTGCTCCATTTACCTTTTGTAGATTATTTTGACCACAACCCAAGTCCCAAAATGTATGGGTATCTTCTTTATGGGTCATTCTCTAACCTTCATTGTGTATCAGAAAAATTTACAGGTGGAATTTTTTGCTGCCATTGAGCTGAATTATAGTAACTGATTATAATAAGAATAGAGCGGAAACAATAATGAGTGCTTTTGAAAATCCTGCTTCTCCTATCTGCATCTAAGTTGCACTTCTAATGACCAGAAGTAAATGAACCCTTCAACTTCAGAATAAACTGTATACTAATGATACTGAATATCTTACAATTTTAATCTCAGATGACCAAGATCTGAGATGTTAAGATTCTGCATAGGTTGTAGCCTACTTTTCGCTCCTTGTTTGAAATTTTAAGTATTCTATTTATAGAAGATCATCAACTTCCTTTTAATTAAAAGAGCCTTTTGGAACCATTTTGATATAGAAGTAATTGCATTTCTGGGCCTCTTGTCTCCTTATTCAATGTGTATAGTTCCATGCAAACCTGACACTATATAAAAATATGAAGTGACAATAATAAATTGTCCCTTCTACAAAATTCACTGCCCCTGAAGTTATCCTGAATTGAATGTTTGATTGCTTCAGGTTGAAACCTCTGGCTTCTTTCTTTTAGAGACTTATTGGCTACGTCTACACGTGCACGCTACATCGAAATAGCTTATTTCGATGTAGCGACGTCTACACGTCCTCCAGGGATGGCAACGTCGACGTTCAACTTCGACGTTGGGCAGCACCACATCGAAATAGGCGCTGCAAAGGAACGTCTACACGCCAAAGTAGAACACATCGAAATAAGGGTGCCAGGAACAGCTGCAGACAGGGTCACAGGGTGGACTCAACAGCAAGCCGCTCCCTTAAAGGGCCCCTCCCAGACACAGTTGCACTAAACAACACAAGATCCACAGAGCCGACAACTGGCTGCAGACCCTGTGCATGCAGCATGGATCCCCAGCTGCAGCAGCAGCAGCCAGAAGCCCTGGGCTAAGGGCTGCTGCACACGGTGACCATAGAGCCTTGCAGGGGCTGGAGAGAGAGCGTCTCTCAACCCCTCAGCTGATGGCCAACATGGCGGACCCCGCTATTTCGATGTTGTGGGATGCGGATCGTCTACACATGCCCTACTTCGACGTTCAACTTCGAAGTAGGACGCTATTCTCATCCCCCCATGGTGTTAGCGACTTCGATGTCTCGCCGCCTAACGTCGATTTCAACTTCGAAATAGCGCCCAACACGTGTAGCCGTGACGGGCGCTATTTCGAAGTTGGAGCCACTACTTCGAAGTAGTGTGCACGTGTAGACACGGCCATTGAGATGGTGAGTCCATCTTGCAATCCACATTACCAAGTCATTAGAACAGTGAATGCTTTAGAATTTAATTTCAGAGCTCAGATATTTAGATGTGATCTACTGTGGATTTTTCAAACAAGAGCTTCAATATCCATGAACGTGGAATAAGATGGCGCTTGTTGCCAATGTTGGGGACAAGTATGTGCTGTGAGGAAATCGCTTACAGCACTCTGGCTATTTTTCTCATCAAATTTAGGTTCATTCATGTACTGGGCCTATCTTCATAATATTTCAGTGGCTATAGGCAAATTCCTTTTATTTGTGTAATTTTTCTTTCCTCTTCGAATTTTAAAATTCAGTGGCAAGTAGAAAAGAGGCCCCACTTATGTTGGAGCAGTGGTGATTTGCATCTAGAATTCTCATCAGCTGGAACAGCCCTCAGAGTTTGTATTGCATTTTGTATTGGCAAACAGTTGTAGGAGAAAATTACTTGATTATTTTTTAAGGGAGGCTGAATTGAATACTTGTCTCTTGAGTACAAATTTACGGCTGGTCATTAAGTATTAAAGGAACTGCTAATATCTCTCTGTGCAGAGATATAGGTGCTTGAATCGTAAATTAACCAGTTTGTGCAGAGTTTGCTGGCTGGAACTATCTGAATTTGCCACTCTGGGGAAAAAAATATTTAAAGTTTAAAAGAAGACACATTAACCTTGATTTTCCTTCAGCTTTGCTGAGGCAGACCCTGGTAATTAATGTCCTTACATCAAATATGTTACCAGGATCATAAAGCAAAATTTAAAAAACTACATTTCTGTAAAATAGAGCTGGCAAGAACATTGCATTTGTTCATAGTGACATCTGCTTTTTGCTTGCCGTAGAAACATGAACTACCCCACGTCACACACTTCTGTCTTCTGGTATTCAGCGTTTTAGGAACACCAAGAACGTGCGGGTGCATCCCCAACCATCTTGACTAATAGCCACTGATGGGCAGGTTGTTCCCGCAGGTTGACTGTGACTGTGTGATGTGTGAAGGAATACTTCTTTTTTGTTTTAAACCTGCTACCTATTAATTCCATTGGGTGACCACTGCTTCCTGTGGTATGTGAAAGGGGTAAATAACACACTTATTCACAATCTCCATGACATACATGATTTTATAGATGTCTATCATAAGGTCACTCAGTCAGCTCCCTCCCTATCCTAGACACTCTGCTGTATGAATTCATCTTATGAAAAGGTTTAGGCCTCACAAAAGTTATGGTTCCTTAAGAATCCTATGTACTCACTGAAAAATCTTCAGGCCGAGCCCTTCAAAAAGGGGTGCCTCAAATCACACTCTTGTGTCCACAAGGAAGTTTTTGGGTCTTCAGAAATTTTGAAAATCAGACAACTTACTTAGAAGACTAATCTTAGCCATTCATTTTTAAAGGTTGCTTTGAAATTTTAGTATACAAACAATGACTGCCTATTGCATGGTTGAGCTGATTACTGTGGACCAGGGGCTTCAAAGTATGATGTTTACCTTGTTGGAGGTCTGTAAGGAACTGATGTATTCATATGTATAAATGAGGCCCATGGAGCCTGTATTAATAAAACTGCCACTTTTCAGCATTTCACTTAGTTTCTGTTCTCTCTTTAGGTTATGGCTCCTGATGCTTCTGAAGAAGGGTAGCTCAATCTTTCTGTGAGCTTACTGTGGTATTGTATTAATAACACTCAGGTTGCAACTTTCAAGGGATAATTTTAAGAAATCTTGTTAAGAGCTCTGTTTCCCTTATATATTCCTTAACCTGTGATCTGTCTCCAACCTCAGGCTTTCCCTCTCTCACTCCTTAAGAACAACGACCTGGGCTTTTGATTGCTTGAGGCGTCTCTGGAGTTGTCAAGCAGACTGGAGTGGCTCACAACCATGGATGCCAATCTCAGGGCAGACTGTTACAGTCCAGGGCACAAACCCCACATTGGTGGTGTGTTGTGTCATTAGATTTCTATAAGCCCCTCTGTCTATAGGAGCCTCTGACTCTTTGTGGGAGGATCCTTTGTGCTGCAGTCTGGCTCTAAAGCCTACAGCTCCCATGGTGCCTTGTGAAGAAAAAGAAAGGAACCGTGGCTTTTTTGTCATGCAGAGAAAAAAAAGATGGTGGTCTCCTTGTTTTGGGGAGTTAAGGCTGCTGCTGTGGACACACTGTGGCCTGTGATCAAACAGAACACTCCAAAGCAGGTGTGGAGCTTTTTCCCAGCCCGGGAACTGCTTTGGGAAGCTAGACTCTGTTTTTGAGAGGCCCTGCACAAAAGGGACTATAATTACCTGTGCCTATTAAAATGCTGCAGGGGGCAGTTCCAGTGTCAAAGGGGCTGTTCAGCTTGTTGCTTCTCCTAGATGCTGCACAGAACTTCCACGGAGCTGTCTGCAAACCAGTGGAGTACCTGCAAGCATGCAATGTCAGCAAGTATCTGCAACTCTGATACTTGATGAGTGTACACTCCAAGGTGGGGGTCACTGATGGCAGTGTACTTGCTGGTTAGAGAAGTTACATGTATTTATCTGCATATTGTTAATTGATTTTATTCAAGTTTAGTCTGTAACCCTGTTTCCTTAAGTTGTTTAGTAAAGTGTGTGTTAATTCTAATTTGACCCATTAGATATATACTATTTATAATTGCTGCTTGGGAGTTAAACCTGGATTATAACTGGAATAAATTGGAGGTTCCCAAGGCATACCATTAAGTATATACAGGGGTCAGTCAGGTGGAGCCACCATCATTATACAGACCTTTAAAAATCAAAGACTGCAGCAAAGTGGTGAAAAGAGGATTCCCAACTATCCAGCATCACCACTGGGATATGCAGGATCTCATTTAATATTATACCCATCAGGCGCAAAGGCACACAAGTGAGTGCTGCCTACTCCTGAGTAACCCACAGAAGAAAAAGAAGGGGTTACATTTCATTTACCAAGTACCATGTGTAAATCACCGAGCACTGTAACATCTTAACATGGAGTCACAGGCATGTCCCTTGGGCACTCCAGACAAGTCTGCCTTTTGGGGTAGATTGTCTCTTAAACAAAAAACACAGTAACTGTCAGATTTCTCACTGTATCAAAGGACCAGTCTCTTACTCCAGAGCAATTACACCTCAGGTCACACTCCAAAGACAAGTCTTGCAGTCAATCTAGAAATAAACTAACAGATTTATTATCTAAGAAAAGGAAACAAGAGTAATTCAAAAGACTAAAGCATGTGCACGCACACACACAAGTGTGCACACACCCACACACACACACAAACACACACGAGTTACTACTTTATGTTCCAATAAATAATAGAAGGTAATATAATCACAGAATAATAGAACCAGAAGGAACCTTGGGCAGGCCTTATCATCAAGTCCAATCGCCCGCACTCATGGCAGGACCAATCACCATCTAGACTCTTGGTGTTCAATCAGTTCTGAAGCAGTAGCCACTATAGGGAACTAGCCATGTTATTCTGAAAATATAAGGTTTTTTGAGTTTTTATTGTTCAAGCCAACTAGTCACACTCAACTAGCCAAATAGCCACATGTGGCTAGCACGTAGGACACCATGGAATTCTAAACAATCCCTGACAAGTGTTTGTCTAATTTGTTCTTTAAAATCTCCAATGATGGAAATTCTACAACACCCCAAGGCAATCTATTCCAGTGTTTAACAACCCTGACAGTTCAGAAGTTTTTTCTAATGTCCAACCTAGACACCCCTTGCTGCAATTAAAGCCTGTTGTGTCTTGTCCTGTTATTAGCAGTTAAGGAGAATATTTTTTCTCCCTTCTCCTTGTAATAACCTTTTTACGTATTTGAAAGCTGCTATCATGTCTCCTTTCAGTTTGTATTCTCCAGACTAAACAAACCCAATTCCTGCAGTCTTCCCTCATAGGTCATGCTTTCTAGACCTTTAATCATATTTGTTTCTCTTCTCTGAACTATCTCCAGTTTATCCACATCTTTCTTGAAATAACTGGGTATGATATTCCATCTGAGGCCTAGTCAGCACAGAATAGAGTGGAAGAATTACTTGTATTTTGCTTGCATCACTTCTGTTAATACATCCCAGAATTATGTTTGCTCTTTTTTGCAACAGTGTTATGCTATTGACTTGTGTTTAGCTTGTGGTCCACTATGACCCCTAGATCCCTTTCTGCAGTACTCCATTTTGTATGTAAACAACTGATTGTTCCTTTCTAAGTGGAGTACTTTGCATTTGTCCTTAGTTAATTTCATTCTATTTACCACAGACCATTTCTCTAGTTTGTCTAGCTCATTTTGAACTATGATCCTATCCTCCAAATTACTTGCAACCCTCCCAGGTTGGTATCAAACTTTGTTAAGTGTACAAACTTTATAAATGAACTCTGCCATTATCGAAATCACTCATGAAAATAAGTTTTCATCCCAAATCAGGATGAGAAGCTCAAAATTTTTCATCAATGGAAAGTCACATTGGGTTATTTGAAACACAGGATAATTTTTAAATGTTTCAGTTTAATTTAAAATTTTATGTCTTTTATTAGTATCAATCACAATTTAATGGAAGGCTTTTGAACTGTAACACAGTTTTGTGTTTCAAAAATTAGAAAAATTAGGGATTAGAGCCGGCCCAAAAACTGATCCCTGAAGAATCCCACTTGCTATGCCCTTGCACCATAACTGTGAACCACTGATAACTAATCACCTCTCTATAATATGAAGACCCAGATGAGCCCGACCAGTTTCCAGCTGTTCATTTGCCATTGTTCAGTAATGGTGAGGGATCTTAATATGAGCTGGCATGTGGTTCACTGGCCTCACAAAGCTTTCTTCCTTCCATGTGCTCCCATTGTCTCTCATTCTTATGTGCACAGGCAAGCATTCCTGGCAGCTGGAGCCAAAATGGGGAGCTCCAATTGAGAAGATTTTGTTGCCAGTTTTGTCTTGGATTAACTGGTAGCAAAGAGAAATATATTTACTTAAGTCCTCACTGATTCTGCAGAAAAGGATTGGTGGGGCTTTCAATCAAACCCATGAGAATCACATGTATTGGGACATATATTTCTTATGTTACATACACAATATAGAACTTTTGGCAATCAGATCAAATTTTTACTAAAGAGTCTCTTCACTTTTGCAATTGCAGGTAATGCAATCAGATGGCTTTAGCCATTCAAATTGACTTAACCAACTCTAAAGCCATTTCATTATCCTTCTGTCATTTCCTTGCGGGAAGGGAAATGTAGTCTAAAACAGAAGCTAAACCACCATAATATAAAAAAGCAAGGTGATGGCAATCTAATTCATTACCAAATGTTGTCAAGTTGTTGATATCCTGTGGACTTCCTGCTTCTCCTCCAATAGGACTCTGTGGATATGTTGTAATATATGAACAAACATGTACAAATGGCTTTCTGTTGAGTCAAAGCAGGCAATGATGACACAAGTGGTAACAGAACCTACATTTATGGGAAAGGGAGAAAGCGTGAAATGAAAGATGATACCATTTTCTGGTGTAAGCTGATAACTCTCCAATAATCATATTAAAGATTTGATGTAGTGAAATGGTGGTAAGAGACTGGCCTTGGTTTCTTCACCCCTTTCGCTTTTGGGATTAGGATTCATGGCAGAGTTAGTCTTGTCACGTGACAGGATTCTGTATCCACTAATTGCAAAGGCTGCAGTTCTCATTGGCAAGAACCCAACAAGTAGCACTTGTCAAGAATTACGCTTCTAGGACATGCTCTTGATTAGAGCTCGTGAGAAACTGTCAAAATGGTTTGAAAAAAGTTTCAAAATTGTCAAAAGTCCCCTTTAACATTTTTGAAACACAAAACTGTGTTACAGTTCAAAAGCCTTCCATTAAATTGTGATTGATACTAATTAAAGACATATAATTTTAAATTAAACCAAAACATTTAAAAATGATCCTGTGTTTCAATTGACCCAATGTGACTTTCCATTGATGAAAAATTTTGAGCTTCTCATCCTGATTTGGGATGAAAATTGTTGAAATCTCAAAAATTCTCTTGGAATGAGAAAACCATTTCCTACTTAGTTCTTCTCTAAATTATGTATTACTCAAGAACACTTTGGATTATATATGCCCATGAGCTTTAAAAAAAAAAACAAAAGAAAATGTATGTCAGGAGCAAGCAGTTGCTACCAACCCCATGGTGCTGTATAGCAGAGAGGTCAAGCATGGGGTATGATTCAGCTTAAAAATGCACTTTAATCAATTCTGCCAAATGGCATATGACCCTGAAATTGGATCTTCGCCAAAGTTCCCTCTGTTTTTTTCTATCCATGTGCAGAATAAAATTTGTTATGTTCACCAAGATGCATACTGATGCACACCACCCGTAGGAGTGCTTGCTGCTGGCTCTGGGTGTGTAGGCACTCTGCTAATCGGCTAAGTGGCATTTGAATCTTTCCTGATAGGCCACCAGGTACTCAGGGTACAGGAAGCGCTTACCTTTATCCCTCAGCAAAATACTCTCTAGTGTATTCATGGGGCCAGCATATCTGCTTATCTGCTCCAGCTGCAAAAACAATTTGGTTTACAAATATGAGTTGAATCAATAATTTCACTACATTTAATAAAATCTCTTAGAAAAATCATGTGCTCCTGAATGTTGTAAACAGACTCATTCTTTCTGCGCTATAGTAAACCCACGCTTAACAGATTTAATTTTTATATTCCAATATCATGATATTCTAAACAAAAAATAACATCACTATCATATAACTGATTATTTTGTCTCTGATATTTACATGGTGATGATTTGTAAACCTGTTCAAATTTACTAAATAAATAATAATTTAAAAACATTATCAGAAAGTGGACTAGACATTTGCCCATGCATGTGGGAAGAAACAATTAGGTTTTTGAGAAATTATGAAGCATACGATCATCAGTCTTTAGACACAACATGGATTTTAGTGGGAAAGGATGGAGATGGAGGATTAAAAAATTAAGGCTGTGTGGATTTGGGAGAGATAGAAGATGACGGAATTGCTGCAGTTACAGAAGAAGGTGGACTAAGGCAAGTTTTGGGATGAAAGATGAGATGTGTCATGTTGTCTGAGTTCCTGGCTCAATGACTAGGGAGAGAGGTCTCCCCAGCAATAACCACTCAGTACCTAGAAGCATGGGGAAAAGCCTCTGACGCAAAATAGAACTGGAGATTTGCTGGGTGAAAGTGCAGAAATCAGGTCAATTTGAGAGAGAACTGGTTGGCATATACTTTGAAAATCAGTTTGTTGTTAATACCAGAAAACGTGAAGTCATCTAAATTCACCCACAGTTTGGACATCTTTATATATTTAGCTTGACTATTGTTTCATTTGTGGATAGTCTTCTTGTTTTGGTCCAAAAGGATGATCTTTTCTAAAGTGTCTTTATCTGACATAGGTTCAAACTGAAGATATTTTATACAATCTATGTCTGTGCAACATACTGACATTTGCTAGCTCATTTCTTTGATTACAGTTATTACACACCAATTGTTCAGGGGAGCTACTACACCCTGAAACCAAAAGATGTGAAATGCAACTGGCTCATATAAATGCTTATTTACCTGAATTCTACAGGGTCAGCAATAGAAGAGCAGAATAGAGTGATAAGAATTAATTAATATGCAAATTGCTATACTTTAGTGAGAAATGTTCTCCAAATGCTTAGATATTTAGAAATGCAACTGGTACATAGCGCTCTGCCCAATATAGATGGACCCAAAAGTCATTTCTTCTGCTCAGGAATGATTATTTGTATTTATGCAGTATACTTTTAGCTATGTGATTCCCAGAACATTAAAGAGACAAGGTGGGTAAGGAAACATCTTTTACTGGAAAGAGAAAGGTTGTCTAATCACCAACAGAAGCTGATCCAACAAAAGATATTATCTCACCCACTTTCTCTCTCTGATATTTATTTATGAAAGTTAATGTAATATTGCTCAGAGCTGGATTCATGAAAATGTAATATACCACAATAAACTGCAGTAAACACCACCATGTAAACACATGCTTGACAATGGTGTAGATATCCCTGGCTTAGACTCCTGATCTTCAACACTCACCTTTGATCTTCATATATGGCCTCTCGGCTGTCTAAGTTAATGCCCACCTGTTAGGATGGCACTGTGCCTGTTTACTAGCTGGCTGGACCTTTGCCTGTGGGCATAGATGCCAGACAGTGATTACTTTAGTTTCCTTTCTCCAGAAGGAGGTCCTGCCTCTGGAGCTGCACCAAAGCAGAGCAACCGCATGCCTCTGTAAACTTAATCACACATTTTGATGCTGTGCTGGCAGAGAAAAGATTATCTGAAGAGTTGAAGACTACAGAACAGAGTTCAGAATCATGATGGGCTGTTAGCAAGGAAGGTAGTACTTTGATGTTTGCATGAGAAACCCATTAAGACTGCTCAGTGTGTCCAAACTATGTAACTGTCAAGCACAGCCCAAGACACTCTGTGTGAGAGCAATTGCATGTCAAAGCCACCAAGGAACAAACAGTCACAGAGGAGATATAATAGAGCTCAAGACACAAGCTCTGCACTTATCTCAAGGACTCTGCAACTAGCCAAGACAGGATAACCATGAGGGGTCTTCAACCACTGAGTAAAGTGTATAGGGCTGTAAATCCTCAACGAAAAATGGATTTCTGCACATGAGGTTGTGCTCTGGAAGGAAGCATTCAAGAAAGAAGAATTGGTCAGTGTGCCTTTCTGGGAGGCTGCTCAAAGTCCTAAAAGAGTAAGAAAATCTGTGCTGAAAAGAGAAATACGGTAGGTAATAAATCAAGAATAGCAGTGTGTTAAGGCTTGCAGTTGTAGCAGGAAAGTCAACTTGTACCCTGTTTTCTTTGAGTTCTCATATCTTCCCCTTCACCTGGTATCTGGGTATTTCCCAGAAGTGCATTGAATGGTGTGTCAATAATCTGTTATCTGCCCCCCACCCCCTCCAGCTTTTGTTCCCACTTCCTTTCCCTGAAAGAAAATTATGTGACTTATGTGAAAATACAAACTATTTATTTTCTTTTTATGTCTGAATCAGTGCTAGCCAAAAGGAGTTAGGGAAGAAGGAGGGCATTTTCCAGTGTATCAAGAGGAAGCTAACTGCTAGGGAGAAATAAGGTCTATTGATAAATTAATAAATGACCCAAAATGGCTGATAGGGCATCTTGAAATCTGTGTTCAACACGAAAAATATCAAAAAAGAAGTTTGAACAGCTAGGGAAAATCAATGACCAATTCAGTGGGCCAAATGGCAGCAGAATCTTTGTGGTTCTGATGTCCAGGAGGGTGGTGGAGAGAGCTGTAGGAGTAGTTACTCCCCACTCCTCCAGACCCAGCCCTGAGCTCCACCTCTATTCTATCCTTTCCCCCAAACAATGCTTCTGCTCCGTTTCCCCACCTCTACCCTGGGCACACCCAAACCCAGTTCTGATGCTGTTTCCTGGAGCTTCCTTAATCAACTGTTTGCAGCCCTCCAGGAGCACTGGGAGTGTGGGGAAGGAGTTGGTCGGTGGGGTCACCAGCAGGCTGGAGAGGGCAAAGCAGAGGGGAAAGCTTGGCTATTGGTGAGTTCTCAGCACCACCTAATTTCTCCCAGGTGCTCTAGCCCTGGTCCACCCGTTGAATTTGGTGCCCATGCCAGAATAGAATTGGGGTACCAGTGGCACTCTGTGGGTGCTTCCTATATAGAAGTCTGCAAGGTGTGGGGCAGGATGGTGTATCCACCACAGACGTGATATTTGCATTGTCTCCCCACTCCCATGCACACACATACATTCTTCCCAGAAGCTGAATAAGGAGCCTGCTCCTGTGATCCAATAGCTGCCATGATATGGGAGATGAAAGGAGAATAGTCTTCTCCCTCCTTCACCTCCATGTTCCTGCACTATGCCTGGCCCAATGGGTGGAGAGGGACAGAGCAAGCATGTTAGAGTTACTCCCTACCTACTTGTGTCTTTCTTTCTCTGTTATAGGAGCAGAGGACTTGCCAGACTGAATCTAAAGCGAGATTCATATAGCCTAATATCCAGGCTCCGAAAGTGGCCAGTGCTAGGTTCTTCAGAGGAAGATGTAAGAACTCTTCATTAGGTCACTATGGGGTTATTTGCTCTTAGTTTTTTCATCTTAATCTTTGATTAAATTTGGCTAAAGCCCTGAAACATGAGGTTTAATCTCCCTTCCCACTATTCTTGTTGTTAACATTAATTATTGTAACTCAAGATATTCTTGGTATCCATATAAACATCCAATCCAGCTTTGAAAACTCATGGGCCTCATGTGACAATGACTTCCACAGCCTAATTATGTATTATGCATTAAATGTGTTTCTTTGAATTTGCTACCTGCCAATTTTGTTGACTGTTCCCTTGTTCTTGTGTTATAAGAAACAGCATAATACAAACAGTACACGAAAAATGTTAGAGATGTGGGCAGAGTTCCTGAAGCTGGCTAGCTCAGATCAATAGATATATATGGGAATTCTGTAGGCATTTCCCTTCCTTTATTTTACATTTTATTTTGAGTGAAAGAGGAAAAGGAAAGTGAAGGTGGCACAGGTTATATAATCACTGTAAAACCAAAGATCACAATATAAGCATTAGCTACGATAATCAAGTGAGATTACTACAAACAGAATATGTAAGTGCAATCAATAGAATTAAAAATAAATGATCCACATTTATTCATCTGCTGCAAAAGATGGCAACTGGATGCAGGTCCACTGGTGGGGTGTGGGGCAAAAGGGGCAACTGCCCCATGATCTGAAGATTCAAAAGGCCCTAGAGTTCTCAGCTATGACTGTAACCCACACACCTGTGTGTGATTAACTGTCCCATGTAGTGGTATTTAGGCCACCTCACAGAGAAAGAATGAGTGTCCTCTATAGCCTAAGCTGCAAGCCAGCTGGCCTTTAGCTCAAGTTGTAGAGGCACCTGCACTGGGGTCCCAGGTTTGAGCCCACCCTGACAGCAGTTACACTATCACTACTACTGCGGCAGTGGGGGTGGCCAAAGCCCTGTGTGGTACAATCCATGCAGTGCTGAAAGGCTTGTGGTGGTGAAGTGGAGGCGAGATCAAGCCCTTCCCCTCCTACCTGAGGCTCTTCTCCCTCAGGGAGTGTAGAGCTAGTGCCTCCACCCCCACATGCACCTCGCCCATGGCCCCAGCAATTCTGTTAGCCTCCAAGACTGGATGGTACTGTACATTATAATCAGACAACCTAATGAAAGGAAAACAACTAGTGAAAATACAGGTTTTGTTACATATTAGGATAGTCTTCAGAGCAAGAATATTTCTCACTTTATTGAATAAATGGTCGAGTGGAAGGATATCTGAGTATTGACATTGAGCAATTTGACAAAAAAAGAGCCTCCTCAGTCTGTCTGATGTTTTGTACCTACCTCAATAAAAGCAGCAGACCTATTGTACAGGAAATTATACCAGTTCATCTCTTTAGTGGCTCCCTAAAACACACCAAAATCCTGCTCTGTGAAAACATGCTTCAGTGTTTTCTTTCAGATACGGCACAATGCCAGATGCATCTTTCCCATGATGTTACCCACCAGAAATACAGACAATAATACCTTTCCCTTCTATAGCATCTTTCATCCAAGGGCTGCTAAGCATGCCACAAACAATCTAGTTTCACAACCCCCCTTGCATTCATTTTACTGAGGCACTGAGAGGTTAAGGATGTGAAGGTACAGCAGGGAAATGCACAGGCTCTTCTCCATCAAGACTAGAGCAGAGAAAAGGCTGATTTTAGAGGGCTGTCACTTAGGATGGAAAAACATACTTTTAACTTGTAAACACATCAAATTCAGTATGGAAATCATTGAGACAGAATAAATGTGGATTCTCACAATCTCATGTTAGCAGCTGCTTTTCAGACAGATGCCCTTTCATAGCACGGTGACCCCTAAGTGACCACGTCAAGGTCACAAAAAGAGACACTTGCAGGCCAACGAATAATACCCAGAAGTTCAAACTCCCAGTGAGGTGCAGAAAGCAAAAAACTGTATTTCTTTCCATTAAAAATTGCATTGGTATATGAAGAAATACATACTTGTTGTTTCATAAAATACTAACTCACTAACTTTATCTTTCTGCCCTACCATCACTCCTTTTTTTTTTTTGCCATTTCCTCTTCCCACCCTTGTCTAGAGCTAATTGTGTCACAGCTAGAAGGCTTGCCAGTAGTCTCCACCCCCACTACTCTCAATGGCCAGGAATCGTTGGAATTATCATCTTTCCCCATTTCTGATCCCCACAGGTTTTCAGCATCCAAGGTTTTTTATACTATTTAACACCTTTTTTAAGATATTAATGCTAACTTTTTCACTTTGTCTTCATCAATTCTGTTTCTTCAAGCTATTCCTTCTCTGAATAAGTTTTTTTTTTCCTGTGGCGTCTTTCAACCTATTTTTCTGATCCCAAAATAGGTTGTTTTGGGTAACACTTCAAAGTTTAATAATTGTTCATCTTTGGGCTATTTGTTCATAATATTTCTCCTGGCTACCAGTGGTGGAGGAACAGAAAGATGAGCTCCAGTGAAGCTTCTAGTAGGGACCACAGAAGTACCTCCTACAGCAGCACCCTTACCTGCCCTAGGCACTGCAACCCTAATCCCAGCCCAGTGTAGAGGGATAAGGAAGGGGAACTGGAGAACAAGTGTGTCCCACCACTGAGCCTGCAGCAGCAGTTCCAGTCTTTCATGGGGTTGGGCCTGGTGCCCTGCTCCAAGCATTGCAACCTGGCATGTGGGATCACAGCACTGCTAAGGTTTGGCACACTTTGCCACTCAGTGAACATTGGCCTGCCTTCCCTACCATCATGATAGAAGCCCAGGTGAGTCAAACCTGAGTGGTGCTGAAACCCCATACCCTGGGTTTCAACACCCAGAGCAGGGTCAGTGGTCTAGCCTTGAATGACACAGAAACCACCAGAGTAATATCAATAAGGCAAGAAACAAAAAAACAGAAAAAAAATATGGGCAAATGCTATTGGAAACTTTTTTCACTGTGAGGAATCCTAATAACTATATACATTTTTTAGCCTCTCAGGGCCCCGTGTACAGTAATCCCTCAGTTTACCTGGAGGTTGCATCCTGGGCAACCTCCGCGTAAATCAAATTTTGGGTAAATTGGGGAGATCCCCAGAATTCCCTAGCTAGGGAGTGGGCCGCTGGAGCCCGTGCAGAGCTATGCTGCTCCCCAGCTCCCCACAGCTGGTGGAATGTGGGCAGCAGCAGTGCTCCACCACTCTTCTAGCTGCCTGCTTCTCCTGGCTGGGAGAAGTGGGTAGTGCTGCCACCAGCTCCAGCTGCTGTTTTCCCCCAGCTGGCAAAGTGGAGGGGCGCAGCCATGAGGCCCGCCTGTGTCTCCCAGCTGGAGGACACACAAGCAGCTCGGTGCCCTCCAGGCTCTCCTAGCTGGGTGCGCCGGGGGCTGGAAGGTGTTGGGGGGCAGTTTTGATTTGCATTTAACTCAAGTTAATGCGAGTCAAGCACAAATTTAAATCATGCTTCTCGAGGTTCACTGTACCTGTATCAGGTTGCACCAGCTATTCCTTCACCAGTGCTACCTGCTCTATTTTTGTGTATCTTTTTAGCATGCTTGGTCATTTAAGTGACTTCTAATGGAGTCCATTCTGTATGGCCATGGCTACACTAGCTCCCCCTTTCAAAAGGGGGATGCTAATGAACCACTTTGGCAGATGCTAATGAAGCACTGCCATGAACATGCAGCGCTTCATTAGCATAATGGTGGCCGCGTGCATTTCAAAATTGCCGCTTTTGAAACGCATGCCACTGGTGTAGACGGGGGCCTTTGAAAAGGCCCCCCCCCCGGATTTCAAAAACCCTTTCTTCCCAAAACCAAATAGGAAGAATGGGCTTTCGAAATCGGGGGGGGGGGGGGGGCTCTCAAAAGGCCCCCATCTACACCAGCGGCGTGTGTTTTGAAAGTGGCACTTTTGAAAAGCGTGCAACTGCCATTATGCTAACGATGTGCTGCATATTCATGACAGTGCCTCATTAGCATCTGCTGAAGTGGCTTTTTAGCATCCCCCTTTCGAAATGGGGGGGCAGCTAGTGTAGCCACGGCCTCAGAGATGTTAACAGTATGCTTAGTTAGTGAAACTGAAATATCTAATACACTCCTATGCACGCAGTCCTGCAAAAGGCTTAACTTCACTCGGTAGTACTTATCTTTAAGCATATGAAGAGTCCCTTTGATTTCGATGGGACTACACACATGCTTGAAGTCAAATACATGGTTAGGTGTTTGCAGGATTGAGGCTTTTACCAAAACTTTGGCCCTGATTCTGGATTTTCTGGTTTCTCATTCATCACTGACTATTTGGAATTTTATTTGACTTATTGTAGTGATAGTGTCGTAGAGTCATAGAATCATAGAACACTAGGACTAGAAGGGACCTCAAGAAGCCATCGAGTCCAGCCCCCTGCCCCAATGGCATGTGGGTCAAACTCCTGATACTCCTGAAGAGTGGCTCACAGGACAAGAAGCCTCCTATCAAGGGACTAGTTTTAACCAGGTAGGGTTAGTGTGATGATTCCAGAAATCGAGCAGATTTTATATGATTAACAAATTAAAGCTAACATCTCATTTAGACTTCTAACCCAGTTGTCTTATTATACCGCCTTTGCTACAATCCTTTTCAGAGAAATGCATGAAAAGAAAAATAAGGAAATCTGTTCATTACAGCATCAGCAGGCTATCTGCTGTATGGTAAAATATACGGAGAGGAGCTGGTTAATGTTCTGAGAAGCTGAGGGGTAGTGACACACTGTGCTTAACTGACCTGGAAAGAGCTTATGTATTTCCTTTTAATTTGATACGGATGGCTAAATTATCCTCCCGCCCCCATTTTTTTTCTTCCAAAAAACCTCCTCTGAGTCAAGAGGGCAGTGAATTCCTGTTGGTTACAGGGTTGTCTAATGGTGAAGGGGGAGTCTGAATCCCCGAGGCTGTCAGCAGCTGAGAAGTCAGTCATGACTGTTACTGCTTATGTTCAAGGAAAAAAACTGTAACGCTTGTTACCTTAAACCAAATCAGACTGTACAGTACACACAAGCTGGGTGAGAAGCAGGAATCAATAGCAAGAAAGTATATATACCCTGCCTAGAATCAGGATGAAAATATATTCGTAGTATTCAGGAAAGATAGTAATTTCTTAAGAGTAAAATATGTAACCAGGCTCCTAGTTTATGGTCACCTTTCAATTCCACTATACCTACTAGTTATTATTGTTTATATATGTGTATTACAATAACACCTGTTAGGGTCAGGCTTCCACCGTGCTTTGTTCTATACCAGGGCAGGCAATCATTTTTGCAGAGGGGCATGTCCACGACTCCACTGACCATGGACTAGCTCTGGGCTCCCCAGAAGGGGTGGGGCCTTGGGCAGAAGGGGTGGGACTAAGGGCCACAGAGAGAGACAAATATCGGAGGGGTAGCCATGTTAGTCTGGATCTGTAACAGCAACGAAGGGTCCTGTGGCACCTTATAGACTAACAGAAAAGTTTTGAGCATGAGCTTTCATGAGCACAGACTCACTTCTTCAGATGCTGGTCTTGGAAATCTGCAGGGCCAGGTATAAATAAGCCAGAGCAAGGGTGGGGATAACAAGGTTAGCTCAGTCAGCAAGGGTGAGGCTTACTACCAGCAGTTGATCTGGAGGTGTGAACACCAAGGGAGGGGAAGCTGCTTCTGTATTTAGCCAGCCATTCGCAGCCTTTGTTTAAGCCAGAGCTGAGGGCGTCGAATTTGCAGATGAATTGTAGCTCAGAAATTTCTCTTTGGAGTCTGGTCCTGAAATTTCTTTGCTGTAGGATAGCCACTTTTAAGTCTGCTACTGTGTGGCCTGGGAGATTGAAGTGCTCTCCTACGGGTTTTTGTATATTGCCATTTCTGATATCTGATTTGTGTGCATTTATTCTTTTACGTAGAGACTGTCCAGTTTGTCCGATGTATATAGCAGAGGGGCATTTATACCTGGCCCTGCAGATTTCCAAGACCAGCATCTGAAGAAGTGAGTCTGTGCTCATGAAAGCTCATGCTCAAAACTTTTCTGTTAGTCTATAAGGTGCCACAGGCCCCTTCGTTGCTGTTAGAGAGAGACAAAGAGAATTCATGAGTGTGGAAGAGAAACACTGTGTGTGAGAGACAGACTTTGTGGCACAGATAGAGTGTGTGCTGGTGTATATGTGGCTGTCTGTGGCACAGATTGGGTATGTGTGACCGTGACACAGAGCGTGTGTGCTGGCTGCTGTTGGGTAAGTTTTGGAGAGAAGCCATCCTCTGCCTCTTTATGGGAAATCTGTCCTGCTGTATTGTCTCCCTGCTTCCCTGCTCTGCATTCTTGAGTGAGTCACTTATCATCCATTCATCAGGCTGGAGCAGCTCTGCTGTGTGTCTCCCTTTCCCCACCCCTGCTCTGCAGAGATAGGTACAGGGACAAGGAAACACTCTGACTTCATCACTACCTTCTCTCCTCAACTCTTCTCCTCCCCCTTCTCCCGGCAGAGCTAGCAGGAGAATCCTTAGCGTGGCTTATCTGCAGACTGAACAAGGTGGGGGACGGGGCAGCTGAACACATGCAGCTGCTGCCCATAAATATGCACGCTCTGCTAATCATCTGGGTGGGCCCAAGAGCAATGCTTGGCAGGCTGGACCTGGCCACTGGGACTGATTTTGCCCACTCCTGTTCTACACTAATGCAATATAAACGAGTCCAGAAGAGTTAATGATCTAAGGCTCCAATTCTTCAAAACCCGACCAGGTGCTTAGTTTGAGCATGTTAGTTATTTCACTGGAATGGAGACGATACCTAACAAAACCCTGATGTAAGAGAAGGAGGTAAACAGAAGAAAAATGTGATTTTAACCAAGGCCAGACATGTTCAAGATCAGATTATGAAAGCAGCTGTTGAGGCTGCAGCCCAGGGCCCCAGCTTACAGGGAACCTATAACCCAGTGTCCTGGTATGTAGCCGCCTGTGTGCGGAGGCTCTGCCTGGCAGGGGCATAGGGAAGAAAGCAGCTCTCTCCACTGCCATTTCCCCTCCTCACCCCTGTCTGCGCCTCTTGAGGCACTGCTAGCACTGATCGCCTGCAGTCTCCACCCGCACTTCTCCCAGTGGCCAGGAATTGAGGTCAATGGGAGAAGCAGGAAAGGTACCTGAAAGCTCAGGGTCACACAGGACCACCTGTTCCCTGTGGCAGCTGTGCCAGGTAAGTGACACATCCCTAGCCCCCTCCCGTCCCCTTCCTCCCTCCCAGATCCTGCACCTCCCTCCCACTCCGGCATCCTAACCCTTGCCAGACCATATAACCCCACCCCCATCCCACTCCTGCACTGTAGCTCCCAATCACACCTCACTCTTCTACTCTCAGCCTGCTCCCACAGCCTACCTTCCTCCTAGGCCCCACTCTCAGGCAGCCCCTTCGTGCACACTGAGCCCCTGTTTTTGCCCTGTCCCAGAAGGTAGAGGATCACACAAAATCTACGAGTCCTGGGCCGTCAGAAGAATTAATCTAGCCCTGGACACATGCACATCTAAATGAGTTTGATGTATTCTTATTACAACACGTAACTGAAAGAAGTCCCTGCCAGTCATCCATCTACGTTTCCTCAGGTGGCAACTTACCATCGTTATTAGGGTGGGTCAACAGGAGGAATCTGAAGAGCAAGAAACTGGCTTTGGAGGCTAGTTTAAGGAAAGCATTCCACACACAATGGGGGAGGGGGGTTGCATCATGTAGATTCTTTCTCATGGATAAACAGAACATTTCACAAAAATGTAAATACAACTGAGCAAATACATTTACATTAAATTTTTTAAAAATTATTCCTTTTAAATGGCTTGTGTCTTGTCTCATGTCTGCATGGCTCTATATGTTGGGATAAAAGTCAAACGATACCTTAGGAATCCCTTAATAGGGTTTTCAAAATAAGATTTTGCAAAGTTGAATTTTCAAGCAACTCCAAATATATATATATATATATATATATATTTGCTGAAAAATTAAATATGAGTCTCCATTGAAACTGACAGGGAAAATAATTGCAGGGGTACAGTTTTCATAGTTAGAGCTGACATAACATTTCATATGTGCAGCATTTTGACTTAGAACAGTGGTATTCAACAACAGGTCCTAGGGGGCCGTGAGCAGGTTTCACAGGGGCCTCCAAACATGACTGGCATTACGCTCAATGGGGCTCAGGGCAGACAGCCAAATCTTCAGTGCATGGGCTGAAGCACTGAGGCCAAAGCCCAAGTAATGTAGCTTCACAGTGGCCCCTGTGGTCTGAGTCCCCAGGCAACTGCCCTGCTTGCTACCCACTAACACCAGCCCTGGTTTTATATGCAGAAAACCAGTTATTTTGACACAGGAACACTGTGGAGTTTTTATAGCATGTTGGGGGTGTTCAGAGTGAAAAAGTAGGGTTGCCAGATTTTTGGAGAGGGTTTGAGGGACAGGCAGCCCCAGATGCAGGATCCCCATTGGGGTGGGAAAACCATCAGCACTGCAACTGGGAGACTTCTGTGGCTGGGATCTCCAGCTGGTGTACTTGGGGGTGGAGGAAAACCAGCAGCCCTGTGGCTGGGAGGCTGCTGCAACTGGGAGACTGCTGTGACTGTGAGGCTACTGCCTGGCTGGGACACCCTGCAACCCAGCCAGTTCCTAGCTTCAGGGCTGCCAGGTTTCCCCCACCCCCATGGCTGGGGTTCTCACAGCTCAGGATGCTGGTAGGGCTCTGCGCCCTAGCCTCGGAGCTGCCATGGTCCCCCCGCAACACCTTCTGGGGTTCCTGTGACTCAGACCCAGCTGGGGCATGAAGCCCAACTGGCAGCCACAGCCACAGGAAATGTGGCTCGGGTGGAATTTCCATGACAAGTCCTGACAAATGTCACCATGGCACATTTTTGCATAAACTGGGGACATGGGACTTTTCATGGAAATTTGGGACTGACCCACACATTGCAGGGTGTCTGGCAACGCTAATGAAAAGACGGCTGCTGACTTAGAAGGCTTTGCGTGACGCTTGTTCACATGGAAACTGTGTGTATATGCATTGTTTGGATGAAGACTACTTTGCCTATGTGCACTTCTCACTGGCTACATCTACACTAGAGACTTTGTCAACAAAACTCATGGAACATCCACACAAAAAATACATTCTATTGACAGTAAATCAACAGAATGTGGCACTTCTGTCAGCAGCATTCTGCCATTCCCCCAGGAGGCAGAATGCCTTTCTTGACAGAATCTGTTGACAGAAAGCCAGTGTGGATGCTCTGGGGAGGGGAGGGGCTCTGTGAACAAACAGGGCTTCTGGGACACTGGGAAGCCCTGTCTGCTATGCTTCTGGTTGGCCGTTCTGTCGGGAGAGTGTCTGGGCTGTCCAGCCATTCTCTGTTGACAGAGCAGATTGCTCCTTTGATCTGGCTATACTCTGTCGACAGAAGTTTTGTCAGAAGATATCTTCCGACAGAAACTTCTGTTGACAGTTCACTGAAGTGTAGATGTAGCCACTGTGAATTCTTTGGACACTACCCTGTTTGAAAAGGACATCACAACATGCCAGAAGGTCTGAGCAGACACATTTTATTAGGAGTGAACTGACTTCTAGAAAACTCAGACTTCAGCACAAAAAATGTCCCATGTCTCCATTCATCCTCTGCTCCCCTCTGACACTTAAAAACACCAAGACTATGATTTTATGCTGCTGTTAGAGGTGGTCAGAAAAGCATCTCTCCAACCCTCCCTGTTGCTACTCTGGATGAAACTGGCTAGATACTATTTCCTCACAGCCTGACTATATTTGGCCAGAAGAAGTGCAAGACCAAGTAATGTGACATTCATCATCCCCCTTGTTGAAGGGAGGGGGCAGAATTATAAATATCAGGATGAAATTAAGAAAAGGAAATTTAAGAAAATTTGGAAAACTGGAAACTCTCCAAATAATTAAGTGCATCTGAATGTGGAATAGTTTCCCTAGGGGAATGGTGGAACATACCAAACTGAAATGGCCAAAGTATTGGAGACTATGCAATAAAGAACAATCTTGTAGTGACAGGGTGAAAGATTACATTCTCTAGTGTAGTAGAGCTTTATTAGATTGTCTGACCCTTTCACACTAAAAGATGTTGCAGCTAAATGATTGCACTGAAATAGTTAATTCTTATGCTTACATAGTGAGAGAATGTCATCTAGTGAACAGGTGTGCAGTACTGAGCCTCAGGTACCTGGGTCTGTTTCCAGTTTAACTGCTGTGTGCAGGCCTGCCAACAGGGAAACAAAAGGGGCAGTTGCCCTGGGGTCCAGAGATTCAAAAGGACCTGGGGCTCCTGACCGCCACTGGCACTACCACAGGTGGCCGGAGCCCCAGGCCCTTTAAATTGTTGCCGGAGCACTGTGCGGTGCATTTTGGACAGTTTTGAGGGCTGGAGGCAGGGGCCTAGAATGGCACACTCTGGGTTAAGCTGCGGCTGGCTTTCCCCAGTCCCACCTTTGTTCCTGAGGCCTCAGCCCTTTTAGGAGCAGGGGCCCAGCTCCTCCCACTTTGCCTGTTGGCCTCCTGGGCTTTGTGACAGTCCTTCTGGCTTTGAGATCTTGGTCAAGTCTCTTCATCTCTCTGTTTCCTCTCCCAAACTTTACATCTTGTCTATGTAGATTGTAAGTTCTTCAAGGCAGAAACTGTCTCTTTACCAAATGCTAGTATAGTGCCTAACACAAAGGGACCTGGGTCTCGGCTGAGATATTTAGGGACTTCTGTAATTCGAATAATAATAATACGAAAAAGCAGAAGCAGAAGTATAAGGGGCCAGAGCACATATGCATGTGAGAAGCCAAAACTGGGAGAGACAAGTGTATGACTGACAGGAATTTTAAATTTGTAGGTGGCAAACAGCACATGTGGATGGAGAAGTAGCATAGGGAGCTGAACACAAAGGGAGGTACCAGCAACAGACTGGAAGGGAAAACAAAAACATCCAGCAAGAAACAGAGCACAGATGATGAGGTGAGTCCTCTGGGGAAAGTATCAGAGCCACAGCGGATGGCGATGATGTGTAGCTGCCCTCTCATGAAGGGATCAGACTGCCAGAGTGGGATTCTTATTATTTTCATTGCAGGCCCTATAAATCCTCAACTTGACCCTGGACCTACTATGCCATCTCCCGCTCATTGGTCTCTCTGTGAAATATTGAAAAAAAATAGACTTTTTCCCCATTAACCTTCAGTTTCATGAAACTTTGCACATTGTGAGGATGGTAAGGAGAGGTTTCAAAATGCCTAAAGAAAGCCTACTGTAACTTTGACTTTCTGTCACCAACTGGTGTCAGAAATACCCCAAGATGTGTAGTTGCTTTAGATTTCCATCCTGCTTTGGAGGAGGTTTGAAATAAAGTTCAGGTAAGTTTCTAAGCCTTGGAGCATTAATGTGAACAGAACCTCAAGTTTTTGAAGGTTCCCCCATCACTAGGGATAATACATGACACTTTCCAAAGAAGAAAGGAACAGGTGACAGAGTCTAAAACAAAAGAAAACTTCACAGTTAAGCCCATTAATTCCCCTCCATTATTTCTCCTTAGATTTCATTTAATCTCATGAATCTGCCAAGCTGTTGCCAGGTGTGTCTCCTATACTAACCTGCCTCTAGATTTCATTCTCCTTTTTTATTTCCTGGCTTCATCATTCAGCCGCCTCAGTTTTCTTGTGCTAATTAGCCCTCTGTGTCTGGGATGTGCATTTCTTAACATATGGCGCCATTTCATTGTGTTTGTGCTGTGTTTTGTTTTCCATATGAGTACAGTGTCTGCATTTTACATTTTTGGTATGGTTTGTCAGAAATATCAGATGTCTTCCATTCCACCTACAGAACAACATTCACAGCATCATGCTGAAGTATGCTCTAATTATACTTTAAAATTCTTTACCTCCCATGTTTTCAATTAAGACATCACAGCCATTATGCTACTGTGACAACAGACTGTGATTTTACAGATGTTGGCATTCAGAGGTCAATATCTACCAGGAGATTAAAGTTGCCGGAATTAAGTATTTAAAATAATTAAGAATAATAAAAAGGTACCTTTGCAAATCAGTGAAGCGATGATAAAAACCCGTATAAAGATCCTTCACATGGTGTGTTACTGTCTCTTTGAGGCACTGGCAATGGATGCAGCTATTATAAATCTTCTTCGTATGTAAGACTGCAGAGGGAGGACCTGACTGGCAACACAAAGGAAAAAGCTAGTGAAATCATGGTGTCTAAGAAAGTCTGTAAGAGACAGAGGAAGAGTGAGAGATACACGTATGAGGATGGCTACAGGATTCATTCTTTAGTCTTTATTGCCCACTGACAGTTTGTGTCTGCATAGCTCTAGTCCCAGATTTATATGTTTGTTGTTCACGTTGTCTTTTGTTACAAACTGTGTAACTGGAGCTCTTGCTTTTAGCTGAGCTCATCTGCAGTCACTTTGCCTGTTAACATCAGTGGGTCTTCATTCCTTGCTGGCGTTAGCCTTCAGAGCAGTGAGCTGAATACAAGGCAGGGTGTGAATTTAAACCACTACAATTATATTGGTACAACTCCCCACGTGGACACTTCTTTTGGCAGGAGTGAGTTTTTTGGTTTAGCTTTTGTTGTTTTGGAAATAATTTAAGCCAAAAAAGAACTTTTCTTATTCCAGGATCAGAGGGTCTACATGAGGAGTTTTAGCTATAATGGTATAAATATACTAGCAGAACTGGAATAATCTCCTGTGTACACAAGCCTTCGTTCTCAGTGAATTACAAAAAGGAAATGAACAGATGCATTATTGTGCTCAGCATCTCAGTTTTCCCCCGTCCTAAAGCAAAAGCCATGTACACCTGCTACCTCCCACGCCCACTGCTGCAGGGTCAACTGTCCTCACTTTGCCACCTCCTTACTTGCTGCCACTAGCCTTCATCTTCACTCTGGCTGTTATCCAGTTCACTCCTCAGGCCTTCTAGCCATAAATTCCAGCCACCCCACACACTCCTGCTTGTTTTTCCACAATGGGTAAGTAAAAAACTAGCAGCTGGGAAGCAGGTAGCATGAGCAACACTTCTACAGCTGAATGCGCATTCCCAGCAAGATGGCTGGCTGGATGGGTTAGCAGTTGTTTGAATGTAGGCATAAAGGGAAATATTTAAGACTGGATCCACAAAAAGATGTAGGCATCAAAGTGCCACTTCAGGCACCTAACTCCCAGTTTCAGGCCCCACTGATGTTCACAGAATCCCTGCTCAGCTGCTGCTGAGTAAATTCCCCAACCAATTTCCCCTCACAGACTCCCCACTAAGCACCTAAATTTGTGCAGTAATATTACCTGCCCGCCTAATTTGCTGCCCGTGTCCATTTGCACTGCAGTCCCATACCAAGTTTTCGGCTTTTGGAGCCCCAGACTGGTGCACAAATCTGGGAAGAAAAACACCTAACTCCCCTATGGGGTCCCAATCCCAGGCTTTGAGTTCACCTAATAAAGTAGACCCATATGGATTAACTCACATAAAATACTGAAGGAGGCTGGGTAGATTGAGATCTCCCTCCTAAATTTAGGCCCAGTACACACCCTGAAGTTCAAGTTTCCCATCCACCTGAACTATAGAAGGGATTTGAAAAGAGATCTAATACCCACAGGGGCATGCTCTAGCCATGGGATACAGCATATTCTGATTTGGGTGCCTTCAGTCTCTCCTGTTGTACAAATCATTAAAATGGTCCTTGCAGTAGGGGAACTGGATCCTGGATCTCCCCTAGTCCACAATTCTTGCTCTCACTCTCTGATCCAGTGATCCTTTCATTACTGAATTGAAAGTGAAACAATTCAGCAGAAGAGATTGATAGAGCCCCATGTAAGAATATTTCAATAGCCTAGTCACAAGAACATACAACTGAGTTGTAACAGATCCCTGTTTAAATCCTATCTGTCCTGCAGATGGCTGAGGGGACTTGGACAGGGAGGTTCTCATATTCCACATGAGTACCCAGCCACAGGGTTAAAAGTGATACGTAAAATGATCCCCTGGCTCCTTGCAAAAATGGCATAGGTGCCTAAAGCCAAGAGAAAACTACAACTGAGAATCTCAAATTAATGAAGACTCTTTCCTGTAGCCCAAATTTAGGTCCTGTTCTCTAAGAGCAGGGTGGGATTTAATACTGTAATAGAACATACCCTGTGTGCACACCGGAACATCATGGTAATAATCTTTGTACAGAGAATGCCTTATGAGGAAGGTACCCATTGAATACTCATAATTTTCTAGTCACTTTATTTTTAATGGTCATTTTATTGTCCTGATAAAATATGTGAGGCAAAACTGTATGATGTTATTAACCCCAAAGCCCTGCTTGAAAAGAAGTTAGCAAACAAGTCTGCCCTAAACAAAGGACTGTGCGTTTGTCTTAATTTTCATTTAAGCAGTAAACACAGTCATCAAACTGGAAGAGAAGACAAAGGATTTTGGTCAGTGAAAGTGCTGGAAACAAGGGCTGAGAAAATTTAGCTTTGAATCCAATGTAGTTTGTTACATTAGGTACCAGCGGTTTATGTTTATTTTTCCTGTAACTGAGTTTAACTTTTAAGTCTTATTACTTGTACTCACCTAAAATATCTCTTTCTGCAGTTAATAAATGTGATCGTTTTACCTAATCCCATGTGTTCAAGTTGAAGCATCTGGGCACCTGTTTGGGGTGACAGGTTGTGTGCCTATTATTCCATTAAAGGAATAAGGGACATGACATATTTGTATTCTCCAAGAGGTATACTCTATCCCTGTGTCTATACGTGCCCCTTCCTTTCAAAAAGGGCATGTTAATGAGTGGGTTCGAAACATGCTAATGAGGTGCTGCAATGAATATGCAGCACCTTATTAGCATAATTACGGCTGTGACAATTTAAAAGTGCGGCTTTTCGAATCGCGCACTGCCCGTGGAGACGGGACCTTCCGAAAGGACCCCCCCAGTTTTTGAAAGCCCTTCTTCTTATCTGATGATCAGAAGACGGGCTTTCGAAAACTGGGGGCGTCCTTTTGGATGGTCCCTTCTCCATGGGCAGCACGCGATGCGAAAAGCCGCACTTTTGAATTGCCGGGGCCGCCATTATGCTAATGAGGCACTGCATATTCATTGCAGCATCTCATTAGCATCTTTCGAACCCGCTCATTAACATGCCGTTTTCAAAAGGAAGGGGCGCGTGTAGACACAGGTTATATGACACTATGGCCACGTCTACATGTGCACGCTACTTCGAAGTAGCAGCTCCAACTTCGAAATAGCGCCCGTCACGGCTACACGTGTTGGGTGCTATTTCGAAGTTGAAATTGACGTTAGGTGGCGAGATGTTGAAGTTGCTAACCCCATGAGGGGATGGGAATAGCACCCTACTTCGAAGTTGAATGTCGAAGTAGGGCACGTGTAGACGATCTGCGTCCTGCAACATCGAAATAGCCGGGTCCGCCATAGTGGCCATCAGCTGAGGGGTTGAGAGACGCTCTCTCTCCAGCCCCTGCGGGGCTCTATGGTCATCGTGTGCAGCAGCCCTTAGCCCAGGGCTTCTGGCTGCTGCTGCGGCAGCTGAGGATCCATGCTGCAGGCACAGGGTCTGCAACCAGTTGTCGGCTCTGTGGATCTTGTGTTGTTTAGTGCAACTGTGTCTGGGAGGGGCCCTTTAAGGGAGCGGCTTGCTGTTGAGTCCACCCTGTGACCCTGTCTGCAGCTGTTCCTGGCACCCTTATTTCGATGTGTGCTACTTTGGTGTGTAGATGTTCCCTTGCAGCGCCTATTTCGATGTGGTGCGCCCCAACATCGAAGTTGAACATCGACGTTGCCAGCCCTGGAGGACGTGCAGACGTTATTCATTGAAATAGACTATTTCGATGTAGCGTGCACGTGTAGACGTAGCTTATAGGATATATATTTCTGGGAGACACTCCAGCACTGGTGGACCACAACCAAACATAGCCAAGGCTGTCAAAATCCAAAGAGTGTTTGACTTGCACACACGCAGTTAGCAGTGACTGAAGGCTGTGAGTAATCCAGGTTGGACATTAGGAAGAAAGCATTTTAAAGGGCAACTCAGTTTACAAGGTAGGGGTGACACCACTACTCAGTCTGTATACCATGCTATGTCACAAACATACACTCAGCTTGACATCTCCTATTGATGCTTAAGCAAAAAGCCACATATTTTGCTGGCTTTGGGAGATCCTACTCTATGGTACCTAACTCCCCTATTCATTGAGTAGGGAGTCCAGTTGCCTTACTCAGGCTTTGTCAACCCCAATCATTTTTTGGCACTTAGATGCTGAGTGAGCATCACCTCAGTTTCTTCATGAATCTTGTATTTACTGATATTTTTTTTGCCAGTTTTGATGTCACATGGGCAGCATCTGAGATAGCTACAAAACTCCTTGGGATTTTGTAGTTGTAACAGGGTCAGGCCAGCAGACCCCAGCTGGAAGGGTGAAAGGCAGCTCAGGAATCTATCTCGGCTAAGGAAAGAACAAAAAGAACTAGTTAAGCTCCCAGGTGGAGCCAATAGAGCGTGGCAGCAGGTAATCCATGAGGGCTAGCTGACCTCACTGCCAGAGCGCCGGCAGAGCTTAAAAAGCAGTCCCAGCCGGGGAGGAAAGGACAGAATTAAGTGAAGGTGTGCACCAGGTAAGGATGTGGAGATAAGAGGAGAGAAGACAGATAATTAAAAATAGCATCTACAAGAGACAGCAGGGTGGGAGGCAAGGGGGAATGGGCTGGTTGGTCAGCTCTGACTGGCAGCGGCAAGTGCAGCTTAACCCATCCAGCAGAACGGAGAGGTGTGAGGCCCTGGCAAGACCCAGGGATACCCTGCCACACAATGGAGAGCAATGAGAAATTAAGACTACTGTGAAATGTGTTGTGTTCTTACTATGCCTTTGACATTCCTGTATTCATACCTATGCATTACTGCAATGATATTAGTAGAAAATATGCCTTGTGAGTTATCATATGAGACGTGGTTAGTAATACCATTGTAAAATGCACATGTTAAAGTTATATGTGAATTCTTGAATTACCTTGTATGCTGTTACTAGAACATGTTTCAAGATAAGCTGACCTAGTCAAGGAAAAGTTGGTAAACAGACCTGTCGTAGACAAAGGAGTATGGGTTTGTCTCAAATTACACAGTAGCAGCAAACAAAGCCATAAAGCTAAATCAGTGGGGACTATCCTGTTCTGCAACTTAAGAGACAGAAGATTAAAATAGGTTCTGCACCCCAGAGAGACACAGGAGACAGATTCCCCGGGAGGCCTTCCTGACTTGCAAGGCAAAGACATCCCTTGGGGATGTAAGAATCAGAGAGAGACTCCATCTTGATTCTTCACCTAGGAGACAAGAAAGGAAAACCTTTTTATCTCTCTGAGTTCTGGCCAGACAAGCCAATTAAAAGCTAGAAAGTAACTGGATGGGAGAAAAGCCATCATGAACAAAAGACTGTATCATAAAGGATTAATTTTCAGGTGTTCATGTATGTTTCACTTTTGTTTTCTTGTAATCAGCTCCACTTTTTTCTCTTCTACTTAATATTGTTTAATTTTTGTCAGTAAACTTGCTTTACTTTTAGTGCAAACCAATTCACTGCTGTGTTTGAAGGAAGGGTGACTTTATCCCAGTTATGTTAATACACTGTGATATACCAATTATTTAACAGAGCAGCAAACTATCTACTCTGGATGCATAGTGGTCGGGACTCAGCACTGCAGAAAACATCTCTGACAAGCTTACGGGCTACAGTTCACTGATTGTTACCCATTAGTGGAGTTTTGGGTCAGGAGAGCCTTAAGGAAGTTACTAGTGAAGGAGACCTACTTGTGTATCAGGGTACTGACATACAGTCTAATCACCAGCAAGCTCATTCCTGCCTAAGCAAAAAAGTAACCTAGTGTCCCCAGCTATCCCCCAGCACCATGTTCTGCTAACCTCTGGCTCAAACTCTGTCCTACTGTGTAAGCTCCAATGCTGTTTTTCAATCTATTTCAGTTCTTCTGAAGTTGGGCTGCATAATGAAGGTGGGACTCAGACCTCCATGGCCAAAATGTTCAAATATAGCAACCTAAGTTTAGACACCTAAATAAGTGGCTTGATTTTCAGAGGAACTGATCATCCCCAACTGCTATTGACTTCAGTGCTTGGGTCATTTAAAATAGAGGCTAATTTCTGATACCTCATATAGATTTAGGTGCTTAGTTGTAAGCATCTGAATTAAAATATTGGCCTTTATTCACAAATAAAATTCAGATAAAACATGCATTACTGTTTGCTGGAAGGGTGAAAGAAAAGAAACAATAAGGGAAACAGGAGAAAGCAGTAGCAACACCTAAAAGAGAGGAGACTGGCATTTCAGAAATGACTGCACTTTGGATGGGGGGAGGGAAGTTGCTGGTTAGGTTTTTTTTTCCATTTCCCTCTATTTTAACTAACTTGTTTGTTAGTTTTTCCTCAGTTCCTCTCTTTTGCCCTTGTTTTTTCAGGCCTCTCCACTGTGCATTTCCAGGCTGACTGAAAGGAGGGACGTACTATACAGAAATCTTGAGAGACAGCCCGCTCTCATTAAATTTTCAGCCAAATTTAGTAGACACCAGAGGTTGAGATTTTAATTGGAGAGGATACAAACTAATGGATGCTTACCCAAAGCTGTGAACCTTTAGAGATTTACCCATCATAATGATGCCCTCCTGTCGCACTCTTGCTTTTTAGCCTTCCACCATAAAAATAATAAAATAAGGCTACCAACAACTAACACGAGAACAACTGCTTTTATTTATTATTCACTAGTCTGCAGGTTTCAGTGCCACTAAGCATTAGGGATCTTACCAGATAAATTATTTAATGGAAACAGTTCATCCCAGATACAGCTAGGGTAGGGGATTCAGAGAGAGAGCTTTAGAGTTTGTTTATATGAATGCTGCCTATGTAATCTTTATTCACGCTCCCTTTGAATCCAAGCCGTACCTTTAGTTTCAACTGTGGTAAAGATCCTTGCAAAATCATTCCCTAGCAACTATCTCCAGCAGGACATAACTATGTTTGATGGGTGAATGTAACAGTGTTCACTTAATACAGTAAACGCTTTCATATCTGACATTCTATTATCTGGAACTCTCAAATAACTGGCCTTTTAACTGCAAGTAAATTTTAGCTACATTTACCATAACTACGGTATAGTGAAAGTAAATACAAATAAATACAGTTTGGCTTGGTCTACACTAGAGCCTTCTGTCGACATAACTCAGGGAGCATCTATGCCCTTAAAGCATTCTGTCGACAAAGTCTTTGACAGAACACTGCATTTTCCTCGACAGTATTATGCCTCAAAAATTTGAGGCATAACAATCTCTGGACATAGCACTGTGAATAAGTGAATAACTCAGGGAGCATGCACACAGTTAAAGCATTCTGTCAACAAAGACTCAACAGAACTCTGCCCTTTCCTCGACAGTATTGTCCTTCAAAAATTTGAGGCATAATAATCTCTGGACAGAGTACCGTCAACAAAAGTGCAATGTAGACACTTCTGTTGATAGAGAGGATTTTCCATTGTTGGGCAGCCCTCTTTGCAGAGCTGCCATTCTGCTTTCTGCCACAAGAGGGAGAGCAAGTTGTGTGTAGATGCAGTCTGTTGACAGTTCTGTCGAGATCACCCTGTCGACAGTAACTTCTGTTGACAGATGTTTCTAGTGTAGACATAACCAAAGTTTACCATGTGCAATACTACTGTTGTTGGTAAATAAAGTAGTTTGCATACATTTTTGTTTGTTTCTTAAAATCTAATCTTGTTTTTCTTTAGTGTTCTGCATTGCTAGGTGTACTCTCTATTATCCAGAATATTTGAATATCTGGCAACCTCCCATTCCCAG
This sequence comes from Carettochelys insculpta, assembly GCF_033958435.1. NCBI lineage: Eukaryota > Metazoa > Chordata > Testudines > Carettochelyidae > Carettochelys > Carettochelys insculpta. The sequence goes on along the minus strand of NC_134139.1, from coordinate 173,613,268 downwards.
GGTTGCTGGATATGAAAGAGTTTACTTTAGAAGTGCTTCAGTGAAACCTGGTAATTTTGTGATATTTACCATTCTGAGGGAGGGAGCTTTGCATCTGTGTTCTATAGCACTCTACTAGAAACAAGGAAATAAATAAAAATAATTGAATAATTCATTTGTAAATATCTTGCATTTGGCTGAATAAATTGTTCAGTGGATATTGTTCAATGAGTGCTACACTCTTTCTGGTTGTGTTCTTATTGAACTTTCTCCCTTCATTTATTTCTGTTTTGCTTCTATATCACTCTTTAATCCAAGGATTCAGGCACTTCACAAACAATAATTAAGTTGGAGGACTTAATAGTTGTAAGTATCAGAGGGATAGCTGTGTTTGTCTGTATCCACAAAAGCACCTAAAAGACACCAGATTTATTGGAGCGTAAGATTTCATGGGCAAAGAGCTACTTAGTCAGCTGCATCTAGTGCAAATTCCAGAGGCACGCATAAATATGCAGGTATATGAACAGAAGGGAGTACCAATCAAGAGGAAGGCCAGTGTTAATAAGGTCAATTCTGTCAGAGAGGATGTAGCCCACTTCAAGCAGCTGATGTGGGGATGTGAACACCAAAAGAGGATGAACTGATTTTGTAGGTGGTTAGCCATTCCCAGTCTTTGTTCAATCCTAAATTGATGGTGTGAAATTTGCAAATGAATTGCAGCTCTGCAGTTTCTCCTTAGAGTCTGTTTTCAAAGTTTTTTTGTTGCAGGATGGCTTCTTTTAAATTTGTTACTGAATGTCCAGGGAGATTGAAGTGCTCTCCTACGGGTTTTTGTATGTTATCATTCCTGATACCAGATTTGTGCCCATTTATTCTTTTACACAGAGACTGTCCAGTTTGGCCAATGTATATGGCAGAGGGGCATTGCTGGTACTTGATGGCATATATTACATTAGTAGATGTGCAAGTGAATAAGCCCCTGATGGTGTTCACAGCTCCACATCAGCTGCTGGAATTGGGCCACATCCGCCCTTACAGAACTAACGTCATTAACTCTGACCTTCCTCTTGATTGGTACTCCCTTCTGTTCATGTTATACATGCCTCTGGAATTTCCACTAGATGCAGCTGACAAAGTGGGTCTTTGTCCACAAAAGCTTATGCTCCAATAAATCTGTTAGTCTGTAAGGTACCACAGGACTTCTCATTGATTTTAACAGTTGTAAATTACTAACATCTTTGAATGCAACTGTTACAGTGAAACTCTCTTCGATGAATCTCTGATTATAATGAGGTATTACAAAGAAAAAAGTCCTGATTTTGTTCAATGCCTTCTTTCCTTGTGATGTTCAGTACCTGACATAAGGTATTTTTATAGCAGTTATTGATCAATCCAAGTACATTATCATACAGTGATAATTTTTCTTATCTGAGTCTTTGGCCTTATGCAACTGGCTCAAGCCAGTGATCCATCCATCCCTATATTCTATTTACTGAAAGTAGCCAGTAGTAGTTGGTTGTTTCAAGGCAGATGATAATAGGCAATAAGCAATTATGTGAAGAACAAACTCCAGATAAAGTTTTTTGTTAGTTCCTTATAGTTGGAGGTTGGCTAGGTTTATTTTTTCAATATGCTGGTGTAACTCTCAATAATTTTATTATTTATATAAATATACAATCATTTTTGAATCAGATAAGTTCTTAGCATCAGTGATTTTGTTAACTCTGTCACTGGCACTCTTTGAAAGTGATTATCAGACTATAAACTGTATCATGGGGTGATGAGAAAGTGAACTAGTTTCTGCTGCCCACAGTTCTCATAGAGTGAAAGAACCATTGTATTCTGCTTCTTCTGTGCCCTGACCTCATAGATGTCTGAAGATGGAATTTTGTTCCTGTAGGCTAGGGTCCAAAGCAGAGTGAAGAAACTTCTTAGCCAAAATAGCTGATTGAAACTCAGGATTTACAGTCCTCAGGTAAAACTGACAATTCAGAAATGTGTTTTTGTTATCAACCAGAATGAAAAGGAATTTATTTATCTAGTGAGACATCCTATAAGCTTAGTGAGCCATCCTATTTAACTCAATAAATAAATTGTATTCTGACTGACAGAATATTGTGGAATGGTTACATTCTGATGTAAAACATGACAGAAATCTGGGGACAGTATGTGACCCCCACATGCCCCCTCCATATTGCCTCTGGAAGATCTGGTGCCCAGCACCAGGAT